>NC_091944.1:3185000-3512500 GCF_041260155.1 Ptychodera flava | reverse complement strand
TCTTGTGTCAACTGCCCCGAGGAAAGTCCAAGACCAAGAATTGCTGTCGTTTTACTCAAATCTATCTTCAGCCATCATTGTGCATGGGTTTATTGCACCAAGATTTCAGTATTAATTTTTTGTCTTTATTCTCGTAACTGCGTAGACCGCGAAAGTTCATTGCACAGATGATGACGGACTGCAGCGGTCTCAGTGAACGATCGTTGTATGGTTGACGCCGTTGTACGGTTGACGAGTAGCCCTGCGTACAGGTCTGTGTGTTCCGGGCATTATACGGCCTCCACCACAGCCGTATAACGCCGGGAACACACAGACATGTACACAGGGCTGCAGGGCTAGGCTATGAGCAGCCCAGATCAGTGGTGATCTCACCTGATAGCAATACCACGATCATTGTTGTGGCTAGCTTACTAGATCAAAATAAACCGGAAAGTTCAAATGCACTTGAATAGCACAAGCGCCAGCACTATGCGTGTATTAGCTTTCGTCTTGCCAGGGTCTAGCCGCGTACGATACCGGGCAGAGTTCAATCACGCTTTCTGAGCACAAGCATCACTAGGTATTACACTTAATCCAAGACGAGTCTGTATGTAAAATATTCCACCGAGTCTGTGTATATGCAATGTTTAGTTTGTTCTTGCTATACTGCAACTTTCCGAAGGTGTTGTTATGCATAAAGTGATTATAAAACTTCCCAGCTAGCTGTATGAAAAATTTCTCACCGAGTCTGTGTATAAAACTTCCCAGCTAGCTGTATGTAACATTTTCTCACCCAGTCTGTATATAAAACTTCCCAGCGTGCTGTATGTAAAATTTTCCCACCCAGTCTGTGTATAAAACTTCCCAGCGTGCTGTATGTAAAACTTTCCCATCGAGTCTTTGTATAAAACTTCTCAGCTATACCCCTCTTCAGAACGAGTGTGGAAGTCACTATCATATTTCGAAAACGAGCGTGTATATATATAAATTGCCGAGTCCCATCTATGTGAAAATAAATTTCCGAATCCCATCTATGTGAAAATGTTAACGACACTGTATATAAAGTTTTGCAGCTGGTATTACGTGTATATAAAATTTACAGCTGTATGTATGCAAAGTGAAAACGAGGTTGAATGTAAATATTTTCGAGACATACGCTTACAGTTGAAAAAATGTACATTCAACCTCGTTTTCAACTGTATGTCGAAAGCGAGGTTGAATGTGAATATTTTCGAGACAAGCTACAGTTGAAAAAATGTTCATTCAACCTCGTTTTCAACTATGTCGAAAGCGAGGTTGAATGTAAATGTTTTCGAGACAAGCTTACATTTGAAAAAAATTACATTCAACCTCGTTTTCAACTGTATGTCGAAAGCGAGGCTGAATGTAAATTTATCCAAGTCCAGGCTCTATGTCCTTATGTAATGTATGTATGTATGTATGTATGTATGTATGTATGTATGTATGTATGTATGTATGTATGTATGTATGTATGTATGTATGTATGTATGTGTGTATGTATGTATGTATGTATGTATGTATTCTACATGTATAAATGAATACCCTATATGCATATATATATATATATATATTATATATATATATATATATATATATATATATATATATATATATATATATATATTAAATTCTCTCTATATACATATCCTCAGTAGCTGTTCTATCTCTAAAATAAGGCTGATTGTGTAAATTAATTTTTTTACATTTGGCGCCTCGCACTTTCTTAAATGTAAAATTTTTCTATTCGTAGCGGCATTGTTTTACAGCTACCGGGAGACCTGTGTGACACATCAAGCACATGGCTCGATAGGGCTTCATGACACGCCAGAAAAATCGCAATGGGGTTTGAATCAAAACAATATTTTTCACGTAAAATTCCCGCCAATGGATACGTTTGATCACAAAAATTGCGTCGTCAGTTTATTTTAAATGGTGTTACAAGTACCAAATCAAGAAAATCTACGTTAAAATACCATGTAGTACGCAAGGCACAGCGATCAAAAAAGATTTCAAAGAATCGAACGTTGACTCCGCGAGGGTCGCAAAACAAAATTTGGGTCATCTGCTTTTCTATCCTTCCTTTATACTTTGATTTACAGTTAGGGAATCGCTAAAATAAGTTGAAATTACTTTCAATCAGATAAATAGGTCCCAATCGAACTTATTTGACCAGTCATAAAATCGAAAAACCATGAATATTTCGACTCTTCGCACACACGCGAACACAGATTGTCAGTGGACGCCATTTTCTAAATTGCGGAGCAAAGCATTACACAATAAACAATCAGTTTGCGTCTCATTATAAACCTTTATTCAAAAACTGGGTTCGTCAGTTTAATTTTACGTATACTTTAATCACAAGAACAGACATCAGAATGAAACAGACCGTCACAATTTTGCAGTGTAGAGCGAACACAAATTCATGTTCTCCTGACACATTAGGAAAGGCGCAATTCAATGAAAATGACCTTCACACGATAGCGTAATCAAACGCCGATTTAGCGCTGAAAATCGATTAGGAATAAAAAGATCCCCACTTTCCTTATCAAGAATATTGCTTATCGAGAATATACTGACGTTTCAAAGTAGCTGTATACTTTACGGCCGATTAAGGCTAGTTTCTTCTCAAACACGACACACCGTACCCACTCTTTGAGGGGACGCTACAGCTGTTGTGACGTCATCAACAGCGAACGCCAGCGCAACGCGCATATGACCGAATAAACATAGCAATATTTTGCATGATAAGAAAGTTGTGGAAAAAATACCTCCATATTTTACATTTCAAGAACCACCTATAGTTTCCTACTCATACGTTTCAACTATAAACATGTCTTGAAAAATTTCAACTTCCTTTAAACAACAGCAGAACTTGCAATTGCTTGTCATCCCCTTTTGCTATAAACCACTTGGTCACATAATAACTGGTGACCTGACCATCATTACCAACAGTAAACTTCGGCAACTCTTTCAATATGGCCCAAAATATCGAGAGCCACAAAATATTAATTGGAAATTTTAATTTTAGAATTATCATGGATGCCGCCGAAAAATATGCAAGACAGTGGGCTGCAGTTGAGGAAGTTGATGTGGAATGCCTCTCTGACTGGCTGAGCAAAGTCAGAGATAAATTAAAATCACGTATTTCACATTTCCGTTCTCACAGTAAAGATTTAAATGACTCATCGGTCAAAGCATGCCTCGATGCTTTACACAACAAATATGTTGTAGTTCCTGCAGACAAAGCTTCAAACAACATTATCTTTGTCTGTAGGAATTATTATATCCAGTGTATAATAGATGAATTAAATCTTCATTCAGATAAGAGTAATACAACCTACACTCTTTCCTCCCTCACTGATGAAGACATTTTTTCAAATCATTCATCTGTGCTCAATGAATTTGGCATTCCTTTGAAAGAGAAGGACAAAAAACTGCCTATGTTGTATTGGATACCTAAACTGCACAAGAACCCTTACAAACAACGTTTTATTGCAGGATCAAGCAATTGCACTACCAAACATCTGTCACAATTATTGACTATAATTTTAACAACCATCAAAAATGGTCTTTTCGATATTGTGACAAAATGTATGAAACGAGTGGGTTGAATCAAATGTGGATACTAAAAATTCGAAGGAATTGTTGCTTGATTTAAAAGTCAAGAAAACAAGTTCAGCTCAATCCGAACATTTGACTTTTCCACATTATACACCACAATTCCCCACGATAAACTTAATCCTGCAATAACAGGCTGTCATTTCTTGTTAAACAAGCTTTCCTGCATAAAAATGGCAGTAGAAGGGGCCAATACATTACCATCAAACATAGGTCAGGTTATTTCAGTACAACACAACATGGATGCCGTGCACAATACAAGATGAAGAAATTATTAAAATGCTTAATTTCTTAATCGACAACATATTTGTTAAGTTTGGCGGTATGACATTTCAACAATCTATCGGCATACCAATGGGTACAAATTGTGCACCCCTTCTTGCAGACTTATTTCTGTATTCATATGAAGCAGAGTTCCTACAATCTCTCTACAAAACAGGGTCTAAAAAACTTGCAAGGCGTTTTAACAACACGCACAGATATATCGATGATCTGATTAGTCTAGACAATCCAGACATATCAAATTACTTACGTCATATTTACCCTGATGAGTTGGAAATCAAAGAAACAACAGAGGGTAGGAACTCTGCTTCATATCTTGATCTGTTCCTACAAGTGGGTACTAATGGGCTACACACTAAGCTGTATGACAAAAGGGATGATTTCGATTTTGAAATCATAAATTATCCCCACTTGTCAAGTAATATTCCATCTGCACCTGCTTATGGTGTGTACGTGTCTCAACTTCTCGGGTATTGTAGGGCTTGTGATTCCTACACTGATTTTCAACTGAGACACAGCTCATTGGCATCAAAATTACTGAGACAAGGATACACAACAAAAAGACTCGTTAGGACTTTCAAAACGTTCTACGGTCGATATGACGACATTGTGGCCAAATATGACACCTCGGTCACTCAAATGATTAACGACAGCATTCCCGGCTTTGACTTATTACAGTGATTCATATCCTGTATCTTTTCATACAATATTTAGACAATTTTGGGACCAATCCTGACGGGTGTAGCATGCTAGCAGGGTACGCTTACCCATTCCGGACACCTTGTACCACCACTAACTATCAGTAGTTCAGGATGGTCCTACTTAAATTTGTAAATCACAATTGTGCCATGGACCTGGTAATATATTACCTTGAATGAAAATGATTATTGGACCAGTTTAATGTCATTTTGACAATATACAGTGACAATATATCACTTCATCGCATTGGTACGACGAACCTGGTGGCCTTCAACCCATTTTAATTTTGTATGGAACATATAGTCCATCAGCTTACTCTAGAGAGGTTATGCTGTCCTTCACTCAATTCTGGACTGAAAAACTATCCTTGCCATTTCTGTATTCAGAAATACTGCCCTTCGAAGTCCTTCACTGTCCTTCAGTGTCCCTCGTTTAAGTTCAGGGCTAATAATTGGTATTTTATTATGCATAGGAGATGAGTAGAAATAAAACCTCGACATACAAAAGAAAAGTGATGAAGATATTTTATTATACACTGTGACAGCTATTGTCCCTTTAAATTGTGCTTAAAAATAATATTATTTCTTTAGTTTAGAGTGCGTAAGGTTTCATCTTTCTGTATTGGACTGCAAAGCGGTCATGTACTTTCTCTCGCATAGGCCATGTAAATAATGTCGGAAAAATCTCCTTCCTTTCGATGTAGAGTTTGAGATATTTAGATGGCACTGAAATGTATAGGGTGCTTGTATTAACTCCTACAGTCCCAATCCAATCTATAACTCTTTTGCAATTTGTCGTGATTCCAGCGTGAAGTCAATGGTTCTTTACTTCTTAGGACCAATGGTTTTCCTCGGTAAAAACTTCTCTCTTTTATTTTCCCTTTCCAACAGACAACTTGGAGGACATTAAACGTCTCTGCCAAGGGACTATGTTGACAAAAGAGAAGTACAGACACTTAAACATCCCTATGATTTTTCGACAAGTTACGTTCAAAGGGTTTTATTCATGAAAAAACACTAAACCGGTAGAAACTCTGCTGCAGAAAATTGGTCTGAATGCTATGGTAAAAATGTATTTCACGCCCTCTGCAAATCAAGGTAATTTAATACTAACGTGCTCATTACGTTTATTTCATTTCTTGAGGTACTTCGGTTTTGTTCAGTGCAACGTTGGACTCTTTCAGTTGCCAAACTATCTCAAATCAGACAACAGTTGATAAAAATAAGAGCATTAATAAAAACGAAAGGACTGTCAGTTTTGAACATCAAGTCAATGGTGAAGCGAGTGTAAAAACCACTCTCGGAAAAGATTGACGTGAAACGCGACAATTTCATGTCGAAAACAATTGCCAAATGACAAGAGAACATGTGACATCATCAGAACGCAACAAGAGCACATATAAAGTAATTACGTTTACCTGTATTAAGCTGGTGTAATCATACGTCACCGGTATGAGAAAGGATAAGAACTCTAATTGTACTCACTCAGGATACTAACTTTATTGCTAATTTTTGACACAGGGTATCATCTAATCCAACGGTGGGAGGAAGTTATCAAAGTCAACACTCTCCTTCAACTCAGACGGCTCCATGCAGGAGTTCTGAAAGTCAGAATGATGCGTTTGATACAGGACAAACGAACTTTCCACGACAAACTACAGTCGGTAAGAAAATGCAACTAAGAGTATATTTCATTATGTTCTCCCTTCCGTAGCTAGTAAACAACATTTGAATGAATGAATGAATGAATGAATGAATGATGAATGACAGTTGAGTTGATGTGTCCAAAAATAAAGCAACTGAGACTAGCCCTTAAGAAAGTGTTCCCTAAACCAAAATAATAACGTGAATGGAGTAGGTCTAATATAGTTTTACTTATAATTATGGGTCCCATTTACCTCGGCCTATAGCCGAACATATTGTTTGAGCGACTTTACGGCTCTTGAGCGATCATATGTATGGTGTTACCAAAATGATAGTAAATATGAGTATACTAAAATATATACATGAGGTGTAAAAATAGTTGACAAGACCCATCCGCTACTACACAATAGATGTTTATTCTTCCTAACGTTTCGGACGTACACGGACGACCTTCATCAGAGGCTATACAGACACAATGGAAAAGAAGGACGAAAATTACGTTATGTTCTACACGGTCAAGGAATATGAGAACAAATACGCAGATATTTAGCGTATATTAGACAATGCAGCGACGGTTTGGTAGAATGTAAAGTCTATAGTAGAAATGTGACTACTGTAAAGAAGGAACAAACACAAAATGAAATAGCTGAAAACGGCAATGAAGTTGAGTGGGAAAATTAAACAATGCAATTTATTGAAAGGTGGATACTGTAATTCCTAAAAGAAACCAGAAAGAAACTTACAAGTTTGTGGAACACGTCTGTTCGATTTGAGCTGTGACAGTGAACAAAGAAAAATGGGCTCCCTAGGTTTCCAGATGAATGGTGGGGGCCCTTAACCGGTGTGGTAAATCTACCAGTCTTTTTGTTAATTCCTATAGGATGGATGGTGCATAGATTATAAATATATTTTATTTCCATTTGTTTTCTGATTTTTGATTGTGTTGATGATATTTTGCAGATTCCAAATATTGTGAAATTTTTAATAATATGATCCCTCATGTTGAGGTGTTCACTTACCAGTGTGTCTTTTTTGGTTTTTATAATATATACATGTTCGTATGTCCGCTTTCTAGTTTCCCACCAGTTTCTCCGATGCATACAAGCTTATCACATGGTGAACATTTGATGCCGTATATGATATTGCTGGTGTTGCAAGTTAAAGTTCCAACGATGGATGAATTGAACCAGTTTTATTGTCTTTGCTCTGTCTGTGCAGCCTGTGTTGAGGATGAATTTACACTGGTTGCAGTAGCCGCATCTATTGCATGATCCTGGGCTGAGTTTTGTTTTTCTGGTTGTTGTTAACTCTGGCTATGACGAGAATTTTGGAGAGATTGCTAGGTTTTCTGTATGAAACTATGGGTGGTTTGCAGAAAATGTCTCTTGTGTCTGGAGTTGCCTGGAGTATGTCCCAGTATTTGTTGATAATTGCAGGTATGTTTGGTAGTTTGGGGTTGAAAGTAATTACAAGTGGTATTCTGTCCTCGGTAGTTGGTTCGCATGCGTCATGTTTGGGTTGTAGCAATTGTGATCTTGATTTGAGTCTAGCGCCCTCTATAGCATTCTCTTTTTATGGTGAAACCCTTTACTGCTATGCAGTATACTGGTATGTATGCAATAATAGTTATTTGTTAGAGCATAGACAGTGGGGATGATTGCCATATCCAGACAATTTGTCCTTACAGATTTTTGTCTTTGCTTTAAAACTTTGGTATTCCGACAGCTCGAACAGGTCAATATAGTGCCAGTAGCGAATTTCTTAATTTTCGTCGGTGTCCCATAAAGTAAGGAGGAAGTGTAAATTCATTGCTCAGATAATGCAGTCCTCAAACTGTATACAATCCTTGTATATTTAATACAGGGACCTCATCACATCCAACTCAAACGGGAAGAGAAATTCAAGCTGTGCATGGTTATCAAGGACAACGCTATCCTGTACCCCAGACGATCTCATCGATTTCTGAAAGTGACATTGATTCGCTGAATAGAAAGCAATCTGACCAGCCTACACCAATGACACAAGGTAAGTGAAGATTTTGAAGTCATGATTACCAGATGTTCTTTCCGTTTGCCTCGTCAATGAAGAATAAAATGTTTATAAATGGTAGATTTATTAACAAGTTGAAGTTAGCGATCACAGCCAGCTCACTGCTTGCTTTAGAATTGATAGGTTGTCAACGAATATTTAGAAATACGGTATATGAACTCTACAATAAGTTCGTTGACTAAAAGATTCCATAAACAATTTCTGTAGAACATGTGAATAGTGCAGTGTAATTTGAACAATGTTGAGGAATTTAATCATTTTTAGTCCCCACAGACACCGTCCGGGGGGACTTATAGGTTTGGTCATGTCCGTGCGTGCGTGCCTGCATGCTTGCGTCCGTCCATCCGTCCGTGCGTTCGTCCGTTCATGCAGATATCTCAGAGATGCCCAGGTCAATTTCTTTCAAACTTTGCAAAAGAATAGTACCCTACCTCATACAAATGCACGTCGATTTGTTTCACAATGCGATCAAATTTGGCCGTGTTAGAGGACTTTTTAGTTTACATCTCCATAGACTCCCATGTATAAGGCAGCTCTCCATAGACTCCCATGTATAAGGCCAAGAAAAATAAAAATTTAGTTTCTCATCGTATTCATATTGCAAAAAGGATGCAGTGACACAGTTTTTAGTCCCCACAAATAAAGTCCAGGGGGCTTATAGATTGGGACATGTCCGTCCGTGAGTCCATCCGTGAGTCCATCCGTTCACGCATATATCTCAGACACTTGACAAAATGTCAAGTGACCTTGGTGACCTTTGACCTCAAATGTACATATTTGTCAACAACTAGTCACCACAAGTGCCAAACCTTTCATATATGGTATGATGGGACACCATATGACGCCACATATTGTACCTCATTAATATGTGCATATCTAATTTTAAGCAAGCCAATAGAGCTAGAGGTCTGATTTTTGGTATATAGGGATAACTTAGCATACAATTTTTTTTGACAAAATCTCACGTGACCTCAATGACCTTTGACCTCAAATATACATATTTGTCCATAACTGGGTAACCACAAGTGCTACACCCTTCATATTTGGAATGATGGGACACCTTATGACACCACATATTGTACCTCATTAATTATGCACATATCTTATCCTGAGCAAGCCAATAGAGCTGGATGTCTGATTTTTTGGTATATAGGGATAACTATAGGATAGAAATTTTTTGACAAAATGTCATGTGACCTCGATAACCTTTTACGTTAAATATATGGTTTATGTCAATAGATAAGTAACCACAAGTGCTATGTCCTTTATATTTAGTAGGATGGGAGACCTTATGACAACACACACGTTACCTCATAATTATGCACATATATAATTCTGGGCAAGCCAATAGAGCTAGAGGTCTGAATTTTGGCATACAGGGATTAATTAGCAATACAATTTTTTTTCAAAATGTCACGTGACCTTGATGACCTTTAACCTCGATTTCACATATATATGCATAACTCAGTAACCACAAGTTCTATACGCTTCAATTTTGATAGGATATTAGACCTTAAGATGTCACATCTTGTACCTCATTTATTATGCGCATATGTATTTCTTGGCTGGCCAATACAGCTAGAGGTCTGATCTTTTTTCCCAATTTAGAACCTTAGCTCAGAAATGCCTTTTGTTTTAAATTGGGAAAATGACATAAACCTATGTGCCCATAGATCTGAACATATACACTCCAGTGATACTTCTTAATGACCACATTTCCCTACCCCATCAAGACTAATACTCCTATTACAAGTGGGACTATTTCATCGTCAATGACTTGTGACAAGTGTCTCAAGACTTACTTCAATTTCTGTGGATTCATTAAATCACAACAGCGTAAATTAAAGGAATAAACTCTAAGAGACTGTCCCATTGATGATTTATTGACTACGAATGCAAGCAATATACTTTTTTTCAAACTATCGCGTAGGTGTCGGGTGAACGCAAACTGCTGCGTTTGAAATGACAAATGATTAGCCTATAGTACCCAATGTACGAAGATAAAATTAGAAAGTTATAAACCGCACTTTATGCACTTTAATTCTACTCAAAGTCAAGATGCTGACTTTACTGTAAATCTTTGACAGGGGTCTCATCTAGTCCAGCGATGACAGGAATTGAAACTAGACCACAAACGGAACCACGTGGAAGTTCTGATAGTCGGAGTGGTGCGTTTGATACAGAACAGCCTAACTGTCCGCGACAAGTTACAGTCGGTAAGAAAATGCAAGCTGGAGTATCTTCAATTATACTATCAGTGAACTAGCTTGTAGACAAAATTTGAGAGAATGAATGAATGACCTTGATGTTAAAAAAGATACTTGCTGCGGTTCACGATGACTCCAATTGTTCAAACCTATTTTAGGTAAGGTCTCTTTTCGGCCTCTACGTACACACCTTAAAGGTTGAGATTCGCCGTTGAAAAGGTGTTCCTAAGACCAAACAGACTGGTTTTAGGCGAGCCCATGAGCAAACAATGCTACCAAATGACCAGTAAATTAGAGGATGCTGAATTATCCCTCTTTCAATCCATAAAGAGATATCAGAGTGGGTTCATTGAAAGGGGATGGGCATGTTCGGACGGTAAATTTGTGCAACATTACAACCCATTGCTTTGTCCAAAATATTCAGTTAGCTTCAGAAGAGATCACGTGAAACGCTAGAATTAAAACGTGTTCCCACTCCACGAATTCTTAGACAGAAATCACATCTAAAGGGTGATAAAAATTCATGCATTATCCGGGTCATGTGAAATGAACCGTCTGCTCTTAGCAAAACTCACTCTTTCGTAAAAGAAAGCGTACTCCTAATTTTTTTCCAGGCCTCGTTTTCTTCACGATTGCAGTGTATCTATAAAATCCCTTTTTATAGCTATTTGTTTTCGTACATCGATAAGATTAGTGTACTTGAAATTCCTGATTGTATATTTCGACATTGAGTCCATATTTGATCCAGTGGGAGAGGAGATTCAAACTGTGCCAAAGACAGTAGTAATAACACTATCCAGAAATCCAAACGTTTGCATCATATTATGCACGACTATCGGTCTTGTTCCAGGAAATCAGAAATTGTATTAACAAGTCATCGTTGATGACACAGTCCCCGCTTGTCCATTTTGTTATAATCTTTGGTGTCTAGGTAGCTGTGGTCTAGGTAGCTGTGGAATGAAAGTTTCCCCCAGGAAACATCTTTCTGCGAGAACTCCTACTTACCTGTCACTGTTACCTTTGGGTTATCTCATTTGCTGCCTTCCAGAACGAGGCAAAAATTTAAATACACATGATCTCATCCCAGGCGGAAACCTCTATGAGATTCCATATTCAAACAGTTCTCAACCTCCATAATAGACTATCAAAATAGTGGAGAGGAGGGAGGGAGGAGTAACAGGTAAAAGTAGGAGTTCTCGCAGAAAGATGTTTCCCGGGGGAAACTTTCATTCTGCTTCATCCTCCTACTTACCTGTCACTGTTACTTTGGGTTATCTAATTTGCTGCCTTCCAGAACGAGGCAAAAATTTAAATACACGTGATCTCATCCCAGGCGAAACCTCTATGAGATTCCATATTCAAACAGTTCTCAACCTCCATAATAGACTATCAAAATAGTGGGGAGGAGGGAGGGAGGAGTAACAGGTAAGTAGGAGTTCTCGCAGAAAGATGTTTCCTGGGGGGAACTTTCATTCTGCTTCATCCTCCTACTTACCTGTCACTGTTACTTTTGGGTTACACAGAATCCAAAGCTTAATAGGAGGAGGGTATGTCAAACAACCTAGGTAGAGCCACAGCTCAAAGAACCTAAAGCAAAGCCAGCTTCCATAGGCACATCCTTGAGGTAAAAGTTAATAATTAAAAGGTATTTGGAGACGCCCAAAACCCAGCTTTACAAATGTCATCCACTGACACTCCTTTAAACAAAGCCCACGAGGCAGCCATAGCTCGCGTATCATGTGCTCTGATGGAATGCACAAGTCTACAATGGCCATCAGAAGAATCATAGGCAAGTTGGATTGTATCCCTTACCGTCTAGAAATAGTGTCCTTGGACACTGGTCCATGTTGACATGGAGACACCTTAATGAACAACTGTTCTGTATTACCACGAAGTTGTGCAATCATCTTAATGTAGTAACGAAGAGCCCTACAAGGACAAATAAATTTATCCTGAGGATCACTTGAAATATTTTCAAGACTCAGAATAAATATATCTGTACCAACATGAGATACAGATTCATTCTTTGACAGAAAACCTGCCCTAGGCAACAATCTAACACCTGTAGGCTCCCATCTGAGATAAGCACTGTTGATAGACAAAGCATGAATCTCACTACGTCTACGCCCAGACGCCACAGCTATGAGAAAAACAGTCTTCATAGTTAAATACTTCAAACCAGATTCACTAATAGGCTCGTAAGGAGCTGGCTTTAATGAGTCTAACACTAATGGAAGACTCCAAGAAGGCAAAAGTCTCCTCTGAGGAGGACGCTTAACAAAAAAAACCTTTAATCAGACTATCCAAAAGAGGATGTTGACCTACACTATGTTCACCATAACTCGGAAGGAAAGAACTCAACGCTGAACGATATGTTGAAATAGTTTGGGGCTTTAGACCTCTAGCCTCAAAAAGAAAAACCAGAAAGTCACCCACAGAACTTAGAGGTGGATGCATGGGATCGACATCATGTTCTTTGCACCAATCACTGAATACTCTGAACCTGTAATTGTATGATTTAATGGTTGATGATCTACGAGAGTTCGCTGCATATTCTGCAGCTCTCGCTGAAAATCCCTCTGAGCAAAAACGTTTCTTGACAGTTTCCAAGCAGTCAACTGGAGCACTGATGGATCTGGGTGAAGAAAACCCGACAACGGTTGGCTCAGAATGTCTGGGGTCCCTGGTAGCTTTATTAGAATCTCTATTGCAACTCCTGCAATCGAGGAAACCACGGTTGTCTTGGCCAATTCAGCGCTATCAGAATAACAACACACTCCTCGTGTCTTATCTTGCTTAGTACTCTGGGAATCAGAGACACTGGAGGAAACGCGTATGCAAACATGTTTGTCCAGGGACTGAAAAGGCATCCACTGCCTCTGCTCTTTGGTCTGGAACTGGAGAACAATACACCGCAGATGGGCATTGTGTGCGGTTGCAAACAGATCTATGTGAGGCCTGTCTAACACTTTGAAAAGGGACTCTACCACCTGATGTTTTAACATCCACTCTGTCGGGATAGGTCGTCTTCTGGACAGAGCATCTGCTATCAGATTGCACCTGCCTGGTATGTGAGCTGCTCTGATCCTGATATTTCTGATAATGCACCAATTCATTAGATGCCAAGTGAGGATGCAGAGAGATGGAGACCGTGTTCCCCCTTGCCTGTTCAAATATGATACTACGGTTGAATTGTCTGACCTTACAAGAACCAATCTCCCTAAGATATGAGGGACGAAGGCCTTTAAACTTTCCCATACTGCCTGAAGCTCGAGAAAGTTTATGTGCTCTTGTCTCTGGGATACTGATCAATTCCTGAAATGTCAAATGTCCCATATGAGCCCCCAAACTTGCATTGAAGCATCCGTGGTTATTGTAACCTCTGGGGCCTCCCGGACAGTGAAACTCCCTGAAAAAATTGACTCTGTTGGTCCACCAATGAAGATGCTGTGTTAACAGGGCATCTACCCTTATAGGATGACTGAGAGGATTCTGATGCGGTCTCCATTGAGACAGAAGGAAAATTTGAACTGGCCTCATGTTCAACCTTGCCAAAGGTATGAGCTGAACGCAAGATGCCATAAGACCTAGGAGGTGAAGAAAATGCCGCGCCGTCTGAAAACTGCCGGGCAAGAGATGACTTACCATTTCGCAAATAGCTTGAAAATGCTCTGGCATTGGAGTAGCAATCCCTTCCTCCAAATCTATTTTCGCCCCTATATAATGAATGCTCTGACTGGGGCAAAGTTCTGACTTCTTTTCATTTGGTAGCCAGCCTAGACTGACAGCTGTCCTTAAAATACGTGCAATAACCTGATCTGCGTCTGCCTGGCTAGCCAATCGTCCAGATACATGTGGACATAAATTTGTTGCTTTCGAAGAAAGGCACCCAAAACTACTGTGACCTTGGTAAACACACAGGGTGCTGACGACAGACCGAAAGGCAGTGTCCGAAACTGAAACACCTTGTCCTGCACTGCAAACCTGAGAAAACGTCTTCAGTCTGGGTGAATAAGGATATGTTGATAAGCGTCTGATAGATCGATTGAAACTTCATAATCCCCTTTTGACAGATCTGATAAAACTGAACGTAGAGTTTCCATCTTGAAGTGTTTCTTTTTGAGAAAATGGTTTAACGGGCGGAGATTTAAAATTGGTCTCCAACCCCCTGATCTCTTTGGAATTAGAAACATTGAGCTGTAAAAACTTTTTATCTGTCTGCGACAGGCTCGATAGCCCTCTTTGAGATTAATGAATCTATTTCCTGTAGGATAGCATTTCTCTTTCCTAAACCCGACGGAAGAGGAAAATTTATAACCTTGCTTGTAAGAGGGGGAACTTGAAGAAATTCCAATCGATAACCTTCTGAAACTACCCCTAACACCCATGGGTCATTGGTTATCTTGGCCCAGTGCTGACTGAAAAGAGATAATCTTCCCCCTACTGGCACCTCCGGAAATGGAATTTGAATATTTAACTGTGCTAGATTTACACACTGAGCCCCTGGCAAACCGTCATTGTTTAAAAGAATGGTCTCTGGGCTTATCCGGAAAGGGCGGCACTGGTGGTCTAAAGCTCTTATTATCCCTTTTACCCTTAAAGTAAGTACTAGGTGTAGCAGAAACAGACCTCTTTACAGAAAGTCTGTTTAGTTTAGCGGAAGGCTGCGACTTTGGCTGAAAAGAAGCAGGTCGCTTAACTCCCTGACATGGTCTAGAAAGAGAGACTATTTCCCTAAAATCTCTAGCTGCTTCAGCTTCCTGGTGAAAAATATCTGAGACTTCTCCATGGAAGAGTTTATCACCCCGAATAGGAAGCTTAGTCAAACGATTTCGAGTTGATCTTGTAGGAAAATCCATTTGATCAAGGAATAATTCCCTTCTGGCAGAAACTGACAAAGCAATGGCATGCAAGAGTTGATCTGCTGAAGAAGTTAGAGAAAACTGCAAAAATTCCAAACCCTTAGACAATTGGTCATCAGGAATATTAGAGCCTGGCGAAACTGCCGTATGTACAAAAGCGGTTGCCAACAATGAATGTGAAATGCATCTCAGCAAAACTCTCAGAGTTCTATCTACCATAAGATGTCCAAGATCAGCCTTATTGATAAAACTTCTCAAATCCTTAGCTAAAAAATGTTTCTTATCAGCTGCCAATTTAGTGTGGACAAAACTTTCTATGCTAGGCGCTCTGGCAAACTCCTCAAAGTCTTTTTCAAGGAACCTGAAATTCTTGTCTACAGACTTTGTGTACTTAGACACTCTGGGCAAACTCTTCTCAATAGCTGTCCATCTTTGTGCAATCAGTCCCTCAATGGGCAAACGAGGAGCACCTGTAACTGTACTATCTCCACCAAGTAAAAAAGACTGACGTTGACTATGATTGCTATCATCTTTTGTACAGCCAAGCACATTGCCAATAATGTTAATAATGTCATGCCATTTCCCAGACAAAGCTTCTGACATGTCAGCATCAGTAGTAGAAATTTCTGAATGAGTATCAGAATGAGCAATGTCACTTCGCACATAATCCTGTGACTTAGACATAGAATGACTGTCTCCATCTGCGCTCTCATCAAGATCACTTGGAGCAAACAAAGAAACAGAATCAGGATCTCTATACTTGTAGGACGGCTGTGGAACAACTCCCGACACAGTTGCCGTCTCCTGATTACTTATCACCTCTGTAGGGTCCACATGTAAATCCCTATTCAGACTGCTTTTGGTGTTGGGGCTCCACATGATTGCCCTCTGTTACACCAGCACTCTGAGATTGAGCAAGAAAACCTGCCAACAAAGAAGAAACCTTCTCCCTCAATCTCGTCCTTAGAAACATACGACTTGTCAGAGGGCAAACTAGCAGCTGCACTACTAGCCAATAAATTTCAGAAAAAATTATGACGCAGAGATTTATCTTGGTTTGTTTTGGTTTGATGATTTTGAGTAGATTAAACAATATGGCCCGGCATTGACTTAACAGGTTTAAATCATTTTTCATGTTTATTGCCTTTATATATATTATTAATTCTTTATTTCGGACAATGAGCATGTCCATATATATAAATGGTTACAGGATTGGCAAAAAAGAATGATACAAAAAAGGTTACATCAAGAAATATTCATTTATGGGTAGACCATAAAGACATATTTCTGAACACAGATTAGAAGACTGAATTTATCCATCTTTTCCTCAAGTCAGAAGTGAAGTTCACAAAATCATACACCTTACGTATAATTAGGTTCTCACTCATAGAAACCCTTTTCATCAAACTATTGATTTGCTTTCTAAGCAAAGCATCAAAAGTGTCAATCCTATTATATACAAACATAGTACTAGCACTGCTTCGTCTGTCATATCGTAGAAATATGTGACCAGCGTTATTGTAAGCAACTTTCAATTGTTTCAGGGCGCTTTTATTATAGCTGATCCATAAGTTACCACCGTACAATTGATAACAATATGCTTTAAATAGTTTACACTTAACACTCTGAGAACACATAGAAAATTTTCTCAAAAGCATGTTAGCAGAGATATAAAAAGATCTCCTCTGACGCTCGATATCAGAATTGTCACTGAAGGTATTTGCCAACAGATAGCCGAGGTGTTTTTTTCTTTTCAACAAATCGCAGTTTAACTCCATTGAGATAAACAGCCGGAATATGTTCAATCATACATCGCTTGAGAATTATACACATACATACAGTTTTCTCTGTATTGAAAACAATATCATGAATATTGCCATAATTGCTACATATATTTAAAAGTATCTGAGTTCCTTTCACTGACGGGCTTATCAGACATATATCATCTGCATACATCAGATGGTTAACAAAAATACCACCGATGTTGCAACCAACCTTAGAATTAATCAATCTATGGCTAAGATGATCCATATACACATTGAAAAGTTTTGGGGACAAGACACCACCCTGCTTCACACCGTTTTTAACAGTAAAATGTGTTGAAATAAGGAGCCCCATCGAACAGAGATTTCCTGCGTTCTATACTAGGTTAAAAGGTATCTCACATAACAAATAGGAACATGACGGTTGATCAGCCTCTTGAATAATGACCAGTGATTCACACGATCGGAAGCTTAGAAGCATCAATAAAAGTAATGATAACATTGCTACCATGACTTTTATAATAGCTGATGACCTCTTTCAGGACAAACATACACATATCAGTAGAATGACAAGTTTTAAAACCAAATTGGTAAGGTGAAGATCCAAGAAACGACTCAATCTTATTCAAAATGACTAATTCAAAAACTTTCGAGGTAATAGTAGACAGAGCAATCGGGCGATAGTTGTTCTTATCGCTTACATTTTTGTTCTTATCCTTAACAATGGGCACTAACAAAACTTCAGATAATCTAGGAGGACATACATTATGAATAAGCATTGAAGTGAGACACATGCTCAAAAGTACAATTAACTTATTACTAGCATATAAAAAATGCTCAGATGAGAGAGAATCTGGACCAGCAGATTTCCCTTGTTGTAACTTGTCAATGGCTTTACGAACATCACTAGGTGATACAAAACTCATTTGATCAAGGTTGCAATCGTCAACCTTATTCAACACGAATTCTTTGTCTCTAACCGAGTGCACCACATTTAAGAGATCACTAAAATGGTTCCGCCACATTTCAGAGATATTGACATCACCACTGCAGCCATCTACAGTGTTGGGTCTAGGCGGAGTCTTTGCATTAATTCTGTTGATGGACTGCCAAAATGCATTACAATTACCAGTAAACAAACTATTCGCAGCCGCATCAGCTTTGATTTGCTCCTCATTACGTCTGCAACTTCTTAAAGCATATTTAAATCTCGCATGCGTACGACGCTTGAATTCAAAAAGGGGCCCATTCCTCGGTTTTCCACTTTCACGCCATAGTTTAAATGCATCCCGAGCAACAGAATGGATGTCTTTGAGGTAATCATTCCACCCTGTCACAGTATGATCAACATTATCACGAATACATGGTGAAATCTGAAGACCTGCTGAATACAAGCTATCAATAATATCATCATAAAACTGAGAAATACACCGAGCATGATTTGTGTTGTGGCAATGAACATCCTTACAACAAGACTATCAGTTGGAGTGTGAATCTCAGCAAGAAGCATGTCAGAGATATTACGATATTCATTACATTGATTACAGTTCACCTTAGACCAATTACAGATTTCCCAGAGTACTGCTTATTGTTGTTATTAAGATTTTCACATGACGGCAATGTACCAGTATTGAGAACTATGCTGAGTGGGAAATGATCAGAAGATATAACATCATATAAAACAGACATCGAATTAATACACTGGTGAGTAGAGAATGACGAAATACAGTGGTCAAGCATGAAGTGGTACCATGTACGTCACTGACATAAGTAAATGGATTATCTCTCAGCAAAAGTTTATCAGAGATAAGATAGTCGTACTCATCACAGAAACTTTGCAGAGTTGTACCAAATAGTGAATCCGTATCGGCATTCCAATCACCGATCATCATACAACTATAACAATCACTAGATTGAACAATGGCGTGAGCCTTAGCCAATCGCTCTATAAATTCGTCATGATTTTCACTATTACATGTCGGCATATACACATTAATAATAAGCATTTGACAATTTGGCTATATTGAGCTCAATGCCTAAAATTCTGCTATCATTAAAGGAACGGACTTTAACAGCATGACTTATCGATTTGCGCCATAAAAACGCAAGACCACCATACGGTCTACCTATTAATAAGCTCTCACTAGTATCAACAGCAGATTCACCAAAGTAATCAAAATCCTGGTGAATCTTATGTAGAAAGGATATGTTATCACTTGTCAACCAGTGTTCATGTAATAAACAAATGTCGTGACTATCACACAGATCACGAACTGCATTCAACGAGTTCTTGACAGAGCGACAATTATATGATGCTATACGCAGATTCATTGGTTAGTTTCTTGGTTTATAGAACTTTCGAATCAGCACTCCTTCTGGCCAGACATCGGGATTCAGCAGTTTCTGAAAGTTCCGCGCATTAACAGTTACACGAAAAGACGCGTACGATCCATATTTTGTTGCTAACTGTTCACAGTTCATCACGTCAAGTTGAGCTGTATCTGCAATATATCTGACAACTTGGACGGGTTTCGTGTCAGGTTTCAGTCTGCTGACAAACAGTGACTTACTTTGCAAAACAGCTGGAAGACCTGAATGCTTCTTACTGCCAACTATATATTTGCGACGTCCTGTTGATGCTGCAAGTGCAGACTCAGCTGACGATCCGGAAGACACAAGCTTACTGCTAGGTTTGAGTTATGTGCTTGGTCATCGGGTTTACCGTTGACAACTGCCTCGGCATAACTTGATCGATTACGTTTACGTCGAACGTACGACACCATGGTAAACCCATCATCTGTGTTGACAGCCGCAGCATTATCGATACTGTTTTCATCACTGTTTTCCCTTGACTCGCACCTTGGAATTGGATTTTCACTGGCATGCACAGCGTCATCTGCACAGAGAGCATCATCAGAGTTCACACTTACAACAGGTGGATCATCAACAGGCGTTTTATCACCAGAGCCACTCATATGCAAATTTACATTCCAAACAGTGAAAGCATTTTCTGCTCTATCTACTGCTATAGCTTGATGCACTGAATTTCTAAGAACAGGATTGCAGAATTTGCCGAATGTCATCAGACGTTCGCAAATAAAGACTGGACATATTATTGTCATCTTCTTGAAGTCTATCAAACACGACTTGCATTCCATTTATCTTTGATAACGAGGTTGATACATCGATATAATTATAATCAACTGGAGGTAGCTTTGACAGATCTTTAGCCACGAAGACAGGAATATTCTCAGGATCGATTTCTAATAAAAGCGTCACAATGTCTTGAACATTCGATTGCGATTTATTCTGACCCTGTCGTCTCTTCAGGCGTCGAGTGGTTAACTCACCACATACATCATATAGAATCACCTTGGCTTGTTCAATTGCGTGATCATTGTACGCAGATACAAGCAGTTTCACAATATGATAAACTGGCAGCATGTTCATCTTATTAACAACAAAACATAAAAGTTCGTAAGCGATGACATTACCAAGAAAATGTGACTTTTGATGAGGTTTGAGATGCAAGCTGGAGCTTCGCACTTTCTGATGACCAGCAGTCCCACTTCCAGAAGTACCAGATACTAAAGGGTCAGACGATACACCAGTGCCGCCATTGTTGCAAGACAAAGGCAACTCGCCACGGTCATGGTCATGGTCAAGTACAGGAAACAGCATTTTCTTGCAATTTGGGCACAAATCCAAGTCACCCTGGCAAACTCTGACATTCTGGCAAGTTCCACAATCTTGACATCGCAACATTACCGTGATAGTGACGGATAAATCACGGAAAAAGAAGACCAGTAGCGGAGCGACTAAAAGAGCGTGTCTTCACTGAAGAAGCTACACAATATATATATATATATATATATATATATATATATATATATATATATATATATATATATATATATATATATATATATATAAGTTTTTAATTTTATCTTTCACCCTACTGCTCATTTTCTGCCGAAAGTCACAATGTCCTTTCTTTTTACTTTCTAACATTGACATCTTCCCCAAACATGAAGACATAAATCCAAAATCAAGTATTTTTAGCTTATTCAGCTAACTGTTTCAACTTGCTAATTTAAGACGCCGATAATTTAGCCTTTCCCCATATTTACTATGGTTAAGATGTATTTCAGCTAAATTTTAAACCCCGCTGATCGTAATGAACATACAAATCGCTAAAAAAGCATGCAGCCAATTCAAAGCGTTTTACAATATACCTTCATATGGTATATACCGGTAGTGCACCCTCCCAGGTGAGTGGAAACCCTGGCACTTGTAGTGTGGCATAATGGATTCTTTGAATGCACAGACGCTAGGATGATTGTCATATCATGCTATATTTGTAATTTAAGATTTTAGTGTATGCTATAAAACTTTTTTATCTTGTTTCCTCTAGTCCTTCAGTTTCGTAAATACAGATTGTGCTGCCTTTCCTTGTTGGCCGATAAATCACTCCGTCATTATTCTAACAAATAATGTTACAGCAGAACAAAATGGAAGTATTTAAACTCCATATCATAATTCAGCTCAAATATCGATCATCGAATAATCCGTTCCTTTTACATTATATTCAATGCACTCTTTCTGAATAATCGTTGGAGGTAATGAATTTTTTAAAAGACACATTTTTCTTCTTGATTCTTTCTTCACGTGAGTAGGAGACACGTAACAAAATTCATTTCTTTATTCAAAAATCGCGCATAAAATGTAACTTGACAGTTGAAAGTTTTGTTATGATATCTATTTGCTGTTACAGAAGATTTGCCTAATCCAAGGGCAACTGAAACTGGGCAATCTCATTCTCCAAGCACAACTCAATACAATTTTGAAACTCGCTTTTTTGTCACAACAAGGAACATATGGAAAGATAATGTGCATCAAAATTCATACATTCAGACATTTTGTAACTATCAGAGTTCGCCACCAGAGGCCAGGCGACTAGTTGCCTCGTGTACACACTACATGACTCATCGTCTGAGGAAACCTTTAACCTCTATACTCATGCCCAGAACAGTGATTCTGTTTGCATTCATTGATCGTAGCGTGTTAGTGCATGTAATGTACAAAACGCTAACAGGAACGATACATACCATGCACTACAAAAAAACCAACCAATCGATAAGTAACTAAGTAAATACATCTGTAAATAAATCCCAAACAATATCGACTCCTCTATTAATTCAACTTCCTCGGAAAATTAGTGGGTTTTTACTCTATAATCATATGGACTGATATTTCACAACGAAAGCATCGATCAGGTCGGGGCGACATAGACAACACAACAGCACAAAGAAAGACAGTGTAACGCAAATAACTGTGGCAGATTTTAAAGACCTGCTCATTTTTCGATTTTTTTCACCAAGGCATTTTCGGCGAACAGGAAACGATCTTAGCTGACAGCTGTTTAACAGCATTGTCTGTAGAAATATTCGTTAACTTCTAGTGCGTGCCATTATACCCGAGCCTTGCAACGTCATCGTCATATTAGTATTTTAAATTACCCTTTCATATTCGAGAAGAAAAACAATGAATAAACATGTATTTTCTATCTTATTATTATGCACATATGTATTTCTTGGCTGGCCAATATGCTAGTGTAGTGTCTGATCTCTTTCCCGATTTAGAACCATAACTTAGACATGCCTCATGTGTTTCAAATTGGGAACAACGACATAGACCTATGTGCCCATAGATCTCAACATACACACTCCAGTAATACTTCTTAATGACCACATTCCCGCCCCGTCAAGACAAATACTCCTATTACAAGTGGGGACTATGTCATTGTCAATGACTTGTTGAGTTAATGGTTGTATCACAGTATTCGATATTTCTAATTCTGTATTTTTTCCATTTTATGTTCTGAATAAATACATTAAACATATTTCACTGTCTCCAGTACATGACATTTAAGTATTTTCACTTCATGCACTTTATCCCTTTCACACGTGTTCAAATATCTGACCAAAGAACGAACACTAAATAGTCCAGGATGGGAGCTATGGTGTCATTGACGCTATTTTTAAATATCAGAACCTCGGAAAATTCACCTTGAGTAAGGGCCTCGACAGAATTGATAACGGGAGGGCTAGTGCAATTTGGGGTACGGTCAATATTTAGCTCCGCTGTCAGCGACGCGGAGCTTATCAAATAGGTTGATTTTCCGTTGTCGTTGTCGTCGTCGTCTGTCGTCCTCAATCCGTCGTTCATCAACACTTGCCTTCTCCTTTGAAACCGCAAGATCAATTGCTTTAGAATTTTATATGCAGTTCACTTGGGGTGACGTTACTTAAGTTTGTTAAAATCATGGTGAAATTTGCATATTTGTATTTTTGGGGCATTTTTTGGTGTTTTTGGTAAAAAAATCTTCTTCTCTGAAACCACTTGTCCGATTGCTTTGAAATTTGATATGCAGTTTACTTAGGGTGACTTCAGTCAGATTTCTTCAAATCGTGGTGAAATTTGCATATTTGCATGTTTCAGGCAATTTTGTCATTTTTGGTAAAAAAATCTTTAAAAATCTTCTTCTTCAAAACTACTGGTAAGATAGCTTTGATATTTGGTACATATGTCCCGTAGGGATGATCTTCTTCAGATTTGTTCAAATTGTGCAGAAATATGCAAATTTGCAGTTTTAAGGCAATTTTGGCCCTTTTTGGTCAAAAAAGTATTTTCAAAAAGAACTGGTCTGATAGTTTTGAAATTTTGTACACAGGTTTCTATAGATGAACTTAGTAATACGGATAGTTTTCAATCGGATTCGAACCCACAACATACGGCATCAGTCGCTAGCTGAGAGGCTATACAATATACAATATATTCAATATACATGAATTTTTGATGAAATCTGTAATTTTGTATTTTTGGGGCAATTTTTGCCATTTTTGGTCAAAAAAATGTGTATTTCCAAAACTACTCATCTGATAGCTTTGAAATTTGGTATACAGGTTCCTACAGATGAACTAAATGATATTTACTGAAATTATGATGAAATCTGCAATTTTGTATTTTTGGGGCAATTTTTGCCATTTTTGGTCAAAAAATGTGTATTACCAAAACTGCTCATTTGATAGCTTTGAAATTTTGTATACAGGTTTCTATAGATGAACTAAATAATGTTTATTGAAATTATGATGAAATCTGCAATTTTGAATTTTTGGGGCAATTTTTTCCATTTTTGGTAAAAAATGTGTTTCTCAAAAAGTACTGGTCTGATAGCTTTGAAATTTGGTATACAGGTTTCTATAGATAAACTAAATGATATTTATTGAAAATTTGATGAAATCAGCAATTTTGAATTTTTGGGGCAATTTTTTCCAGTTTTGGTCAAAAAATTTGTTTCTCAAAAAGGACTGGTCTGATAGCTTTGAAATTTGGTATGCAGGTTTCTACAGATGAGTTAAGTAATGTGTATTGAATTTCTGATGAAATCTGTAATTTTGTATTTTTGGGGCTTTTTTCATTTTTAGTCAAAAAATGTGTATTACTAAAACTACTCATCTGATAGCTTTGGAATTTGGTATACAGGTCTCTATAGGTGAACTAAATGATATTTATTAAAATTATGATGAAATCTGCAATATTGAATTTATGGGGCAATTTTTCCATTTTTGGTCAAAACATGTGTTTCTCAAAAACGACTGGTCTGATAGCTTTGAAATTTGGTATGCATGTTTTTACAGATGAGCTAAGTAATATGTACTGAATTTCTGATGAAATCAGTAATTTTGTATTTTTAAGGCAATTTTGGCCATTTTTGGTCAAAAAATGTATTTCTCAAAAAGAACTGGTCTGATAGTTTGAAATTTGGTACATGGGTTTCTATAGATGAACTAAGTAATATATTGTCGTGGAAAATATTCAGTGTCACGATTTGGAGCACAACAAACCCGATCACACGTTCGGATCCATGCGGTTTAGACAGGGGATGAAAATTACAGCAAACAGTCCTGTAGACGTAATCCAGATCAATGTAGATCTAGAGACTACTCAACGGAACCAACCGGGGATGGAAAAAGTGATGCAACACAGTACGTTCTGGTAGCGTACAAAGCCGATGTATTACAGTCAGCAGGGCGACAATACACGTCCACCCTCAGCAAGGTATAGAGCTGCTTCTGAAAAATCCTGGGTACATGCGTGCATGTGACGTCACCCAACCGATCAGGTGACTTTGAACTCTGTTTTGATTGGCTATAAGTTCAAAAAGGCATGTACCAGGTTTACATCACTAAATAACGCTTAGAAAGTTTAATACATAACTATAACATATAACTGTAATAAGTAATGGTAATACATGTGAATATCTCAATGGGCAAATTCCATCACATTCCCCCCTTCTAGACCAAACTACCACATGTATGTTTGTGTCGAATGATAGAGATGATCATCCAAACGTAAAAAAAACGTTTACGGAGTAGTACGACTTTCCCAACAATAGCTGTCCTGTAACCCTGTAGAATTGAATTATGTAAGCAAAACCAATACGGGAGCCTTATAAAAAAAGGCAAATTTCCTAATTACATACTTACCTAACCCGAAAGAGAAATCATTGTCTACCATCAAGAAGCAAACAATAATACATTTATATTTTGTCACTAAAGTCAACAATTCCTATGATATGAATACCAAAGTCCATGTAAACATTGCTATAATCGTCATCACCATCATCTCCGTTGGTAGAAAGCAAACGGTCAACACACTGTCAACCATTTCACTCATGTTCACAGAGTACATAGCATATGTCCATGTCGCTGCTAATTAGGTTACATGTCCATACCCATAGAATGTCACAGGTTTTCGCTCTCATCGTGGATACCGCGTTGTAGCCATATTGTCCTCATCTTGCAATGACGTCCCTCTAGTTTTGGCCTCAGTGTATATTCTGTGACTGCGACATCCTCGTCCTCAATGTCATGCTCTAGTTCCGATATTTGTTGTGGTTCATGATGATCAGGGAACAAGTCATCCACATCAAACACAGTCGTTGCTGGCGACACAGCGGCGTGATCATCAGTCGTATTATCTGCCTCCGGCAACACAGTCGATTCATCATCACGCAGCATAGTACTAGTACATAATTCTTGTTCAGACTTCTCAGGCATACCATCCTGGATACGTTGTTCCAACGTTGGCAGGGAAACATGCTCCAACCATGAAGCAATCGGTTTTCCCTCATATTTCTTCAACTTTTCATAATGTACAACTTTGAACTTACTACGGGCACTTTGTTGTATGCGGTAAACAACATCAGAGATTTTGTCAATCGCTAGGGACCCTCAAAATTAAGTTGCAATTTTGGAGCGTGCCCCTTCCTCCTCCTCTCATTCTTTAGCCAAACAAAGTCCCCGACTTTGAACCCATGTTTATCCACATACCTATCATAGTGTTTTTTCTGGGTACGTGCACTTGCTTTAAGCTTCTCTCTAGCCCAAGCATGTGCTTCTTGCAATCTTGACCTGAGTGTAGAAACGACGTCAGACTCCTTTTTGTGAAGATCACCTCTACCCTCAAACATTAGGTCGACTGGTAAAGTCACTTCACAACCAAGCATCATCATGTTTGGACTTTCTCCAGTGCAGTTATGTACAGCAGATCTGTAGGCCATGCCAATGTATGGCAAGTATGTATCCCAGTCACGCTGGTGGCCTTTGGCTCTAGATAGGTTTTGAGAGATCCCACAATCGTCTTCATGTGTCTCTCAACTAAACCATCACCTTGTGGGCGACGAGAGGTCGTGTATGTCTTAGAAGAAAAATAGATGAGATAAAGTCTCTTCCCCTGTCAGAGTGTATCTCAGCAGGCATCCCGAAACGACAGAAAATGCTGTCCACCAGTGCGCTTGCCACCATTGATGCTTTCTCATCTTTTATTGGTACACACTCCATCCATCTTGTGAAATAGTCTGCAAAGACCAATACCTTCTTATTACCTAGATAACTTTCGGGAAATGGCCCCAAGATATCTATTGCTGTCCTTTCCATAGGACATCCCACAATGTATGTCTGTAGGGGTGCCTTCCTGCGCCTGTCTACTGTCTGACGGCATGCACATACATCACAAGCCCTTATAAAGGCTCTCACATCTGAAGTCATACCATATCAGAATTATTGCATGCGCAGCTTACACAACGTTTTCTCCATGCCAAGGTGCCCCCCCTACTTTTGTAGCATGCAGCTCCTGCATTACGTGCTCTCTACAACAAGGAGGAAGGAACATCTGCCATCTCACATGTAAACCATCAGCCGTTTCAAATAACCTATATAATACCCCATTTACAACACGCAAATGATCAAAAGAGGCCAAGCAAGCCTTCACCTCATGAGAAAGCATGGAAACATCCTCCCATGTAGGCCTTTTTGCCCTACATTCCACAGCTGAAATCAGCAATTCCATGCCAGTGACCTGATGTTGTTTATCACGAAGCTCCTGGTTGGTCCAAATTGGTTCCAATACCACTGTACCAACATTGGATTGCTTTTTCATTCCATAATTGGTCTCAACCTCGTCCTTGCTGATCAAGCCTTGACCTTTCATACCAATAGATTTCACTTCAGACCAAGCACTGCCATCGGCAAATCGGGCATCATTCCAGACCTCAAGCACCATATTGGTGTCCTCCACTGGTTTATGTTCCTTGGTTGGTGAATTACAACCAGAGTAATTTCCACTAGATTTATCTACCTTCGGCCGACATTCGGAAATATCAGTGCTAGCATGCATTTGCCCACATTGTTTGCATTTATATGCAGGTGCACGACTTAGTGCGTCTGCATTAGAATGCCGCAAACCAGGCCGATGAACAATAGTAAAATCAAACTGTTGTAGTGATTCGATCCAACGGGCAAGTTGTCCCTCTGGATTCTTGAAATTCATCAACCACACTAAGGATGCATGGTCAGTTCTCAAGATAAACTGTTGACCCAACAAATAGTGGCGGTAGTATTTGACATAACTTATGACAGCCAGTAGTTCCCTCCTTGACACACAATACTTGCGCTCTGTAGCTGACAAAACTCTACCTGCATAGCTTATAGGTCTTTCGACACCACCTTGCACTTGGGACAAAACCGCACCAATCCCTGTGCCACTAGCATCAGTGTCCATATGAAGGTGTCACCTGAAGATGGAAAAGCCCGAACAGGACTTCCGTCAATGCAGTTTTTAACCTGTCAAAAGAACACTGACAATTTTCTGACCAATCAAAAACAACATTCTTCTTAGTTAGGTCATGTAAGGGTCGAGCTATCTCGGCAAAATTTTGCACAAAACGCCTATAATACGAAGAAAGTCCAAGAAAAGCGCGCACTTCAGTCACAGACTTAGGGGTTGGCCACTGTTGTACGACTTCAATCTTTTCTGAATCAGTGGCAACGCCATCCGCAGAGACCTTATGTCCCAGAAATTGAACAGTGGTTGCGAACAAAACACATTTGTTTGGTTTCAGTTTAAGGCCAGTCTGACGCAACCGATTGAAAACCATTTTCAACCGAGCCAACTGTTCCTCAAATGACCTAGAGAAAACGATTACATCATCTAGGTACAATAGCAGTACCTTCCAGGATAAGCCACTAAAACAACGCTCCATGATTCGTTCAAATGTTATGGGGGCATTATTTAAACAAACGGGGAGCACATTCAAATGGTACAATCCAGTTTTCGTGCAAAAGGCAGTATAAGTCTTGCATTTTGGTTCCAACTCAATCTGTCAATACCGGGACTGATAATCTAAGGTCGATAACCACTTGGCTCCATGGAGAGATTACAAGGCATCATCTATCCTTGGTAGGGGGAAACTGTCAATTACAGTCACAGCATTGAGTTTTCTGTAGTCTACGCATAGGCGCTGTGAGCCATCCTTTTTGCTCACTAAGACCACTGGGGAGGCCAAAGGACTTGTAGACTCCTCAATTAAGCCCCTATCCAAAAGGTCGTTGACCTGTTTATCTACCTCCTCCTGTTTCCAAATGGGGGTGCGGTATGGCCTCTGTCTGACAGGATTACCTTCCACAACTATGTCGTGTCTAATCGTTGCTGTTCTACCAATATCTCTATCATTGCAACTAAATACATCACCAGATTTTTCAAGCAATTGTGCAAATTGTTGTCTCTGTTTTTGGTCTAAGTTTTCAGTATTCCTCCTGTATAAATCGAGTAAATGAGTAGGTACCTTAGATTCACAGGCGCTGATTACCTCATATGGATTAACAGTAGGGAAGTTGTTGACATCTCTCCCTTCATTACAATCATTTGCAAAATTCCCATCCGTATCAGTAAGCTTACTGCACTGGGACAAATCAAACGACTTGACTTCCCCATCATCAACCCTCATAATTCCCAAAACAGACCCAGCCCTCACCAGTCGATCAGTTTCATTTACATTAAGTACCCGCAAGGGAATTCTAGGTTTCCAGGGGTTAACTATAGCATGACATACCCCAATGCCATCTTCGAAAGCCCGAGTTGCCCTTGTGGGCATGACCATGGCAGTGAGGTGCTCCTCATTTTCAAGCGGCATCACACATGGGGTTAATCTCTTAACACTGGCCACTTGGGGATATTTTCCCTGAAATCCTACATGCCCTTCCTTTGGCGAAGTGGCCTTTCTACCTACCACTATAGTTTCACTGCATGCAGGGATGATAGTGTCCCTTTCAACTTTTATTCTCATCAAGTATGGTTTCCGGTTAGAGACATTATTTGGTTTATCATCACAAGAGATAACTTTGCCATCCATTTCTATTACCCCTGCATGTGCATCAATTTTACAATTTAGAGGCCCTAAGCTAGATAGACCGAGTACACCCATATCCCAGGGTTCCAAATCAACGATGTAAACAGGTGCCTGAACACATTTATCATTTAACATGACTTCCAAGTAACAAAAACCGATTACTTCTTGTTTGTTATCACCAAAAGCGCTAACAGGTTCCTTAACTAAATACAACTGAGGTCTTTTATTCTCTGGGATTTCCAGAAACCAGTGTTCTGCCAAGAATGTATCAGTGGCACCAGTGTCAATTTGAATTCGACCTTTAACCCCTTGTATTGTAACATCAGTATACAGACGAGTTTTACGACACCAAGATAACTCAGTTGATTCTCGACAACCCACACCATTTTCTTTATTATTAAACTGGCCCCTCAAATTGTTGTCACCTTGGGCCGTTTTTTGTGTATCCATGTTTACTTGGACTGGGGGTCGACCCTCGCTCCCAGTCCACTGAAGTTTAAATTGCCCTGTTGTTTCAACAGAGGGCAGTTTCTCACAAAATGATCAGGTTGATTACAGTAAAAGCATACCTTGCCTTCCCTTTGCCCTGCTTATCTCAGTTGACCTTTGACCTTCAGACTTCGCCTTAAGAGACGAAATCTCAGTCCTTAATTCTGCCATGTTCTTTTGCAATTCAACCATTGTATTTGCAATATCAGATAACTTATCGGGTATGCCCTCATTTTGACAAAGAACTTTTATTCCAGCCCATTTCCTAGTGTTAACCCCAGGTAGAGATCCCGCTAACATTAAAAGTTTTCATCATGGATACTTTCCCTGATTACGTCATCAAAGGTACAGCCCTCTATACGCCCAGTTTCATTAACCTTTCTACGTATTTCGGGCGTATCCACTGCATTGAAGTATGCGTCAATACAAAGCTGTTCAAACATATCGCCTTAGTATCAGGGTATGCAATCGCCACAAGTTCCCTTATGTCTTGGGCTAAGCTCTGCAAAGATTCACCCTCATTACGTTGCCGTTGCTTTAGGCGTAAATGGCGTATATCCCGTTTACCGATTGACCCAAAGCGCGCTGCAAGCCTCTGACAAAGTTCCTCGTATGTCAGTTTATCAACGTCCAATGTGTTCAACAGTTGTAGTGCTGGCCCGGTCAACATTGCAAGCAAATACTCCCTATGTTCCCTCTCATTCAATTGATGCATGTCGCAATAAATGGTAAAATGAACTTTGTAAACGTCCCATGAGACGCTACCAGAATAGCGCTCTGGTACGAGTCTAGAACGATAAGCATTTCGACCTGAATTATGGCTTTGCCCCTCTGCCCATGCTCTCGTTCTAACAAGAGCATCCTCACTTTTAACGTCTGGGGCATCAGCGAATTTACGCAAGGCCGATATATCAATTTCTTCACGCCCTATTTGTGCTGGTGATCCAGACACATTGACTTTCATTGACATGTCCGAACGCGGACTCATGTCTACGTGACTAGAAGCAATTCGCTTCTCCCGGTCAGTGGTTATTTCTATACCAATGCTACACTTCTCCTTAACAACCATTGTATTATTTCCCTCGGTAGGCGTCTCCCTTTGCTGCGCAAACAATCTTTTGCGCTCAGGTGACTTTTCCCGCCATTCCTCTGACCTCAAGGATTTTCGTTCACTTTCAATTTTAGACCGCGACTTCTTTACTGAAGCAGATTAAGCAAACCGAAAAGAACTCCACGCCCATTGCAATTCAGCACGTTCCTTGTCAAGTCTATGTTCTTCATGACGCAAAGCCCTTTCCCACGCATCTAAATCCTTTTCACTTTTACCCACAGACAATGGTGTACTAATGTGTGGAGCAGATGCAATACCCGAGTCCATATTGAAAGCAATCTCGCTATCGAAAAATCCCTCTTTGCTAGCCATCGAACCGGCCGAGGTGACTACAGCAAAACGAGATGAATATTCGGTAGGAAATGATATAGCCCTCGGCTAATCGATTCGAATATTCCTAGCTAAAATACAACGATAGCGAAATAACAAAATAGCAAGATACAATTACACTGATCACTTACGGTGACTCGGTTCAAACGATTACACCGTAAATTATTACACAAAACCAACCTGACAATTGCGAAAAGTCGCAAAATCGCGGCAATTCAAACCCGACCGCTGCCAACCATGTCGTGGAAAATATTCAGTGTCGCGATTCGGAGCACAACAAACCCCGATCACACGTTCGGATCCACGCGGGTTAGACTGGGGGTGAAAATTACAGCAAACAGTCCTGTAGACGTAATCCAGATCAATGTAGATCTAGAGACTACTCAACGGAACCAACCGGGGATGGAAAGAATGATGCAACACAGTACGTTCTGGTAGCGTACAAAGCCGATGTATTACAGTCAGCAGGGCGACAAATACACGTCCACCCTCAGCAAGGTACAGAGCTGCTTCTGAAAAATCCTGGGTACATGCGTGCATGTGACGTCACCCAACCGATCAGGTGACTTTGAACTCTGTTTTGATCGGCTATAAGTTCAAAAAGGCATGTACCAGGTTTACATCACTAAATAACGCTTAGAAAGTTTAATACATAACTATAACATATGACTGTAATAAGTAATGGTAATACATGTGAATGTATCAATGGGCAAATTCCATCACAATATATTGAATTTTTGATGAAATCTGTATTTTGTATTTTTGGGGCAATTTTTGCCATTTTTGGTCAAAAAATGTGTATTTCCAAAACTACTCATCTGATAGCTTTGAAATTTGGTATACAGGTCCCTACAGATGAATTAAATGATATTTACTGAAATTATGATGAAATCTGCAATTTTGTATTTTGGGGGCAATTTTTTCCATTTTTGGTCAAAAAATGTGTATTACCAAACTACTCATTTGATAGCTTTGAAATTTTGTATACAGGTTTCTATAGATGAACTAAATAGTATTTATTGAAATTATGATGAAATCTGCAATTTTGAATTTTTGGGGCAATTTTTTCCATTTTTGGTCAAAAAATGTGTTTCTCAAAAAGTACTGGTCTGATAGCTTTGAAATTTGGTATACAGGTTTCTATAGATGAACTTAATGATATTTATTGAAATTATGATGAAATCTGCAATTTTGAATTTTTGGGGCAATTTTTTCCAGTTTTGGTCAAAAAATTTGTTTCTCAAAAAGGACTGGTCTGATAGCTTTGAAATTTGGTATACAGGTTTTTACAGATCAGCTAAGTAATATGTATTGAATTTCTGATGAAATCTGTAATTTTGTATTTTTGAGGCTATTTTTTCATTTCTGGTCAAAAAATGTGTATTACCAAAACTACTCATCTGATAGCTTTGAAATTTGGTGTACAGTTTCTATAGATGAACTAAATGATATTTATTGAATTATGATGAAATCTGCACTATTTAATTTTTGGGGCAATTTTTTCCATTTTTGGTCAAAACATGTGCTTTGAAATTTGGAATGCAGGTTTTTACAGATGAGCTAAGTAATATGTATTGAATTTCTGATGAAATCTGTAATTTTGTATTTTTGGGGCGATTTTTGTCATTTTTGGTCAAAAAATATGTATTTCCAAAACTACCGGTACTCATCTGAGAGCTTTCAAAGTTGGTATACAGGTTTGTATAGATGAACTAAATGATATTTATTGAAATTATGATAAAATCTGCAATTTTGAATTTTGGAGGCAATTTTTTCCATTTTTGGTAAAAAAATGTATTTCTCAAAAAGTACTGGTCTAACAGCTTTGGAATTTGGTATACACAGTGTTTCCCCTGGGTTCCAAAATCTTGTAGCAAATTTGGCTAGAAGCCCAAAAAAATTATTCGCCAAACCAGATATTCAATTAGCCAAGCCAATACCACTGATCACAAATGACGTAATTTCTTTCTCGTTAATATGCAAAAATAAATATTTGTCTTCACATCAGTAAGAATGACGGAAATAAACCCTGTTAGTGCTACTATGGATACTAAAAGTCACACCAATTTATGGTTCAGATTACAAGGTGCCAACATCAGCCACGCATACAACGTAAAATTTGTCCAAATTTCAAGCGACACTTGTTCAAAGTTAGGCGTATGCAACTATATTTTAGTAACAAACCAGAAATCGCTAGTATCGCTACAGACAACGGCACGAAACTTGGTGCAGCATACTAGTTTTTTTCAAACGAATCAGATATCCATTCTCGTAGCAGTTCAAAAGTAAAATACTCTCAGACTTAAAAAATATGTGCATTTTAGACTTCCAATACATTTACTTTACGCTTGAAGTTTAGCAAGCGAAACTCAGACAGACAGCGTATCAATGGCGCTTGGGTCAGGGGTCATCTCAAAGACGTCAGTGTGTATTCACAGCCAGCTTGAATCATGCCGAGGATCGCGGAAATCACGGATCATAAATCCAAATGTTTACGTCTACTATGTAAACAGAACCATAAAATATCAAATATATACCCTTTTGATGTGGAGAAATATCTTTTTGTTTCACTGACGATCAAGTTAAATGCTCAAATATCGCAACAAGACTTAGCGTATTATTTGCACGATATGAATGCGGAACAAGGCCGACTCAGCGGACGAGCGAGTGCCTTCTCTGAAAGTCTGTATTACGATGTCACGTCACAATACACCACGATCCGTGATACAGTGAATATTATTTGAAATCTGTCTTCAAGAATCAATTTTTGTCTAGGTTTTCAGTATTCCTCCTGTATAAATCGAGTAAATGAGTAGGTACCTTAGATTCACAGGCGCTGATTACCGCATATGGATTAACAGTAGGGAAGTTGTTGACATCTCTCCCTTCATTACAATCATTTGCAAAATTCCCATCCGTATCAGTAAGCTTACTGCACTGGGACAAATCAAACGACTTGACTTCCACATCATCAACCCTCATAATTCCCAAAACAGACCTAGCCCTAACAAGTCGATCAGTTTCATTTACATTAAGTACCCGCAAGGGAATTCTAGGTTTCCAAGGGTTAACTATAGCATGACATACCCCAATCCCATCTTCGAAAGCCCGAGTTGCCCTTGTGGGCATGACCATGGCAGTGAGGTGCTCCTCATTTTCAAGCGGCATCACACATGGGGTTAATCTCTTAACACTGGCCACTTGGGGATATTTTCCCTGAAATCCTACATGCCCTTCCTTTGGCGAAGTGGCCTTTCTACCCACCACTATAGTTTCACTGCATGCAGGGATGATAGTGTTCCTTTCAACCTTTATTCTCGTCAAGTATGGTTTCCGGTTAGAGACATTATTTGGTTTATCATCACAAGAGATAATTTTGCCATCCATTTCTATTACCCCTGCATTTGCATCAATTTTACAATTTAGAGGCCCTAAGCTAGATAGACCGAGTACACCCGTATCCCAGGGTTCCAAAGCAACGATGTAAACCGGTGCCTGAACACATTCATCATTTAACATGACTTCCCAGTAACAAAAACCGATTACGTCTTGTTTGTTATCACCAAAAGCGCTAACAGGTTCCTTAACTAAATACAACTGAGGTCTTTTATTCTCTGGGATTTCCAGAAACCAGTGTTCTGCCAAGAATGTATCAGTGGCACCAGTGTCAATTTGAATTCGACCTTTAACCCCTTGTATTGTAACATCAGTATACAGACGAGTTTTACGACACCAAGATAACTCAGTTGATTCTCGACAACCCACACCATTTTCTTTATTATTAAACTGGCCCCTCAAATTGTTGTCACCTTGGGCCGTTTTTTGTGTATCCATGTTTACTTGGACTGGGGGTCGACCCTCGCTCCCAGTCCACTCAAGTTTAAATTGCCCTGTTGTTTCAACAGAGGGCAGTTTCTCACAAAATGATCAGGTTGATTACAGTAAAAGCATACCCTTGCCTTCCCTTTGCCCTTGCTTATCTCAGTTGACCTTTGACCTTCAGACTTCGCCTTAAGAGACGAAATCTCAGTCCTTAATTCTGCCATGTTCTTTTGCAATTCAACCATTGTATTTGCAATATCAGATAACTTATCGGGTATGCCCTCATTTTCACAAAGAACTTTTATTTCAGCCCGTTTCCTAGTGTTAACCCCAGGTAGAGATCCCGCTAACATTAAAAAGTTTTCTTCATGGATACTTTCCCTGATTACGTCATCAAAGGTACAGCCCTCTATACGCCCAGTTTCATTAACCTTTCTACGTATTTCGGGCGTATCCACTGCATTGAAGTATGCGTCAATACAAAGCTGTTCAAACATATCGCCCTTAGTATCAGGGTATGCAATCGCCACAAGTTCCCTTATGTCTTGGGCTAAGCTCTGCAAAGATTCACCCTCATTACGTTGCCGTTGCTTTAGGTGTAAACGGCATATATCCCGTTTACCGATTGACCCAAAGCGCGCTGCAAGCCTCTGACAAAGTTGCTCATATGTCAGTTTATCAACGTCCAATGTGTTCAACAGTTGTAGTGCTGGCCCGGTCAACATTGCAAGCAAATACTCCCTACGTTCCCTCTCATTCAATTGATGCATGTCGCAATAGATGGTAAAATGAACTTTATAAACGTCCCATGAGACGCTACCAGAATAGCGCTCTGGTACGAGTCTAGAACGATAAGCATTTCGGCCTGAATTATGGCTTTGCCCCTCTGCCCATGATCTCGTCCTAAGATGAGCATCCTCACTTTGAAACGTCTGGGGCATCAGCGAATTTACGCAAGGCCGATATATCAATTTCTTCACGCCCTATTTGTACTGGTGATCCAGACACATTGACTTTCATTGACATATCCGAACGCGGACTCGTGTCTATGTGACTAGAAGCTACTAACTCCTCCCAGTCAGGGGTTATTTCTATACCAACCCTACACTTCTCCTTAGCAACCATTGTATTATTTCCCTCGGCGGGCGTCTCCCTTTGCCGCGCAAACAATCCCTTGCGCTCAGGTGACTTTTCCCGCCATTCTTCTGACCCCAAGGATGTTCGTTCATGATCAATTTTAGGCCGTGACTTATTTACTGAAGCAGATTCAGCTAACCGAAAAGAACTCCACGCCTGTTGCAATTCAGTACGTTCCTTGTCAAGTCTATGCTCTTCATGACGCAAAGCCTTTTCCCACTCTATCTAAATCCTTCCACTTTTACCCACTGACAACGGTGTACTAATGCGTGGAGCAGATGCAATACCCGAATCCATATTGAAAGCAATCTCGCTATCGAAAAATCCCTCTTTGCTAGCCATCGAACCGGCCGAGGTGACTACAGCAAAACAAGATGAATATTCGGTAGGAAATGATATAGCCCTCGGCTAATCGATTTGAATATTCCTAGCTAAAATACAACGATAGCGAAATAACAAAATAGCAAGATACAATTACACTGATCACTTACGGTGACTCGGTTCAAACGATTACACCGTAAATTATTACACAAAACCAACCTGACAATTGCGAAAGTCGCAAAATCAGCGGCAATTCAAACCCGACCGCTGCCAACCAGTGTCGTGGAAAATATTCAGTGTTGCGATTCGGAGCACAACATGCGGATCCATGCGGGTTAGACAGGGGATGAAAATTACAGCAAACAGTCCTGTAGACGTAATCCAGATCAATGTAGATCTAGAGACTACTCAACGGAACCAACCGGGGATGGAAAAAATGATGCAACACAGTACGTTCTGGTAGCGTACAAAGCCGATGTATTACGGTCAGCAGGGCGACAAATACACGTCCACCCTCAGCAAGGTACAGAGCTGCTTCTGAAAAATCCTGGGTACATGCGTGCATGTGACGTCACCCAACCGATCAGGTGACTTTGAACTCTGTTTTGATCGGCTATAAGTTCAAAAAGGCATGTACCAGGTTTACATCACTAAATAACGCTTAGAAAGTTTAATACATAACTATAACATATGACTGTAATAAGTAATGGTAATACATGTGAATGTATCAATGGGCAAATTCCATCACAATATATTGAATTTTTGATGAAATCTGTATTTTGTATTTTTGGGGCAATTTTTGCCATTTTTGGTCAAAAAATGTGTATTTCCAAAACTACTCATCTGATAGCTTTGAAATTTGGTATACAGGTTCCTACAGATGAATTAAATGATATTTACTGAAATTATGATGAAATCTGCAATTTTGTATTTTGGGGGCAATTTTTTCCATTTTTGGTCAAAAAATGTGTATTTCCAAAACTACTCATTTGATAGCTTTGAAATTTTGTATACAGGTTTCTATAGATGAACTAAATAGTATTTATGAAATTATGATGAAATCTGCAATTTTGAATTTTTTGGGCAATTTTTTCCATTTTTGGTAAAAAAATGTGTTTCTCAAAAAGTACTGGTCTGATAGCTTTGAAATTTGGTATACAGGTTTCTATAGATGAACTTAATGATATTTATTGAAATTATGATGAAATCAGCAATTTTGAATTTTTGGGGCAATTTTTTCCAGTTTTGGTCAAAAAATTTGTTTCTCAAAAAGGACTGGTCTGATAGCTTTGAAATTTGGTATACAGGTTTTTACAGATCAGCTAAGTAATATGTATTGAATTTCTGATGAAATCTGTAATTTTGTATTTTTGAGGCTATTTTTTTCATTTCTGGTCAAAAATGTGTATTACCAAAACTACTCATCTGATAGCTTTGAAATTTGGTGTACAGTTTCTATAGATGAACTAAATGATATTTATTGAAATTATGATGAAATCTGCACTATTTAATTTTTGGGGCAATTTTTTCCATTTTTGGTCAAAACATGTGCTTTGAAATTTGGAATGCAGGTTTTTACAGATGAGCTAAGTAATATGTATTGAATTTCTGATGAAATCTGTAATTTTGTATTTTTGGGGCGATTTTTGTCATTTTGGTCAAAAAATGTGTATTTCCAAAACTACCGGTACTCATCTGAGAGCTTTCAAAGTTGGTATACAGGTTTGTATAGATGAACTAAATGATATTTATTGAAATTATGATAAAATCTGCAATTTTGAATTTTGGAGGCAATTTTTTCCATTTTTGGTAAAAAAATGTATTTCTCAAAAAGTACTGGTCTAACAGCTTTGGAATTTGGTATACACAGTGTTTCCCCTGGGTTCCAAAATCTTGTAGCAAATTTGGCTAGAAGCCCAAAAAAATTATTCGCCAAACCAGATATTCAATTAGCCAAGCCAATACCACTGATCACAAATGACGTAATTTCTTTCTCGTTAATATGCAAAAATAAATATTTGTCTTCACATCAGTAAGAATGACGGAAATAAACCCTGTTAGTGCTACTATGGATACTAAAAGTCACACCAATTTATGGTTCAGATTACAAGGTGCCAACATCAGCCACGCATACAACGTAAAATTTGTCCAATTTCAAGCGACACTTGTTCAAAGTTAGGCGTATGCAACTATATTTTAGTAACAAACCAGAAATCGCTAGTATCGCTACAGACAACGGCACGAAACTTGGTGCAGCATACTAGTTTTTTTCAAACGAATCAGATATCCATTCTCGTAGCAGTTCAAAAGTAAAATACTCTCAGACTTAAAAAATATGTGCATTTTAGACTTCCAATACATTTACTTTACGCTTGAAGTTTAGCAAGCGAAACTCAGACAGACAGCGTATCAATGGCGCTTGGGTCAGGGGTCATCTCAAAGACGTCAGTGTGTATTCACAGCCAGCTTGAATCATGCCGAGGATCGCGGAAATCACGGATCATAAATCCAAATGTTTACGTCTACTATGTAAACAGAACCATAAAATATCAAATATATACCCTTTTGATGTGGAGAAATATCTTTTTGTTTCACTGACGATCAAGTTAAATGCTCAAATATCGCAACAAGACTTAGCGTATTTATTTGCACGATATGAATGCGGAACAAGGCCGACTCAGCGGACGAGCGAGTGCCTTCTCTGAAAGTCTGTATTACGATGTCACGTCACAATACACCACGATCCGTGATACAGTGAATGTTATTTGAAATCTGTCTTCAAGAAATCAATTATAGTCTTGTTTGCCTGTAAACACAAACAATTAATTTGCATACACAGAGACAACAAGGTTCCATATTGTACATGGAGGGGTAACTATTGTGCAACACATGCACACAACAATAGGGCGTAATCAACTGACTCTGTACAGTTTGAACCGCCAGTATAATTATAATCAACACTTGAAGACAAAAACACATTTCACTGACCTTTTTATCGATTAATTTTGGTGTTTGACCCAACTTACATTAGTTTAATTTACGTACGCGTGTGTAACTATCTGTGGCTTATCGAATCACGGACTCGTACTACCATACATACTAGTCAATCGGTTCGCCAAATTTGATCACGTATTTTGACAAGCACGCCACAAAATCCGCCACTAAATGGAAAGAAACCACTAAGTGTCGAGAGAAGAGTTTCATGTCTGGTTTATTTCGGTTAAAAAAATGCGTAACACGTATGAAATGTCTCGTGATGTCAACAGTTCGGAACAACTACATTGCATTTACAAACCGGGTCGACTGTCATGGCAGTCTCGCTCAAGGCCGGCCGGAGGTCAAATATCAACAGTTGAAAGGGGCCTTTTCGGCAGTCCAATGCTTGAAAATCGACAAAATACACTTCAATTTAACCAAATCCTTACAAATTTCCCAATCTTGCGTGTTTTGGGCTTCGAAATCTTAACCTCGGGTTCCATGTCGAGAGCTCGGCATCACACAGTGCCGCAATCTTGGCCGCCGAAAGGTTCGAAGTTTACTAACGCGATCGATTTGGTCAGCAAATCGCGTCATTTTTCCGTAAAATATCCTCGAAAAAACTGTAAAATCTGTCATTTCTATCACCCAGAGGGCAGTATCTTGGCATAATATAGTTGTCTTCCGTGTCTACGGCATGGCAAAGCTTTCAAAACGTACGTACGTCTTTTGTTCAATGCACTGTGGCCGTATCCGTGTACGTGTGAAACTGCAGACCTGGTTAAATATTCATGAAAACCGCTGACCTCTTTTAAAGAAATTCGCAGTTTCGTCTACATTCCCATTCAATCGATCTTCCAACAGAAACACAATGCACAATGCTAATCACTTTGTTCATGAAGAGTGTGGCTCACGTGCTTTATTCTGGTGGGTGGGGGGCGGACTCGGTGTCTCACAGTGCCCCGGCCCGTTGAAGTGTGAGTCTGGACTGGTGCTACCTCGTGTGGCCCCTCACTTCATCCACAGTCACAGCCAATCAACGGCCTCTAAATGTTTCCTTCGAAACTTCCCACCATCACCGATCAAGGCAATCCCGCCAAGATTACAACAGCATTGCAGCTGGTGTCATTTCCTTTGCTACACTTTCCATACTTTGTATCTATCAGCTGAGATCCACCCCAGCCTACATAGCTACATATCTCTGTGCCGACAAAACAATATTTTAACGCTTTACTTCGAACCGCTATAAAATATTAGTTTCGTCTACATTCCCATTCAATCGATCTTCCAACAGAAAACACAATACACAATGCTAATCACTTTGTTCATGAGGAGTGTGGCTCACGTGCTTTATTCTGGACCCCCCAAAGTATAGATCTTGTTGTCATAGACCTAATTTTTGAGTTACTGCTAGTCTATCATCTAGCTTGTCGTCCACGTAACGGTCCTTACAACTTTCTGATCGCCATCTGCCATGTATTTTAAGACAACGATCGTTCACCCCTGAGGCAGCTGCCATCGTGGCTCCCCCTGCCCTGAATGAATGAACAGTGAATCTGGACGGATTTGGGGCAAAGTCAGCTAATCTTGCCCCCACAATTCATTAGCTCTGGTATAGCTCAATGGTTTAATCGCCTTTACTAATTTTACAATGCCTCCCGATCTAGTTAAGGGTTTTAAAGGAAATCTTGAGAATGTAAATCGATGCCTGCCAATGAAACATATTTTTCTAGATTTATCACTGGGCAAGAGACAGTGCCTGTACGAGCAATGGCGACTTTATCTCCTTGTCTGTACTGATCAGTTTTGCTTGCTGCAATCATGAGTTCAAGATGGGAATCTGATACAAAAACATGGGAACATTTCAAATTCGACAACTCATTAAATCTCAGAAAACCTGAAAACATCAAAAGACACATAGCAATATCTCGTCTTGTTATTAAATCTGCCAATGAAGAATATTTCAAACACAGTTGCAGTAAAACTTCAACACGGACTATCTCCCTATGAACTGCTGGCTTGGCTAACACTCTCTTTGCTGACTCTATCACAGCTACAACAACTGGATTATCAGTGGGATTAATTAGACAGAAAGGGGTGAAACTATGCAGCCACTTGAGTGCATAAAACACGTTCAGAATAACAACAGACGATTTGTTGGAATCCTCAAATTCATAAAGAAGAGAGTCAAATGTAATGGACTCGCTGGGAACTCTTTCATTTTGTATGCATTAGCAAACTTTATCCAATGCTTTATGTAAGACACATAATTCAAAATTGTCCCGGGTGCCTTTGAACGTAGAATGACATCTGGTAGGACATCTGTGTATTTCTTTAAATCTGGGTGAATGACTTGGGTAGCTTCTCTGTCAAAAAGATGACACAGATTCAGTTCTGTTGGAGAGAAAAGAATATATTAGTTATAAATTGATTGGCGGAATTCTGCAAAAAATCAAATTAAAATTCCAACTTCAGAGCCAGCATTCTGAAGGGGAGTACGGTTTGTCGGAACACCGTATTTCTGTACTTGCCAGGCAACACTATGCCTTTTTCCTGTGGCAGCCATTTTATTTCTGTTACAGACTTTCAAAATTTTTGCCATCGTGGCAGAGCAGTGGCCAGTACGTGGCCCCTTCCCACGCTGGGATAACCAGCACGCCCTGTGCCTTACATGTTTGCATGTGTCTCAATACACGAGGAATCAGGTAGGGTGGAGGTACAACTCAATTGTTCTCACCTCCCCGATGAACAGAAAATGCACCAGCCGTCTCTGTTCCTGGGTTCCAAAATTTCGAGTTAAACCGTGAACATTTAGCATTATAATATGTGGCAAATCTGTCCACTGTGAATGGTCCCCATAAGGTGCTTAACATACTGAATATTAGAGGACTGATTCCCCCAATCATCGCAATCCACAATTTTGCTGATGTAGTCTGCCAAATCATTTTGACTCCTGGGGATCCAGACTACGTTTAAGGTTAGACCCTTCTGTACTATACAGTTATTAATACTCAAAGATATACTATGTAGATCAGGTTTGGTACTGCCATTCTCAATTACCCTGGGTACACCCCCCAGACCAGTATCCGGTCACTTTTATGAAAAACGATACTCACGCTTCATCGGCAACTCCGATACTACAACAACGCCATGTTTTTTTTTGCCCTGGAGGTCTGACATTACAAACAACCACAAATCACGGTCAAGCAGACAAAAGTAAAAGTAAAAAAGCTCCCTCAGCGAGTGAGGGCGCTAGACCGGTATGCGGTCGTCTGGCCCTGCAGCCCGGTCACATTGTAACAGTTGCACAAGCACTGTTAGAACGCAAATTTTCATAAAAAATTTGTGGCCCCTTATTAGTAGGAATACCTTTTCTCATGAAGGGAAAAATTTTAAAGGTAAATGAAAAATGCCATGGTCTCAGGGTGGCCAAAAACCCCAATAACAAACTGACCCCTGGACTTGTCAAATTCATTGTAAAGCCTAGAAAAAAATTGTGCTTTTTTTGTAACCAGACCTAGCCTGTTTGACCCCCCCCCAACCCAAAACATTTTTTCTTAAAGAAAAATCCCGCAAGATTGGCAAAACATGCTCAAAATCATATGTATTTGGAAGGTTTCTCATTTTTGCCAAATTTTTGAGTGAAAAAATTAGGACTTTTTGCCAGGCCTAACCTATTTTTAAAGGTCATGATACTGAAACCATGCAATTTTCTTTTATTTTGGCAAGTTTTGGTGATTTTTGTCTTCACTTTCTCGATCAACTCCAAAAAGTATCTTGAATTATTCTCATGCTCACTTTATGACTACAATAACTATGTTCGTCATACATTAACTTTATTCATTGGCTTAACACAGTACTGGACATTTCTACACGTTTCTGACTCAAGGAAGAAAATGAAATAAACAATAAAATCACTTAACAATTTCAAAAGTTACTGTCCCTTTAACATACACACGTCACTAATTAGTTACCTGGCCCACTTTGCACTTTTTGAAATCTCCAGGGGATAAATCCAATCGTACATGTTTTTTGCTCTTTCAAGGTTTGGGATAGGGACAAGGGAAAGTAGCATCTAAGTGAATTTCAATAAATTGTGTTACTGTAAAAGCGAAGAATTTTTAGTCACATGTCCATGTACTTACTATGATCAAGTGTTGTGCCCCTAACTTATGTTTCTTTCATTTTTGAAAACTCAAGTACAGATGTCATGTTGTAAAACAAAAAATAGAAAACAAAGCTCTATTGCAATGACAATTATGCATTTATTTCAAAAGTAAACAACAAACAAATCTGAAAATACAAGTTTAAACCTTTTTATAAATACTTTATAATTGCAAACTTTTCCTGAGTAACCTGTGAACAAGTTTTATTTTATAGGTAGTGTATAGTACCCGGACTAAGAAACTGTGATTTTTACAACATCTTTTTCAGCCATTTTTTTCACAGCATCATGCACCAGCTTCATGGCAGTACCAAGATTTTCATCGGTGACTGTGATAAAGTAGTTTGCAGGGATCACTGCGCCACCTCCCTTTTCATCGACCGCTGGCCATGGTGGAAAGCTTTGTTGTGGTGGACCAGTGACACAACTATACAGAAAAAAGAAATTGGTAGGCATTGAAGCAAACATGACCAGCCATGTAGCTTGGTTTGTGTAGAGTGCAATTATTGAATTTGGAACTTGTATGAAGTGCAAGGCTTGTCTCATCAAACACATTTTAATAGACATTCTAAAATGAATACATAATAAAGTAGGTGAATAAATTACAAAACAATTTTTTGCCTAAATATTTTCTTTTTTTGAGCTTAATCATGAATTCTTTTATATGATTTACCTATTGCATATTTTAAAGGGCAGATTAAGGATGTATTTTTATTTAATTATCAAATTAATCAAAAATAAAGCTGTTTACCATGTTACTTTGGATGTCAGTCCCATCTCCATACATTTATAGATTCCTTCACTGAGGATGTATGGCACGTGACCCATTGGTAGCCCTGCAACCTGCTTGAGCACCAGGTCCCGTTTATCGTCAGTTATGATGTTGTGCATGTTTGCATCAATGTCTACCAATTCAGGCAACCAAATCATTAAAGCATACTGGTCATAGGGATTACCATACTCCTTTCTCACTATGAGGTGTAAGCTTTCAGGAGCTCTCACTTGATATATATGGTACCTACATGAGCAAAGAATTCATTGTACTTTTGAAAAATCGATTGGAGGTTTCTTTATGTAAATAACATCAAATCGATTCCAGCAATCATTATCATTCAAGGCAAATAAATTACCAGGTCCAATAAACAGTAAAAACAAACACACAAAGAAAATGTTATGTAAATAATCAACAAAATGCATCAGAAAACTGTCATATCATTACAATGCTACAAATCTTTCACTGCATTGCAACTTCTATCTTAATAAATCTGTTACATGTGATCAGGATAAATGACATAAAAATTAAGGTGTGATCTGTTGCCATATTTTCATGGTGTCATTTTCAAACCAAGATTGCTTTGCAGCATACAGGAGGATGTGTATGGAAGTATAATTTCTCACTTACATTGAATTATGTGTATAATTTTAAACAAGGTAAAGTAATAAATAGGTGCTACAGTCTTACTGGCCAACCAGTGGAAAAAAGTGGGCATCTACACAATCATAAAAAAACAAACACAATGCAATTTACTTTGAAACTAAAACTTCATATGTCATCAGTAACAATGTTTATCGTGCATAGAAAAGCAGTATTGGTCAGCATAAAACTGGACATTTCCATAAATTTAACAAGAAAATAAAGGATATACATGGAGCTAAAGCGCAAACATAAAAAGTGACAGCTACTCCCCCTAATGGGTTGAACTGATTGAATACCGAGGAAAATGGCAGATATTTTGAGAACAACAACAAATGTACAGTTCTTACCCCTTAATGACAGCATTCCCAATCGATATTACAGGCATATCTAGAGAACAAAGACAGAAGATATAGTTAATTCTGTTTTGTTTTGTCTTATCTAACCCTTTTTCATTATTTGTTGTCACACTCATGACAAATAAATGGTAACTGGGGATGATCAATGGCACTACAGTCGTGGCCTACTGGAATGCATGAGACATGCATCCACCAGTCACATCCCCCTGCACTTTTTTCACACTGTACCCATAACATACACTCATCATCACCAAAGGGCACATGGCAGACTTTACAACAGTCACTTGACTCATTGTCTTGGAAGTCAAGACGGCGTCTTTTCCTGGTGTTTGCTCTTGATGGAATACAAGCAGTAGCCCTCCTTGACGCCTCTTTTTCTTTCTTCTTCCTTTCTCTCTCTCTCTTTTTTCTTCTCTCTCATGTTTTTTCTTGGCTATGGTTTCTTCTCGCACCTTCTTTTGCTCGCTTTTTTGCCGCAGCCTGTCTTGCTTTTCTTTGATTTGACGAAGATGTTTGAGATGTTCTTCTTGGTAGACCATCTTTGCCCTCGGACCATTTAGGAAGTTTGGTAGACGTTGAACAACACTCTTTGCTCCAGGCTTTCTATTTCTTTTTCCAATTTCTGGGTAAGTGAGCACTTCATCGAGGACTGGAGAAACTTTTTGTGATGGTGGTGTTGTACCTGTAATTCTTCTGGAACTTGAAGTGACTGGAGTACTTGCGTAGTCAGATAATGGGGCTGCTTGGCTTGCAGTTGCTATGTCTACATGTAGATCACTGCCTGATTGGTTTGGTGTGACAATGGTGTTGATTTTGGCAGAGGAATCTGTTGCAGCACCTGTTGGACTGTTAGACTCTGCAGCCATCGTTGTTGACACACCTTCACTGTTGACAGATGAGTGTGCAGATGCAGCAGCTCCACCGTCTTTGTTAGATGCTTGATAGGCTTTTTTCCAAATTCGAAAGGATGGACTGCCAGGCAAGTCGTAACCCTCTTCGATTCGTTGTCTGTACTTGTCCTTCTCTGGTGTAGACAGTACCTCTTCAACCATTTCAAAGAGACTGTTCACTTCTCCTTCTGCTACCTTCTTTCCTTCCTCAACATCGTCATCGTTGGTGCTGCAGTCTTGAAAAGTAGTAGAAGGGAGCAGCATATCACTTGAAATCTTGGACCGATTGATGGGATATATCCCGGATCTCAGAAAACTGTTGGATATATTCATCATCGTTGCACTACGTAGCCATGCAGATCGGAATACCCTGGCAAAAGTCTTCTTGGTTACCTCTTCACCAGGATTTTCCACCATATATTCTCTTACTGCAGTGACCCATGCAGCTTTCAAGGGGCCAAAGAGAGAGACATCACACGGTTGTAGAAAATGTGATGCATTTGGAAGGAGTCGGTATAGCAGGATGTCGTTCTCTTCTGCAAGCTTGAAGACTTCAAAATCCAAATGAGAGATGTGGCTATCAAACAGAAGCACTACAGGTCTGGCTGCTGGTATGTTGGGGATAAAATGGTTCCCAAGCCATGAATAAAAAGCTTGTGTCTCCATCCAGCCTGTTTCTGTAAAATAGCAGCTAGCTCCATCAACTCCTCCAGCCAACGGATTCCATGATCTTGGAATGGTCTTTAACGGATACAGGTGATAAGGAGGTATGGAGCCACCTGCAGCGTTGATACAGGCTAATACAGTTATTTGACTCTTGCTATTGGCTGTAATTTGGGGAAGGGCACCTCTGCTATTTCTGGCTGGTCCCAGCACTTTCCCAGTCTTCACTTGCATGCAGAAACCCGACTCGTCGCAATTCCATATCTGGGCTGGCTTGTCGAGCAAATGATGATCAGAAATAAACTCTTCATATCCTCTAAACCACTTGTCCACCTCCCTCTGGGTCACCCTGGCACGTTTTAAGTCCAGTTTTCTGGTACTTACAAGTTTAACGGATGGGTTCCTCTTGAGGAATGACTTGTACCACCGGTCACCGGGTAGATTTGGAGGATTTTTCTTCATCAAAATGGTGTTCCTCTTGTCCTTGTCTAAGATAGCCTTCACGGTCTGGAATAACTTGCTCTTACTGACACCAAATCCTCTCTGGCCCATCTGGATAATCCACTTTGCTAGTTTTTTTTCTTCTGCAGTGGTTAGTATTGGTGCTGGCCCTTTACGTCTTTCAATGTTAACTTTTCCAGTAACTCTGTCACTCAGTGTTGACCGCTTGACTCCCCACTTTGCAGCTGCTTTCCTCAGTGACATTTTGTTTTCTACAACATCTGTCACAGCTCCAGCAAACACCTTCTCTCTCTCCATGACTTCACTAAATAAATAGAAACCATACAGGAAAACATTGTTTATGCTAATAAATTACCCCATAGTACTCTGCACCATAGTATCATATTTATACTTACTTGTTTGTTTTTAATATCCTGATCGTGTACTTGTGCACTGTAAATAACCTGTTGGAATTATCATAATATTTTGGATGGTTTATTAAAGACAGCATCAATTCCACTTTATCAGTTGTTTGCTTAACTATAAGGCCTAAAAATGTGTTTCCTGTCACACAAACTTCAGAAATAGGATGTACATAGATAGATTCAGGGAAAATATTTTCCTATTTTTAACTCAAAGTGAGGAAAACGTGAGAAATTTTCCAAAAATTCCATCGTTTTGACCTTTTACCTGTTTACAAGAAAGTTGATCATGATTTTTACGTTACAATTCATATTCATTTTATTATTTAATAATAACTTACTCAAGCTACTGTCGATTTATTGTTTTGAGACAAGGTTGCACATGTAGTTTTGAAACGCTAATAAAGCCAAGATATTTGATAATTAGAAAAAGTACGCAATTTCTGATGCCCCGGTAAATTTCGAATATAGTGAATTTCATTACCAAAAAAAAGCTAGGAATTCGGGACTTACAAGCCAACAGTGCACGCAATATCTATGACAAGTCTAGCAGACCGGCTTACTGGTCTACAACATCCTTCCCGACGTACGCGAAAGGCGCGTAAAAGTTTGCGCCAATTTTGAAATCTGATATATGAACCTGTTCATGATGAAAAGACAAGTACTAAAACAGCAATTTTGGTGGAAATAGTCAAAAATAGTGACGACAGGGCGATTTTGAAAGTGCGGCTCTTGCTTAGCTACCGTAAAATGCACAGTGCGAAGGCAATGAACGATTGTACCCACCTCTTGACTTTTGACTTTTCCGCTCGAGTTCTGCCCGTACGGCGCTGAAACTTCAAGTGAATACCAATGGGTGTACCCATCAAACACTGCGATTCTTAAATATCGTTTAGGTATCGCGAGAAAAAATGAGGAAGGCCTTTTCCGCGAAGCGTCCGGGCAACGGTACCGACCGGATATTGGTCTGGGGGTGTACGTTCATTTTATCTGTAAACAAAGTGACCGTCTTATGCTCTAGCCTATTTCCATATTTTCTGAGCATATTTTCTACTGCTTTTGTTTCTCTCTATGTCGAACTCATCGATTTCTCACTTTGTGCAATCATAAGCCTGCCTTTCACTGAGGCTATACTCCGTATGCCTGTTCTGAGGCATCCGAGTAAACTAGAATGTCTGCATTCATAATCTCCCTACTCTGTTCAAGCCAATGAGCTGAATTAAGTGACACTATATTACTTGACCAAAACTCTAATTTTGAGACTACCTCAGACGGTATGATCATACAAATTACAATCATTCCATGACTTCCTTGTTTCTATCATGTAATATAGATACCTCGTGCGAAGCTTACACACTGAACCAACCACCAACATTCATCGACACTATCAGTCCCGCTACTTTGCTAGTAGAAGAATGGGTACTCTGACTGCATTTGTCCTCATCTGCATGATACATGCGATAGTATAGACTATGAGTTTGGTAACCCTATACGTCCCGTTACTACTGCGAATTTGTTTTCTCCGAGATAAATATCGTAACCTATCCACAAAATAGTAGGCACTGGAATCCAAATACAGTTTGCCTCGCTCATAAGGAACCGGCGTCTACTATCGTTTGGTGAACATGTTCTGCATCACGGCTGGCAACTTCCCACGAGGACGCCCCTCCTAAGCCATCATCAATGTAAATCAAGGACACCAACCTCGTACGATGGGTTTCAGTAATTTTGTAAACAAGTACGGCGCAGAAGAAAGGCCAAAAGGCAATACGTTAAACACAAAGTACGATGTTACATCGCTGTCTGAAAACTTCCATGCAAAGCCTAAAAATGTTCTATGAACGGGAAAAATTTTCACGTGGTGATATGCAGATTTGATGTCAAATTTGTACATAAATTGTGCTTCGCTCAAAAGCTCTCTAGCTACTGCAATATCTTCAATTTTTAAAGTATGCCTGTAAAGAGAAACTATTAACGTATCTAAGATCCAGAATTAATCTACGCTTTCCCGGGTTGATATTAACTGTCAGCGGGTTAACAATCTTAGGTTTTGAACTATATTCCGAAATGCAATGTTTATTCAGTAGAGCAATGATTTCTTTTTAAACGAAAATCCTCTCTCTAAGGGCGGACCGTTATTACACATCAGTTTAGGCGTCGGGTGAAAGGCAAGCGGCAGTCTGTAGCCTTCCTTCACCACCCCTAAAATAAATGACGACTATGTACGCTTCTTCCAAAAATCCAATGAAGTGCAAGGCGGCCTTTTGGTGAAAAATCATCAGACAAAACGTGAAATGCATCCCTTGTATTCAAAAATGTTGAATGACTGACACCCTCTCTCAAATGTGTGTTCAGATTTGACCTATCGCACAAACCTTGTGAATTTTTAGGCAAACTATTACCAACAACAGTTTCGTATTCCATATCAAAAGAAATACTTATCTGTGTCCCATTTGAGGATATCGGTACACTCACACCAGTTGCCATCTAAGATTGGGCAGTCGGATCGCCAATGGCCGGATTTTCCGCACATGTGACAGACATCACGTGATTTATCACGTTGATTACGTCTTCCTCCAGTCTGCCACTGGCCCTGACCCTGACCCTGTGCTGGGGAAATTGGGCGCCCAAGGATTACTGCTGAAAACGTCTTGCGTTTGTTACTCTTTTCTTTCTGCTTTTCTTTTGCTCGTTTTTCAGCCCTATGAGCCGCTTTCCAGAGTCTCTTCTCATCCTCTTCATCGCTGGCGAGCTCTCGGGTTTCATATTCCTCTGCCGTCTTCCATCCGAGTTTTTCAGAATAGGCAATGAGCACTATCGTGGATAAGTTTCGTACCTGCTTCGAGTGTCGAGTCTTTGGCCTTCTCCAGTTTCCTTGCGTCAATCTTCTTTGTCGCTTTTTCAATACAGTCCAGCACTTGGTCATTGTGTTTGAATTGCTTAGCTTCTCGCAACCTTTCTTCTTAAATGTTCTGGGCTCTCTGTACTTCAGGTGGCTTCGGATTTCGTTGAGACTCTCATGCGCCCGGTCGTTGACTTCTTTACGAAAGTCGTGCAGCTTCGAATCCATCAGTTTACCTATATTGTGTAACAGTTTCTCGTCTCTGCCTGCCATCCGTGCGTCCACTTCGGCGGTAATACCATCTAAGTGATCTGGCAGCCCACCTTGTGAAGCAGATTGCTGAGGTCCGTCCTGATTCATAGACATATTACTGGAATAATTCATTTGTTTCGGTAAATACGGCGGACTCAGTGTCTCACAGTGCCCCAGCCCGTTGAAGCATGAGTCTGGACTGGTGCTACCTCGTGTGGCACCCTCACTTCATCCACAGTCACAGCCAATCAACGGCCTCTAAATGTTTCCTTCGAAACTTCCCACCAATCACCGATCAAGGCAATCCCGCCAAGATTACAACAGCATTGCAGCTGGTGTCATTTCTTTAACCTGAGTGCTCCCGTTTGGGTTATAAAATTTAGATTTCTTTAACCTGAGTGGACAGTATTGCTGGTGGATATTTACTGTCCCCGAGTCTGTCTGATAGCTCAGTAAAAAAGCTTCGTGCTTTTCCGATTACTATATGTGTGTACTGTGTGTGTGTGTGTATATACTGTGTCTGTGTGTCGTCTGCTCCACGCACACCGTGTTGCTCGGTCGCGCACAGAATTGCAACATCTAAGTCGGTTACTGTGACCAAGTCTCTTTTTTGGGGTTGGAAGCAGTGGCCGACTGGTTTTGTGTGAGGCCTATCAGCTAGGCGATGTTGCCGTGAGTGTGTGGGGGCTCGAATCCCGTTTGGGTTATAGTAAAATTTAGATTCCTTTGCTACAGTTTCCATACTTTGTATCTATCAGCTGAGATCCACCCCAGCCTACATAGCTACATATCTCTGTGCCGACAAAACAATATTTTAACGCTTTACTTTGAACCGCTAATATTATATAGGCTCAGCCCTTGGTGTCGCGCCAGGGTTAAGATTGGCAATGTTATTTGTATTGATTCATGATAAACTGTAATTTTTACTTCATAAACGTTTATATGACAACTATGCCCAGTTTCCCTCTGATGAAAGCAGTTCATGTACGTACACGACATCAAACCCTGCAGCAGGGCAGGTATAGATTTTCTGTAGCGTGTAAAAATTTTGGACAAAAATTGGCAATTTTTACAATGATAACAGCCTATTGCGTTAAACAAGGGACGTATTATGCAATCATTATCATTGCAATGGTAACCGCACTGCCCACCTTCCACTTGCAAGCTGAAAACTATAGCGTTCCGTCTAAAAACTGGCAATTTTTGAATCTAATTATTGACACAGGGGGCGCTCTTCTATAATTCAATCCCAGCATTCTTTGCGTATGCCCCCGTTCATATGCACGACAGTTTTCTCCCTTTATCTATATTAACGATATTTTGTATCAGCGACAAGGTGCATAATAACATTTACTGGCTAATAAAAGAGGTATATTTTATAAAAGGCATGTTATATAATAGTAATTTGTTTCGTATTTGTTTATTTACGAGTACTCAAAAAAAAAAATGGCGGCGCCCATGAGAGAAGGGTATCTTCCGGTTACTCGCATAGTATATTTGAATAAGCGCATGCGTAGTCAGTAAGCCACTGGCGCGACTAAAAATATTATAAATTACTGGAATTTTTTATTGTTAGGCTGCATGATGTCATTATTTTGGTCCTTATATGGTACTAAACTGGGTTCAAAGGGTTAGGAATACCCTTCTTCTGGCTGAGTTCAGCAATGCATAGCTAAGTTAGGCATAAGCATAGAACGCAACCACTGTCGGTTTATATACAGACGTGGCGCTGAGAGCGAGAATGCAGTGTCGGTTTATAAACCGACGCGGCGCTTTAAGGGTTCATTTTTTTGAGAAAAGGAACTCCTAGTTGATCATTGTTACAAAGTATGTATGATATAGAGATGCATGGATAGTTGGAAACCATGTGCATGCAATATCGCTCACAGCTTGGATTTATCTATCACTTTTTGTCTGAAATTTATCACTTATTTGTCCTTTGACAGGACCTTTACGGGACAAGATGAATACTCTAATTGATCACCTGAAGGATAAGTATAGACGTCACTATTCAAAACTTTCACCAATTCCATGGCGTGCCATTCATCTAAACTTACATGAAGTATACACAACACTGGAAGTAAAAGAAGTAAAGAGAGGTACAGCAAAAGCTGGTAAACAATTAGAAAATCTCCATGACATCTTTAAGTCGCCTGACAACAGGCGTATCAGGATAGAGGGCGCACCAGCTATGGGAAAGTCCACATTGTGTAGGAAGTTAGCCTACGACTGGTCTTGTGGTGGGTTACAGCAGTCACGTCCCCTCGAGTGGCCCTCACTCCTTTTCTTTTTGGAAATGAGACACATAGCGGAAAACAATATGATTGGCGAAATATTTAACCAGCTCATACCGGATGACTTCGACCTTTCCACGCAAGAGCTTTTAGAAATAGTTTCACAGAACATAGACTCCGTTTTATTTTTATGTGATGGCTTAGATGAGCCTGATGAACGTCAGGTGACAAGTTCTGAAATTCCAAAACTTATTTCAGAGGATCTGTATTCTCGGTGCACAGTTGTTATCACAACAAGACCACATCTATGCGATAAGTACTTGGAAAGTTGTGATTTGTATTTATTAGTGAAGGGTTTTACATCACGAAGAACGGAAGAGTACATTTTAAAGTATTTTAAGGATGACACCCAGAGAGGTGATTCCCTGATTGCAGAGATTAAGAAACAGAAAGAGAGTACAGATTCTCTAACAGATCTTTTGAGAAATCCATTACATGTTTCATTTCTGTGCATTCTTTGGGAGTATCAGGAATTGGAAAATGATCACTTTCCAGAGACACTCAGTGAATTATACTCAGACATCCTTGAATGTATTCTTAAAAGATATTGTGTAACGTACGGGATCGAATTAAACAATGGTGACGTGCCAGAAAATATTCTTGAGGATAGAGATAAACTAGCCGCAGATTCCTATAAACTTTTCAAAAATAAACAGACTAACTTTGATAAGACTCAGATTTCCTCTGAAATCTCTCTCAATTTTGGACTTCTAGTCAAAGACCTTGGACATGCTATAAGAAAATGTACTGAAATTTATTTTTTCTACCACAAAACATGGCTTGAATACTTTACAGCATTGCATGTAAATTCTCAGTTGAAATCACAAGATACCAGAATTCATCAGGCATTTCTGGAACATCCACGTAAATACTTCCCTGTTTTGAAATTTATTGCTGGTATTGCAACCAGAGAGGAAGGAAGAGTCTTATTCAATGAATTCAACAGGGTCGTGCGTGAAAAGTTTGGGTCATTGACCTGTGGTTATAAGAAGAGAACAGAAACATCAAAGTATCTTCAAAACCTGATCGGTCAGTTTATTAAATGTTTCTTGGAATCTAAATATTCTGAAGAATTGATCCGGTGCCTTGACATATTGAAAGAAGGTACTATTGTTTACGAAAAATTATCTTTTCCTATAGATAAACTTTATACGATTTCTTGGAATGCTATATCTGCTACCATTCCAATGTATCTAGATAAAGAATGCTGCAGTTTTCAAAATTTTCTACGCATGTTGCAACTCCTTGGAAAAACTGATATCACTCTTGACACACTATGTGTACTAGGAATTCCAGACAAAAAGATCAACAGCTGTCTAGGAATATTAAATGAAAGTACAGTTTATGTGAAATTTCTCACTATTTATTCAGAAACCAGGTGGACACTAAAAGATATTGATAATTTGGCTGGTATAATAAACAATTTCAGGGGTGAAAGTATTTCCCTATCATTAAATGTTGATGCAGGGAATATCTCTGGGCTAAAAAATATAATCGAAAGAATTAAAGAAAACTCATCAGTGAAATGTTTCAAATTTAAATCAGATCAATGTGATGACATACTGCAAACAATGACACACAATGGTACACAAGAAATTGTTTGCATTAGGGACAATGACTCTTCCATGACAGATGCAGAAGTCAATGCTTTGTGCACTTTCCTTGAAAACTGTGATTCTACAGAGTCATTAAAATTGCATATGCGTTATGTGAGCAGTTCAGATTTAATTCTGAAAATGAAAGCAGCACTGATGAAAATAAGTCCCAGTTTGAAATCACTGCACTTTGTGGAACGTTTTGATGAATTGTACAATGCTTTGTCAGCTAACACGGCATTGAATGATATAGGTATGGCGATCAAACTTGACACAGATGGTGAATTAATTTGCAGTTATATAAAACAGAATAAGTATGCCAAGTCAATGACAATTTATGACTACGGTGTTTTAAATAATGAGATGTGTCAGAGCATAGCAGCAGCTCTGAGGGAAAACAAGGTTCTGAAACACTTGAAGATTGAAACCATGTATAATGGCTATACATGGATTGTAATGAAAAATGTACTTATACCTGTCAGCAAAGAAATAGAAACAAATCAGGTTACTCTGGATTCAATCACACTAAGGACACTCATTACGAACAACTGTGGATGTACTAAATTACTGTCAATAGTATCAAGCTGGAAAAACTAGACAATTGGTACCATCAAGTTTATCCATCAGTTTATTCAGATAGACACCATCACCTAATACGCTACACCTCTGAGCATTCTTCTAATGCTATGTAAATATAGAACAGTAGAAAGTTTCCATGAATATAGAATGCAGAATGTCTGATATAGAATATACCTTAAGTTATGTAATATTCATAATTATTTTATTATTATACTTCTATTACTATTATTGTTGTTGTTGTTATTTATTTTTTTCAACTTGTCATGCTATCAATTTTCTGTATATAAAATATTGGATGTAAAATGTATGGTATTACCAGTATATGTGAAATGTTCTGTACATTTTATATCATTGACATTTGTCAATATTGTGTTTATGGACAGTTATTATATGTTGAATATAATGGAAAAATAAAAATTAAAATGCAGTGCATTAATTCCATAATCATGAAGAGTATATTTTGTCTACCTACATCACTTTAATGTATGTAACATGTAATGACTGTCCATTGAGCAATTGAAAATTGCTGGAACGAGGTGGTTGGAACTTCTGCACTTATCCCATGATGCACTTGGAGTTGGAGGTACAGAGTGTAGCCATAGATCAATTGTGATGGAATTGTTGAGGCTGAATGAACTCCTGTAATATTGATTTTGTGACAAGTACTTTTCCTCTTTAAATCATGATTGTCATTATTCACTGCCATTGTCAATGTCATTGATGCATGAGTACTGAAATGTAACATTAATTCTTCTAAAACCATTCAGTCTAAGAAGTGGCATTAATCCCACTGGGTTCCCTACAGCTATGAGACTGTAGGTTTTTTCTGTGAATGAAAGTATATGCAACCACCTGTTTGTATGCATTAGAAAACCTCAAACATTTTCAGTGAGAAAGAATTTTGGATCCCCATTCACTGTCATTTCATTTCCAGAAAGTAAAAGTTATTAAAGCAATCTTTAGAATTTGTAAATTGCATGTTCAATTTAAGAAATGACAACAACAGATACCTTGAAATCCCATTGATACTAAATTGTAAATTTTGATCATTTTTCCAGTATATTTGTTTTGTTTAATTTCTTTTTCCGCTCTCAAAATTACACTCAAATATCCAGTTTTAAATTTGTAAACACTGCCTGTAAGTGTGTTATGGCTGATGTTGTTGTTGTTGTTGACAATTTGTGCTTTACACTGCCTTGCCTCCAGATCTTCCACTAGAGTGTCTTTGCTGCAGGGGAAATTCAATTGTCAAAAATAACATTGCACATAATACTCAATCCATTGTGATGGCAAGGCTTCTACTTTATATTTTCAGTTTACTTTAGTGAGAGGAATGAGAAAATTGTCATATTTTCTGGTACAATAAGAATGAAAACATTAACAAAATTCACACATACATATTGTCTCTTCAAGCTGACATTTGAACTTCATTTGAAATATTTCTGATCTAGATCTCATCGTAGGATAGAAAAAAATTGTTTGTGATGATAATACTTATCAGCATTCCAACAACTGTCATTACTTGCAAAGATTTACACTTCACCAAAGTCTAGAGCTGATTCTGTGAAGGAAAAGGAAATAATGATACATAATGATGGAATAAAACTACAATAAATCAGTTTGTTTTTGATTCATCCAAGGCAAGGCTACACACCTCTGAGTATATTTGGAGTAATTTTTGTTATTTTAGAAAACTGTTGATATTTCAAAATAAATGGTAAGTTTTTATCATGGTAATATCTTACAATTTTGCCTTCTCTGGAAAGTAATGTTTGTGTGCTTGCATAACATGAGCCATTTTGGTCACATGACCAACTGACTTGTTCAAGTTGCCATACACATCTGAGTAATGGATGGAACACAAGTGTACGCAAGGAAAAGCAAATACAGTATTGTGATGTGTGAATGATCTACAAAATTGAATGATTTAAAAATGTTACAAAAGACAAAACTTAATGTCTTCATATATCACACTTACAGCAAACAAATTCACTACTGTGACAAGATCTGTTTAGTCCCTATTAAATGTGTGTATAGTTATCTATGTCAGCAAAGACAGCACTGAATGCTTTATCTGTACCGGTATACTGGTAATGTTGCAGTGTTTTTGCTAAGGTTAGGGAACATTGGTAAATGATTTGGGAGCCCCGGTAACATTTCTACTGTCCCCCAATCTGATTGCATTGATATAACAAGGGGAACCCCGGTAAATGACTGGGGAGCCCTGGTAACATTTACCGGGGTACCTGCCTTAACAAAAACACTGTGTTGTAAAAATGTTTGTGTGTACAATTATGCGCTCACTGAGAAGTAAATCTGATTAAAATCAGTACGGCAACATCTGTATTTGCGCGGTATTCTCTTGCTGTCGTAAGTAGACGTCGCCGTACTCAACATCCGATTTAATCAGATTGACTGAGAAATGTTGCAGAGTCAAGCTGGTATCAGTGCCCTGTTGTAATTGAAAGGACATCGGCCTTTGCATACACGCATATGGCAGGGTCTGAAATTTGTGTATGTCTTTATCATCAATCATCAATCATCAAATTTATTTCACCAGAAAGAAAAAAACAACTACAACACAAAAACAAATGTCAAAGTATACCTCGTTACAGTGTTTCTGGTTATCAGGATCATGGAAATAGTCCATAGAGACTAATCTAGTCCACGGCCCCAATCTCAAAGAAAAAAGTATAACAACGCAATCATAGGTACGTTTATGAGACAGACGGGTGTCAGCAAATGAGTGGTAATTGTAATAGAAAATATAAAGTGTCAATCAGCAACAACAAATATATAAATATAACACTAAAATAAATATGACACCAGAGTTTGTTTACATGTTGTTACTCTCAGCACAGACAAATATATTTGTCTATATTTGTCTGTGCTCTCAGATAATAATGGTGTTATTTCTGAAATTACTACAATTTTCATAGATTACAAATTGAGAACAGACATTACAATTCAACACTGGGTACGCCTATGTCTCTATAGTCTTGTTTTACAATTATGGCCACAGCAATCAACGTTCTGTAAATTCTCAATTAGCGTCTGCATACTGTATGTCGATCCCCACTGACACAATACATAAGGAAATATATAACATGGTTGCTTGGCTTTTGGCATGCACACCTGGTGCGTTACATAAGAGAGTAAGTTATATGACTTTTATATGACATTGGATGCACTGTTATGAGAGTTTTAGTGTTTGAAGTACACTGTGTCACTCATCAGTTTTCAAGTTTGATCCTTTAAACATGAAGTTACAATCATGGGGGAATGGCATGCCAAGAACTTTACACGCATAAGATAATATTTCTTATTTGACTACTTGTATTACATTTTCTTACTTACATGTCAGTTCGCCCTCAAACTGACAAACAAAGTGCATTAATTCAGGAATTTCTGGAATTTCTTTTAACCTATTAAATACTAGTATGTGTAACATGTACAATTTTCTTTCATTAGAGTGAATTTGATTCAGTCATTATTGTGTAAATTTGACTGAGCGGGCGAACTGATTACATGAATGTCAGAGGAAAAGTTAGTTAATTACAGATTTCTTGAATTATTTTAAATGCTTTTTTCTCTTGATGGGCTGCTCCTACAATTGTTGTGTACTGTGATTAAATAAAAGTTGAAAAAATTTTAAAAGTAAATAATTACCTTCAATTTCATAAAATTTTAGCCGTGAAATTAAAGTCGCATCAGTTAACTTCAAATAATCTATCACCTTTGCAATGACTTCACACTCAGACAGTGTCATACTTCTCATCTGCTGTCATCAATAATGGCTGACTATCCCAATGATACCTAGAAACAGAAATTCAGGAAGAGAGTTATAAATTCAGCTGATATACCCATGCTGCACAGCTGTAATGACTCAGTAACAATTCACAACCCAAAGAAATGTACCAAGAAATAACAGAATATATTTACCGGCCAAAGACAAGTACACTGCTAACTGGTATATTTAACATTGCTATCATATCCAGACAACCACACAATGCAAGTTTAGCACAAAACAGACTACATGTACACAGGGTATGTGGTCATACAGAAACATATGGCAATGTCTTTCTTGCATTTGTGACGAATTTGCAAAATTACTCTAAAACTGTGCTGATGGTTTTTAAATTCACACATTTCTGGTCACCCTTAGTAACAAAGGGTAATAACAGGTGTCAAAGACCAATAAAGGTCTACAATGCAGTTTGTTTCAGGAATCTAAGGAACAGATATTTGGATCATCAAATTTTCATAACACCTTGCTAGGCAGGTGCTTGTGTTGATTCAGTTTTGAAGCCTTTTGGGATAACTGAAGTTGTCATGGTCTTGTTTTCATGAAAATCAACATTTTATACTTTCCCCTAAATAGAGGAAAATTGAGATAGCAGCAAGATTGAATTTGAAATGTTGGTAACTTTCAGGTACATATTAAAAACCAACTTTGTATGGTGACTGCTTAATTCTATTCTTGAATAAACAGACAGAGAGACTGTGTAATGTGCAGCTTTCAAAGAATATTTGTGATATCAGGATCAATCAGCAACATGCAATTCACTGACCTTCATATTTGACCTTGTTGAATGTGGTACACGGTAAGGTGGCTAAACAGATTCTTTCTCACCTCCCATTCAAAACACACGCCGGTAACAATTTAAAACATTGGACTCAAAGATAAACTTATGTGCGGAAGATTTCCGCCACGACGAGAATCGATCTCTACCACGTGTTTTACTGTATATTTTTGCACTGTTTGGAGTGTGAGTTTGTGAGGACAGCAAACGGTTTTCCGGTTTGTTTGACTGTAGATATTTCTTTTCTCCACAGTGAATCTCTCAACATTTCAATGTTTATGTCTCTATCGTCGGTTTTTTTATATTTTTAAATTTTCGACGCAATCAGTCGAATTCGTCCTGCGTTTTTCTGACACATTAATTTGCGTTTCTACATTTGTCAGAGTAATTCATCGACTGATGACAATATTCTTTCATATTCCGTGCATGTACAACAACAAATTTCACTTGCCAACTTTGCTTCTCTGTTTTATTCATTCAAAAGGAAAACAAAGATGGTGATCAATAAACAAAAATGAGAAAAAACTCGCAAGGCACAAATTAACTTTTCTTAGGGAGCGTTCAGTTATTATGGCCTGGGGTGGCCGGCAAATTCTTCCTGCGCATCAGTCAAAATAAGTGAACCCCCCTACCCATTGTACCAAAAAATTGATGACCCCCTTTCAAGATGACAAAAATTTCATGACCCCCCCCCCCCCCCACATTGCTTGAGTAATGCTGCACACACAAATACTTTGGGGGGGAGTATGGAGCGATAAAATCCAAAAAAAGAGCTGAGATTTTTTCAAATGACCTTCCTTACAAACTCACAAGGTGTTAATGCTCAGATTTCCCCTTCTGACTTGCTATAATTTTGAAATTACCCCTCAAAGGGATTGGACAGAAATTACAGGTGGATCGCAATATTTTTGCGCAAGCGTGTATGTACAAAATTTTGATATTTTGATTTAATTAAAAATCAGCTGTTGATAATGTTGATTCACTATACATGGTAATGTATGAGAAAACTATGTAATACTTTTTCAATGCAAAACTATATCTATGCATTTATAGATATTTGATAATTTACATAAATGTACTTAAATGAAATAGGGTTGTTACAACTGGCATGTGGACAAAAAGTTTGACCTTAGAATTTCACCAAAAATGTTCATCCACTATACATGGGAGTCAATGATAAAATTGTGAATAATTTTTTTATTTTTTTTCAATGAAAAACTTGGTATACTTGTGCATATACAGACGTTCAATAATTAACATAATTGTACTTGATTAGAATGTGATGGTTAAAGGTGCATATTATGTGTACAAGAAATCTGATTATGGAATTCACTGAAAATGTTCATCCATTATACATGGGAGTCTATGAGGAAAGTATGAATAATTTTTTTCCAATACAAAAATAGGTAAACCCGTGTATTTATGTACTCTCGATTATTGATATTAATGTACTTGATTAGATTAGGGTGGTAATAAATGGATATGTTCACCAGAAATTGGATTTTTGAATTATACCAAAATGTAGATTCACTGTACATAGGAGTCTATGAGGAAAATATGAATAATTTTTTTCCAATACAAAACTATCAAAACCTGTGTATTTATAGACATTTGATAATTCATTTTAAAGTACTTAGTTAGCCTAGGATGGTTAAAGGTTGATATGTGTGCAAGAAATTGGATTTTGGAATTTCACCGAAATGTTGATTCACTATACATTGGAGTCTATGAGAAAACTAAGAATAATTTTTTTACAATGCTAAACTAAATTAATTTGTGCTTTTATAGGTGTTTGATAATTGATACAAACGTACTTGATTCAAATAGGGTATTTGAAAGTTCAGATGTGGACAGCAATAATGATATTGGAATTTCACCTAAAAGTATTATTAAACTTTTCATGGTACTAGTAGTCTCAGTACAGGTAAGGGACTGGACATAAATTACAGGGGGGGTGGGCCGGTGTTTTTTGAAAAACCGCTGCGTAAAAAATAGTGACCCTTCAAAAGTTCATGCACAAAAATTAGTGACCCTCCCCCTTATCCATGCATGAAAATAAGTGACCCTCCCCTGTTACTCAATATCCCCCCAAAAAACCCGCAATGTGTTAAAGACCCCTTCTGACTTGCTATACTTTTTAAGTCGCCCTCCCGAAAGGAAGGCAAAATGTGGCCGATATAACGCGTTGTCCAAAAATATCAAATCATATGTGTGTGATAATTCATGTAAATGTACTTTGCTTGAAGTGGCAGGTAAAAAGTGCATGCCTGTACAAAAAATGTAATTTTTAGATTTTATCGATAATGTTGATTCACTATACATGTAGTCGACTATAAGAAAACTACGAACGTGTATTTTCCAGTATAAAACTAGCTATATCTGTTCACATACAGATGTTTAATAACTGATATAGATATACTTGATTAGCATGGGTTGTTTACAAGTGCACATGTGAACAAGATATTTGATTTTGGAATTTCTGTCAAAATGTTGATCCACTATACATGGAGTCTATGACAAAACTATACATGGGAGTCTATGACAAAACTGTCAAAAATTTTCAGAATTAAAATTTGCACTATTTGTGCATATATGGACCCTGAATAATTGACGTAATTGTGCTTGATTAGAAGAGGGTGGTAAATGTGCATCTGTGTACAATAACTTTGTTTTTGGAATTTCGCATAAAATGTTGATCCACTATACATGGGAGTCTATGACAAAACTGTAAAAAAAATTTTCAGAATTAAAAATATGCACTATTTGTGTATATATGACCCTGAATAATTGACATAATTGTGCTTGATTAGAAGAGGGTGGTAACACGTGCATCTGTGTACAATAACTTTGTTTTTGGAATTTAGCATGAAATGTGGATCCATTATACATTTTAGTCTATGAAGAAACTATGAATAATTTTTTTTTAATACAAAACTTGGCAAATCTGTGTATTTATGTATGCTTGATTATTGATATTTATGTTCTTGATTAGACTAGAGTGGTTACAAGTCCATGTGAGTGCAAGAAATTTGATTTTGGAATTTCACCGAAATGTTGATTCACTATACATGGCAGTCTATGGTGAAACCCTATGAATAATTTTTTTCCAATACAAAAATAGGTAAATCTGTGCATTTATGTACACTCAATTATTGTACTAATGTTCATGATTAGACTAGAGTGGTTTCAAGTCAATGGTTGTGCAAGAAATTTGATTTTGGCATATCACTTAAATGTCGATTCACTATACATGGCAGTCTATGATGAAACTATGAATAATTTTTTTCCAATACAAAAATAGGAAAATCTGTGCATTTATGTACACTTGATTATTGGTATTAATGTTCATGATAAGACTAGAGTAGTTTCAAGTCAATGGGTGTGCAAGAATTTGATTTTGGAATTTCACTGAAATGTCCATTCACTATACATGGCAGTCTATGATGAAACTATGAATAATTTTTTCCAATACAAAACTTGGTAAACCTGTGGATTTATGTACACCTAATCATTAGTATTAATATTCATGATTAGACTAGAGTGGTTTCAAGTCAATGGTTGTGCAAGAAATTTGATTTTGGATATCACCAAAATGTTGATTCACTATACATCGTAGGCTATGAGGAAACTACAAATAACTCATAGGTTATCTGATCCTAAATTGTTATTCAAAAGTTGTTCGACCTGAAGCTTCCAGTTGTTATTCATGACACTATGCACTATTCTGAACAGTTTGTATTCTGTCAATGTCCTCAAAAAATTAAAAAATGTACATACAGCGACATGAACGTTTGACACCGACCTATACCCAATGTATTGTCAATGGGAGAATGATGTCAAATAAGTAATCTCCAAATTGTTATTGAAAGAGTCATTATAGGGGACAGTTATGCACAATAGTGTTGAATAAGTAGAAATCATGACAACTTAAATCAATGTGGCTGCTTGGATCATCAACACATTGTTTATTATACCTGAAATTTGTGCCCGAAGGGCGCGCCGAAAATGGTAATGGCAGAAAATGAAAGTGCCAGGAGGTATTTTTTCTTTTTTCAGTATTCCATAACGTGCACATGCAATTTCAGCTTTGATGCATGAAAAAAGGTGACCCTCCCCCATAGGCTTGCACAAAATTTTATGACCCTTCAAAAATGCTTGCGCGAAAAATGGCAACCCACCCCCAAAAAACACCGGCCCACCCCCCCTGTAATTTGTGTCCAGTCCCTAACTGTTAAATAATTTCCTTGACAAAACTTGCTATATCTCTAATATGTAAGAAATAGGAATAGTTCATTGCCCTCAGTGCAGTGAGCTTGATATACAATAAGACAAGCCTCAGAGTTGTCAAGTCAAGATGTTCATGTGACATATAATTATACTTTTGTTCAGATTTACAGTTGAATAACTTCAGAGAATGAAATCATGCAATGAATCATTTTTATCTCCCAGAATATTTCTGAACACTGAAACTGCTTTTAGACTGGATGGATACTTATGAAAATTAAGTGACCCCCCTCTGAGCCGTTTGAAAAAACATTGCCCCCCCTCCCTTTGCAATTTTCAAATTTGAGGTGACCCCCTGGATTTTGCCGGCCCACCCCCGGCCATAATAACTGAACGCTCCCTTATTCGCGCCGCTGCACGCCAAATAAGAAATTTAGATTGCTTATCCGCATCGCTGTGGTGCGAGTAACATCTTCCAATTAAAAATATGTGTGCATTTTGAGTTGGTTGAAAGGTAATGGCAACATTAATCTGGCAGAGACCCTGCGATTTGCGTTCTTCCCTGTCATCAGTTGGCAGCGCGTCCTCTCACAGCTAGCACAGCGTAGCCTTCCATTGCAAGCCCATCGCGGCGCGCACGAAACAAGGCACAGCGACTGTGGATAGTCTATGGCAACATGTGCAGGATAAGCTTACGACCCGACATCTAATGTCCTTGTTCAAAACTGAATTGTGGTGAGTCACTTGCAAAGAGAATGGTGTGGGAACTAATCCTGACTAATTGTTGTTTTGGCTTTGTTTTTGTGTTTATCTGTTGAGTTTTGTTGACTTTTTATCCGTTAAAGGGAAACAAGAGTAAAAGCCACGTTATAAACCAGTGACAGAAGTAATACTACCTCTTTCTCAACTTTTTTTTTTAAAAAAAGGCCTACTCGATCTGGCATCAAGTACCCACTGACCTGGTATCAAAGGGAGAACGTAATAAATCATAATTCGCTAATCCGTTTGTTTTGAAGTGCGGGCGCCCTCTGTTGGCAATGGATATTCGGTTTGTGTTCTACTGCTGGTTATACTGGGTCAATATATACATTACACGAATGGCGAGTGGGATCATTTCACCAATTTGTGAGGTTGTCAATTCTTGTCTGGCACTAATCCTGCACAAACATTTATAGATATTAAATCTTACAATAAATTTTCTTTGTGAAATGTTGTATTTATACGGTAAATCACAAAAAGGCCAAAACAAATTTAACACAAATTTTCAAAAGAAAAACATTCCTGTGAATGTTATAAAATGACACAAGACGTAAATGATTTTCGATCAATTTATTGCTGTCTGATCAAATCGTTGAGTCCCTGTGGGAAGTCGCTATATTCGTCTTTCTATTGTTGTTGTTGTTTTTGTTTTTTGCGGAGCACGGAACACTGAACTTGCTCATTTACTTATATCACCACGTAAAGTCGGACTGACAGTGCTCTAACTTTCATGGTACTCTATATAGCAAACACACTCTTCTCAGGAAGATCAAAGTCCATTTTCAGAATCATCATGTTTTATTCGTTAAAGTCTACAATTGGGGGAAGTTGATGAATCAAGGACCAGACAGCTGGTTTGAAATCAAATGCAACTTTTCATAAAATGTTTACTGAGGCTAAGCCACAGAATGTATAACTTATATTTTATCAACTAAATACTTTTTCATTGTGTAACTCTAATTTTGCCGCCGCAAATATAGCATATTAAGCGCCTGCATTTAATCGATCAAATTCATCACAACGGATTGGAATAGTGACATTTTCAAAGACAGTATGGTTTCCAACGAGAATCAAAAACATCTCCCCGAAGGTTGAGTGATGCTGTTTTGGTAAGCAAAATACAAAATGATACAACTAATGGGACTCTGACATAATGACACCTGCTTAAAATCCTGATAGCTCGCCTTTTGGAATAGCGCACACAAAATTACAACCAAACGCGTCGGATAGCCGTTTGTCTCCTAAGGAGCCATGTTGCTGAAAGATTCAAGTTCCAGCTTCATGCAAGTTGGCAAAAGGCACACATGATGACGACATATATGTGCAAAGAGTAAGTCTGTAGAGAAAATGATGTATCCGAACCAAGCCATCGCCAAAGTTCACCGCTATAGATATTAACGGCACACCATCGCTCAAACGTTTACATACATGCTAAAACATAGTAACGTTGTCAAGGCGTTGTCCTTCCCAACTATATTTGTATGTTTGTCATTGATTTTAATGCTTCATTAAATAAATTGTCGCCCTCCAAACTTACCACTTGTACAAAAGGCTATATCTCCAGAGTCTGAACATCTTATCACCTTGTGTTTTGAAATGTTTGGAAATAAAACATGGTGTTTTTTATGCCACCTACATCTGAATCAATGGCTTTGAGACTGGTATATGGCAATCACAATTCAGCACACTCACATGTCAGGGGAAGAGAAATAGACACTTTCGAGCGCCTTTGCGTTCAAACGTGACAAACTCTCCCCGAGAATCACAGAGTTTGTCTTTAAATTATGTCTTCATGCGCACTTTATGTGGACAGTACATATTGAGATATATTACCCTTAGAATTGCCGAGGAGGGCGTAGAATTATAGCATCACATGTAAAAACTATCGGATACTACCATAAATAAAGAGTTAAAGGTGATTGTAAGGGCAGAGCATACTGATAAACTCATATCTGACATGCTGATATATAATTTATTGTTTATTGACATGTGCATGGTTTATTTTCCATTAAATGTATACTCATATACACAAAACGCATTAATGTGTATGGCTCACGTCGTCAGCCAAACGATTCTCTGACGAGGGCCTTTGCTGCATCCCTCGTATTCCGGCGTCTTGCTTCCATCAATTTCAGAGGTTTCTCTATTGAAGCGGATCTGTCTCCTTGCTCAAAGTGTTTTTACTTCTGACATTTCCTTCATCCATGAAGTTAAACTTACATAAAGTGGTAAAGCAAACAAACAATGTTCTCTCATGACGGTGACAAAAGAGACCATGCTTGGAGTTATAGTTTTTTACATCGTAACTTTTCACCATCTGCTGACAGTGAGTGAGTCGATTACCCTAACCACTGTGCAATGCTACATCCTCAATAATAATAGCAAATATATTCAGCATAGAACGGCTCCCAAATTTAAATACAGATTATGATTTTCGCAAAAACGGTTCAATTCTAACTGTGAATATTTCTTTGTCTGTTAATTTCTAAGTGCAAAAATAATATTTCTTTGTTGATTTCCTTCAAAACAGTATACAAAGGCAATAGTATTAAGTGATACGATATGTTTCCAGATGATTATATAAAATTAGATATCTAGTCACTTTATTGGCGAATCTGCTTGAGGGTCTGACACCATCAAATGTATTATAAACCTACTGCTCCGTTCTCGGAGTCTCGGGATTTCATGGCCTTGGCTTTTTTACTCAGTGACACCCACAGGACGAGATACATTGTTATGGCGCAGACCTTGAACACAATCTGGAACGTCAACAGTTTCAATCGGTAGTCGAAGAGGTCGTAAATCCAACAGGTACTGAACATACTACATTCTGATACTCCCCAGAACAGACACGCTGAGTCGATGATGTAACCCATATAAAGAGGCGTAGGCACCCAACCTGAAAGAAAAAGTTGACAGAAAACGAAAATTTCAGATGGGTTGTGTTACGTTTGGTCTGCTCTGCTTTCCTTCATTTCTGAAGATCCTTAATTTGTTCTATTTTTCGGTCAATACTCATAAAATAAAATACTCATAAAATAAAAACTCATCCTTGTTTAATATTTGTTTTTCACAAAGTTAATAAATTTATCTAATGACATTTCTTCAAGCTTCATCTGTGTTCCATTACCGTGAAGCATGCACAAAAGACAATCATCTGGAAGTAAACAGTGTGGTTTTGTCTTTGCCAGTTGTCATCTGAAGTAAATATAAAAGATTATTAAAGCTTAAGAATGAATGATATTCTTTGACATATACATACTACACATTAAATGCCGCTGCTGTCGTGACTTAATGGTACATAACTCATTGATTTGACACGGTATGCTAATCCTCTATGCTACTTTGATGCCAAGGTACATTCGAATTCCTTTCACAGAAAAAAATCGTAAATGTGGCAGAATTGACTTACCGATGATTTGAGCGAAGAACTGTCGAATATTGACGACAAAGGGTTTGTCCTCTGGAGCAACAGCGCTGAAGAATAGAAATTATAGATAATGTCGTATAAACATGATAAATGGAAGGTTTACACTCATCACTGTATCATATACTATATAGTCAGATAATGATAGCGTGCATAGCTTTATTTGGGGAGCTGTCCTGAAGGATCTGCCACGCATAGTAGATAAGTATATATTTTCATAGGCTAAATGCATATATAGTTTATGAATTCTGTTCGAATAGAGAATCTCTGGTTGCTTTTCAAAACCACTAAGTTTTATCGACCAAGTCGAAAGAGAGCTCATGTAGCTGTTCAGCGTTATTACCACCTCATGATGACATTGATCAGAAACAGTGATAGATGGTGCTAGATCTACTTACCGTAATGGCAGCACGATGAATGCAGTGACAGGAAACTCGCGGCAGACGAGATATCTATGAATATCTCTAGCATTCTCCCACAGCTTTCTCTACAAATCCCACCTACAGCCGTTCCACCCTTGACAGTATCTCCTTCGGTCCGATCTGCAGAGTCGACACAACTACAGGAGCTGAAGTTCTGTGTTTGAAAAAAGGGAAAACGGTATTTTTTATGTCTATCCTGAAATACAACCATCTTCACACAACTCTCCATGTCCATAGCTCTTGTGGTCTGTACATAGACTCAGCTCAGAGGATACAATCATCTTGTACAGACACTTTGGTATAGTGTCTTATGTAAGTGACATGTACGAAACATTTCTTGTTTTCTTAGTATCGTTGCTATAAAACTTGAACAAATATTCATTAAACAAATTGAAAGGTGGAAAACGCGCATTTGACTTGACCGCAACCGATTTGCCAACTTGGAGAGGGATAAGTTGATGATTTGAAAACAGTACCAGTATTTAATCTTTACAAGATTATAATGCTGTAGACCAAACAGAAACGTGAAATCAATATTTTCTCCAAAGCCGAATATGTTTGACATTTAGGTCACAATATGCATCATCACCAAAATCGCAAAATTGTGAGAAGGCTACCTATCCATGCATTTCTTTCTCCAGAACAAACACACTTGTGACGTAAAAGTTTGAAAGGTTTCATGCCGACGGACAACTCTGGTAATAGCAAGAAATCCATGACGTGTGTATTTACGAAAAACTACTAGTATTTCAATCCTTTTTTCTTATTCCCGTTTACTTTTTAGATTTCTCTGAGGAAAGTTCATTCTATACACGTCATTACCAACTAACAATACGAATGTGCGCAGATGTAAACATATATCTCTATAGTGGATGGGTAACAATGTACGGCGATTTTAAGAAGACCGACTGAAATACGCCAAGTTTACGGTACTATCAGTATAAACTAGCAAACCTGGGCCAGAGAAATAGCGAAACTGATAAAGATTTCTAAAGGTACATATACTTCTTTTCATACATTTGTCTACAATAAAAGCAATTGCAATTATTCTGTTTGAATTGAGATTAAGTTAAGGTAGCGGTAAAGGCTATTTTTGCACCAATTCTTTTCTCAGAGTTAATGAAAAGTTTCAAGTGTTAGAATCAAGATATTAAATTCAATTTTTTCAGGATAACTCCCTTACTTAACACTTTCTCCAAAGAATATAAAAATTATATATTTTCAGCCATGCTTTTGAAATATGACACCAGTAAATATTAAAATTGAATTTTTCATATTGTTTTACATATTTGAATTTTATGACAATTGGATAGTACTTAATACTACCAAATTAGTTATAAATATATTGACACTATTAATTGTAATATGTGGACGGCAGGATTTGTAAATAAAATTTGTTTTTATGATTTTACATGGGTTTACATATCAAAAAATTATTAAAAAATTCTTTCAAATTTCAAAATGAGATTTTTCAAAAAGTACTTCAAATACAGGAAAAGTGTGCCATAGTCATCTTGTCTGTAACCTTGTTAATAGGCTGCAAAAATTCCATGTCCATATTTTATTTCAAAGGTTGGATTAAATTGGCATAAAATTCTGTAGGAAAACTGTTATTCTGTCAAAAATGTTGAAAACAAGCCATATTTGCACCCCTTTTTGAAGTCACAGAGCAGTCTTTTTGGTTAATCTCCCTTTTGACACCTCTTTGACACTCAAAGAATCTAAAAATGCATTTACAATAGCAGTCACGCATTCTGAATGCAAGCACTGCCTTGTCAAACTTTCCTGAAAAACAGCAAAAAACGACTTTCCCTTTTCAAACATTTTTTAAAAGCTAGAGGACCTCTACTATACTTTATACACTAAGGACTCCCCAACTTCTTCTTATTTGGTCAGTTTTTCAGAAGTTTCAACAGGCTATAATTCTGCAATGCCTTTGACCCCAAATGTCTAGTTTTTTTTATTCCACTGAGAATGTTGACTACTTTTATATTTCAATAGTTTTATTGAAGTTTATAACTGACGCTCTAGCCTTTACCGCCACCTTATTGCAATTATTATTCAGTTTATGTGTTCGTTTCAAAACCGCTTTATTTGGCGTGAACGGCCATCCATACCTTTGTGGTTATGGCTTTAGTACATCCAGCGAAACAAGGAGAGTCACTGCCACAAACTGGATCGTACTCGGTGTCAGAACAACCACAGTTCATATTGCATTGCGATGCAAATTGGGATAGATCCAAGTCGACGATGATGTTGTTTCTGATAGAGAGTTAAAATTCATCAGAATTAGAAAATATTTGACAAGTCAGCTCTTGGATAATTGTGCTATTCAGTGGTATGAAATGATTTCCCACTCTCGATTGTTAGTGATATTATTATTACGAAGAAGGAAAACAGCTGTATCTATTGATCGCACTTACATTATTTTTGTTCTACTGAACAAATTTATTTACCGAAGATGTTTTGCAATATGTCATATTGGGTTTCCTAGAACACTCCACAGTGACCTTTATGCAACGTTGTTGCTTACAAATGAATGCTAGACCCGACCTAAGTTCGATTGATGACAAATAAAAATATTAGACATTTCACACGATTTCTAATTCGATTTGAATATTTGAAAGTGATCCGGATGGACTTTATGTAACCAGCGTTAATGTAGTTTTAAAAATCATGATAATCGCAGCGTATAGGCAATTATTACGATAGATAATTAAAAGATATTAAAGAAAATATCAGAAGTATTACTTCCGAATCAGTATAATTGTTCATTATTACATATGTACCACAGTTTACTTGCACCATAGCACGCACGTACTACCGGTATTTGCACTGCAATCATTATGCAATACCAAAACATTATACCATTTCTTTATGTCAATGAGTATTTGCTAATCTTATTCCGGAATCATTTTTTGGAAGCACAAAAGTTGTCTTCTGCAAGATTTCATATGAGTTCGGAAGCTGTTGCAAGTTGTTAGCTACCGCATAATATATGACCTAACCGATAAAATCTACGACAAAGAAAACTGCATTTATTTATCTCAGTATGAGGATGATTTTATTATCTGAAAGAGCAGTTAGTCGTCAGTGGAGCAAGATCGACATTAACGGACGACGTCAGCTCAACGGAGCCACTACCGTATCCAAGTACAAGGTCATGGACGTGTACTTTAGAGTCAGGAGGATGTCATGATATAAATCAAACTTTCCAAAGTGGCGAGGGTGAGGATAAGTGTAATGCAATACAATGACTGACAGGATTTTCATTTTCTTGAAAGTTTCACAAAAAGTTCAGATAGAAAAATCATATTCTGCTGAGTGAATCTGAAAGATGACGTTAGAAAATTTGATTTCAATGTAAGACACTGCATGTTGTCCCCTGTATTCAAGTCCCGGCAAAACTTTACTGTCATCTCATCCAATTATGTTGGATTGCTTTCTTCTTTTTTATTAAATTTTACATTGTAACTCGGAAAATACTTCATTCCTTGAAGAGCAAGGTCTGAAAAATCTGCACAAAAAGATTAGGATATTTATTTGATCTGCCAAACTCTTCAAGAAAACAGATAGTATTTATAGATCCCAAGAGCGTGAATTCTTTAACTTAAGAATTGCCATTTCTGGTAGTAACGCAAGCGATTGTCGCGTGAAAAGTAGCCGCGCTCTTATCTCTCGTAGGTATATTTATTTTGGTTTTATTTCTTAGGTCTACTATTTTGCGTTACCATCCAACAAACCGAATTTAACTTTTCAAAATGGCTCAAAATGTACTCTATGAACATTTTACAGTTCGTTCGTGAAACTTATGTTATTTGATACTTCCATGAACTTTTGTCTTCAAACTGTCAGACATTTACGAGAGCTGCTGAAAAGCTTACTTAAGTGAAATAGACGCACGATACCGATGCAGTGGTTTGACTCATTAAACATTGCAATTACGGCATCTCTAACGTGCGTCTTTCGTTATCAAAAGCTACTTTGATTACATGTCATCAATTGATCGCTGTGCTTGTCCCGTTTCGCCGGGTTTGTACTGTGTTACGTGGTTCAAAGTTCATGGAAGAATGAGGAAGCAATGATTAATATTTAACCTTTTGTACCTTTATAGTCTATTAGTTATGGCGTCCGGCCAGTCGTCGGAATGTCATGCAGGAGAAGCTGAGCACAAGAAACGAAGAGTTGGTACACCTGATAGAGACTATCACTCATTATTAGGGGAACCTTATGTCGGTACGTAATGGGGAGGCTAGTTTTGTCTAGATAATCGTCATGTAACCTTGTCATATCTATGCAAATGCCATAAAAATTGATTCAAAACGGACGTTAGGATTCAAACTGCTGATTGGCTTGCCATTTTGAAACAAAATTTGACAAAGTTCAAGATTTTCTGTTCCTGATTGCATCATTTCAGCATTAACATACTTCATAATCGAAATACTAGGTAAATGAACTTTTAAAAGAAGGGGGTTTTTAAGTTGGAAAGTTGAAGTTGTTGTGTGTTGTCATTCGACGTCACTGCCCACTCTGTCGTTCAGTAAGCTCAACCTTTCACGCGCCATATTGGCCAGGAGAGTCTCTAGTCATGGAAATATTAAAGAATAAGAATTTTCCTGTCATTTAGCTTAGTTTAGTTGACTGATATTATTTGTCACCAGAAACGTCTGATTCAAATGGCGACTTTGCCGTTATCAATGGCCGTCGGTAAAACTTTACACAAAACAGAACAAACAACAAATACTATACTGGTTACTCTGAAATGTGTCGGCGAAAACGAATTATGGGATACCGAGTTCAAAGGTGGCGATGTATTGTCACGCGGTCATAAATTGCGAACCTCTACGAAAATGCCCAATCACGTCAATAGTCTCATCGTGTGACCTAATAACAATTGCCACGTCGTTTCAACTCTGTTTCTGAGTATGAACACTCCTTGTGAAACTTGTTGCACATTAAAACAGCGCCCCTTTCCGTAAATCACAATTTGCCCGCGACAACGAACTTGTCATGCAAATTTTGAAACAAATACCAGCCATAAGTATATTTTCACATGAAATGATATATTTGAAGGCGGAAAATGTACGCACTGACCGACTAATCACAACGTAATTTTTAAAGTCTACGGTGAGCTGTTTTACTGACATGGTAGTAAGCTACCCTGGCAAGTTACCAGAGAAACATATCTCAACGTCGAGACATACATTGAATTATTATACATCTACCGTCGAGAACAATAGAATTTAGCGTGCGCTAAAAAAGCCATACGGAACTCGCGCCCGTTCCGTACGGCACGGTTTCAAGGCGCCCCATTCCCTGCGGCTGTATCTGCACGTTCACTGTAGAACGGTTTCAAGGGACCCCTTGGACGAGTGCCAGAACAAGTCACGCGCGCGCTCTGTACGTACGTATGTGTGTAGTGCACACACTCCAAAACTTGCAGAAGCGCGTCCGAGGTAGCGTTCCACACTGGCGCGATAAAATGGGAAGAAAAATTGTTGACATTGCACGAAAACGGTCACTACTCCGACATTTTGATGCCCCGATCAGGAATGTAAGATGTATAATAATAAGGTTATTACGAAAATACCGCAAAGGATGCACTCGGACATTGGCGCCTCGCATCGCCCTCCGCTTCGCGTCGGGCGATACGCTGCGCCAATGTCCTCGTGCATCCTTTGCGGTATTTTCGTAATAACCTCATTGAAATATCGCACCGTTAGGCATTCAAAATAGGAGTCTCTATGATCAGTCTTTTTAACACTCTCTTTATCATATCGAAAGTATAGATGTACAAAATTTTGTAGAGTTAAAAGTAACAATGGAGTAACATAAAGTGGATTCTTCACCAAGACTAAAAATATCCATTGCATTCGATTTAAGTAAAATTAAACTTCGATTCCTTATTTACTGAAATATCGTAATTGGATAAATGCCTTAGAAAAGCTATACCAAATTGTTCATATAAGATCGTTATCACAGCCTTAATTAACGTTTTACCTTGTTACTATATAACGGTATAGTTTTTCTATTTCTTTGACCACTAGCAATCGGCATATTTTATGAAAACTTAGCATTATTCATCTATGGTATATATTTGACAGAGGTTTCACCTGATCTGCCAGGAGGTAGAATTCTAGCCGGGCAAGGTTATCAAAGACAGCACTATCCTTCGACCAACACCATTTCTTCGAACGATGAAAGTCGGAATGACTCGTTCAATACAAGACAGACATACTTTCCACCACAAATTACTCATGGTAAGTCATTGAGAATACACCGCTATTCTTAAGACAGTATTGACTTTTGCTTTTTTGCTTTTGATGTACATGTTGTATTGATGCATTGTATTGCTTGTATTGTATTGATGTATTGTTTTTACGTTTGCCCTTAAAAATCGGGCGAAAGTTCCAAAGATAAATCATCTTTAGCATTGAAAACCATAGATTTGCAACACCATTCCAGTCCCCTAAGACTGAAACTGAAAAAACCGTCGTATATATCAATTGTGTACGTTGAAAATATGTTATCTTTAAAGAGGCAGTATTTATCAGTTTCTCGGGAAACAAATTGATTGCACACAACTTTGAAGGGAAAATAAAGACTGCCATTTTAAAGCCGACTTCAATGTTCATCACCTTGGCAGTGTACATCGTATGACAATAAAAGTGCAAATTCCTTAATCATATTTTGCTAATCACAAGTTGTAGAAAAATTAGGGACATGTCCTCTATTTTATGTTTTTGACAGGGGTGCCATTTGATCCAATGGGAACAGCAAGTCAAGGTTTGCAAGATTATCACAGTCAACGCTATCTAGCAAACCAAAGTATTCCATCGGATTATGAACGTCAGAGTGATTCTAACGTGCCATTACAAATGACACAAGGTAAAATAATGCACACTTGAAATTTCTGATACTCATTTGTGCTATCACTGCAATTAGCTAGTCAGTGCACTCAGTGATGAAGAAAATTTGCACAAATGACAGTTGGATTACATTGCAAGGAGTGAAAACCCTGAACAATTAACGCCCACTATAAAATATTAATTGAGCATCAAAGCGACAAAAAGTACAATAGTACTCTGGCTGCCCAAACCAAAGACAAAGCAATAACAGGCGTTCAGGGAAACTGAAATAAATTCTAAATGCAGACCATCCCTTCCAAAATGTAATGACCCATCCCTGATGTATATTAATTTTTCTGAACAATTGCCAATGATAGTCTCGTGTCTGAAGTGTGTTTTGATCAACTGATTAAGTTTTTTGTAAATTAATGGGAAGGGGACTTCAATATTTCATTTTCAGATTCAATCAAAGTTCATACCAATTTCGCAAATTACTTACAATCGTTGTTTATACATTTTAAAGAGCATTCACGCAATCCAATCAGAAGTAGATTTCAAGCTTGGCCAGATCACACTAGACAAGTTGAAACCCAAACCATTCAATCGCTGTATGGAAGCCAGGATAATTCCTTCAATACACGACAGCCGGGACAAATGCCTCATGGTAAGACAATGTAAACGGCGTAGGTCATCATACTCAGATACGTTACCATAGCAATTAGCAATGCTTGTCATTTTGCTAGTTGGTGAATGAAGTTTGTATAAATGACAATTGTGTTTTAAGATGGTAAAGTCCAATCAAACAATCAATCAATCAATCAATCAATCAATCAATCAATCAATCAATCAATCAATCAATCAATCAATCAATCAATCAATCAATCAATCAATCAATCAATCAATCAATCAATCAATCAATCAATCAATCAATCAATCAATCAATCAATCAATCAATCAATCAATCAGCAAAGTTTATATCACGCGAAAATCCAAAAACAATGTTTTGCTCTGTGACGCTCAAATGCTACACCACACTGTATGCTCTGGAGAACATGTGCGTTTTCAGTTTTCTTTTGAAAGTTTACAAGTTTGGGGATTCTCAGATGCAATGTCGAGTGGTAGTGCTTTCCATAGGTTAGTTTTAGGTTCCATAGTTGAAAATTGCAGGCGCCCTTGGTGTCACTGCTAATTGTGCTTGGTGTTACTGCTAAAAACAGTTAGCTTATTGTTTGAGACATGAGACATATGGCCAGTCACAGTCAAAATTCTGGTTGTTTTCATTATATCTGTCTGATCTAGTTGTTTTCGAGCAGAATTAAAGAGAAACAATCTGATAAATTTAAGTGAGAAATGACAGGTATACAGCGGGGACTAACAATTCATTTTCTCTTTCAGTTCTGGTTGTTTCCAAGCAGAAACAACGATGAACGAGCGATGCATAATACTTGTATGTGTTAAGTAAATGGGATGGGAAATTGGTCCCGATACTCAACTGCGTAAACTCCGGATACTTACTGTATAATTGTATTTATTTGACAGGGATTTCATCAGATCCAATGGGAACGAGTATTCAAGCCGGGCAAGATTATGAAGGACAACACTATGCTTCAAACCAAAGTGTTCCAGTCAGTTATGAAAGTCAGGGTGATCCGTTCAATACACGCCAGTCTAACTTACAACCACAAATTACAGAGGGTAAGACAATGTAAATGATGCTATTCATATTTAAGATATCATTTCAATTTCCAAAATATGTCATAGAACTGCCAGGTAAATTGGGTAAGTTACAATTGTACCAAGGTTTGACTGCTGATCGATACGAAATAGTGATCTTCTTATTTGAGAAATAATCACACGTCATCTTTTTTGTAAAAATCGATTGTTATATTTTTTAAATCTTTAGTATGTTTATTTGCCATAGAAATACGACGTACTATGTACAGAATGTCAAGAGTGGTGTGATATTTAAAAAATATCTAAAAAAAATGTAATAGTGACATTTCTGCAGAAAAGGTAATGCTATATAATCATTGGAATGTGATCTATGGCTGGAAAACAGGAAAAGCTTAAGTGAAGCTTGCATCATCTGTTTCCCATTTAACTGTACAGAAAGTAAGCAAACGTAAAATACAGAGGGCTTTTACAATAAGTAAACAAAATAAACTTGTAAATTAACGTACGGTAAAATGCACAGTGTATACTGACTAAAACAGATTAATGTGGAGAACTGAGGCGAAAAAATGAGCTATCAGAAAGAACAATAAACACGTAACAAGGAGAAAAAGAAAAAATGTAGCAAGGTAAATTTGGTGGATCACTGATTGGTGGATCAAGTAGTCTTTTAATTTCGCTTTGAAGCCGTTTCTATTAGGTATGTTACGGATATCATGTGGTATCTCATTCCATATTTTGCCACCGTGATAGTCAAAGGAAAATTTGCCCAAAGTGTAATTCCTTCTAGGGATGAGAACATCCCTTTTTGTAATTAATCTTGTTTGGTAATGGTGTTGTGGGAAAGAAAAATACTCATCAAAACGTCTGGGTAATCTGTTGTGAAAAAGATCATGAATAAATGTACAGAGTTGATATTTAAACTGGCTGTAAATGTCAAGAATACCGAGAGATTGAAAAAGTGGCCTGCTATGAGTAAAAGAATCCTTAAAACAAATGATGCGAACAAGTTTCTTTTGTGCCTTATAAACTGAATCAAGAGATGAGCGATAAGTACTGCCCCATATTTCCAAACAGTATGAAATATGTGGGAGAATAAGAGCATTGTCAAGAAGTAACAGAGTGGATTTGGGGAGATAATGCCTCAGTTTGGAAATAATACCAATCTTGGGAACAATTTTATCAAGAACCTTCTTAATCTGTTGTTTCCATGTAATATTTTTATCAATATTCTTCATCAGTTTGCCAGGGTGATCCGTTCAATACACGCCAGTCTAACTTACAACCACAAATTACAGAGGGTAAGACAATGTACATGATGCTATTCATATTTAAGATATCATTTCAATTTCCAAAATATGTCATAGAACTGCCAGGTAAATTGGGTAAGTTACAATTGTACCAAGGTTTGACTGCTGATCGATACGAAATAGTGATCTTCTTATTTGAGAAATAATCACACGTCATCTTTTTTGTAAAAATCGATTGTTATATTCTTCATCAGTTTGCCAGTGGCATAAAAACCTAGGATACATACTCCATTGTATACTTTTGACAGACGTTTCAGGTGATTTATGGGGAAGAGAAATCCCAGCTTGGCAAGATCATCAAAGACAGCACTATCCTGCAACCCACAGGCCTCCATCCAATTATGAAAGTCAGACTGATCCCTTTAATACACGTGTGCAACAGTCTTACTTGCCTCAACAAATGACACAAGGTAAGATATGTACATCATAAAGACCATGATACACAGAAATGACGTAATTGTGATTTACCAAACCAGTCACAGCGCTGGTTTCTCATTGAAATTTGTATAAACGACAGTTACATTAAGGTAGAATGCACCTCGGGGACAGATATTCGGACTATAAAATTCTATTCTGATCTTCCACTTGTAGAGCTCATTTGAAAACTGTTAGAGTATGAAAAATTGTAACGCCTAAGTTAGTTTTTCGAAATCCGAAAATTTTACTTTTCCTTAACACGTTGATGGCGGCTGTTTCGAAAGTCAATTATCGGTAAATTACGGATAATTTATACTCGGGTACGAAACTTTGCATGTTGACTCCTGATTTTCAATTTTGAATTGATAAGAGAATGTTTAAATATTTCATTGTGGAAAGTTAAGCAAAAGTTTACATCTTTCACTTTCACGGCGCATACTGCCGTAAGGAACTTCGTTCCTGATGCTGTTGCTGCAGAATTTTCTAAAATACATTGTATTCTTTTATAACCGATTTGCAATCAATGTGGGAAATTTGTGTGTAAATTTGACAATCAGTTATAGGAATTCCCCTCATGATTGGACCCAAGTTCTCTTTTGTATTGAAAGTCAAGTATAACACATCATAATTACCGTAGATTCAGAACGATAAAAGTGAAGACTTATATTTGAAACAATGGTTCTACTCCGGAATAAAAAGGACGCGATGCGTTCTACAGACTCAGTACGCCCAAATAATCACGTGATGCCGGTACAAACAAGCCCACATGTGTACTAACGCGTATGGAAATACACGTACGTCTAAGCGCGTTTGCGCACATGGCTTTGTTTGTACCGTGGTCGATTCGAATTCCGGGTTTGGCCTTATATTTGAAACAATTTCCAAAATTTAAATGTGACTTTTGTAATTTGGACGACGTTGATGACGAATTTCCATCAGTCATATTGTGCCGTCGGCCAATTGTTTTGAAATTGCCTTTATTATGCATTTATGACAGGATTCTCATCTGATTCGACAGGAAGAGGCTTTCCAGCTGGGCAAGATTATCAAAGACAACGCTTTCCAGCAAGCCAAAGTCTAACATCTAGTGACGATTATGAGATTGTCGCAAGGTGTAACGCACCACCACAGATTGCACAAGGTAAGGTAATGCACATGATTAATTCATCATTACACCGGCACTGCAATTAACAATACTGGTAACAATACTTGGTTTTGATTTTTTTTGATAAATAATAGCTTATCCGACCAGAGGAGATGATCATGCTCGGCAAGATCAGAGACAACACTACCCAGCAACACAAGGGTTGCAATTCTATCATGAAAGTCAGAATGCTCAGTACAGTGCGCAGCAGTCTAATTTTCCACCACAGATTACACACGGTATGATAATGTACACCATATAGTTCAGGTATCCTGTCACTGAAAGTTGAACTTCTGGTCACAGCACAAGCTTGTGAATGAACTTGTATAAATGACGGAATTTTCAGCTCCCATATATGCATATGTATATATGCAAATGAGAGGTATTCTTATAAGGTGGCAAAATAGCGTCTGTGTGTGTATGTATGTATGTATGTATGTATGTATGTATGTATGTATGTATGTATGTATGTATGTATGTATGTATGTATGTATGTATGTATGTATGTATGTATGTATGTATGGTGTCTGTCTGTCTGTTAGTCCGTCCAGAGCAAAAACACCTAAACCGCTATGGCTGCTGTCTTAGTATTTGGTGTACAGGTGCACCTTGGGGTGGAGATGTGAATTTGTTCAAATGAACATGTCAGTGCCAAAAATATGCAAATGAGGGGAAAAAAGGAAAAATCCTTTAAATGGCCAAAACTCAGTAAGCATTGGTTAGATTTGATTGAAACTTAGTATGCAGATTCCTTTAGGTATTCTGAATTATGTGTGCACAAATTGGGGTGAAATTTGCATGTTTGTATTTTTAGGGTATTTTTGTCTGGTTTTAGTAAAAAAATCTTGTTCTCTGAAATCGCTCGTGTGATCACTTTGAAAGTTGGTATTCATGTTCCTCGGGATGACCTCAGTCAAGTTTGTACAAATTGTATTGATATTATCATATTTGTAATTTTGGGGCAATTTTTCCAATTATTGGTCAAAAACTTTTTTATCCAAAACTGCTGATCTGATAGCTTTGATATTTGGTATACAGGTATCTAAGACTCTTCTTGATATAATGTATTGAAGATAGGTTGAAACTGGCAATTTTTTTATTTTGGGGGCAATGTTTGCCTTTTTGATCAAAAAAATTTTTCTCCTAAAACTTCTGATCTGGTAGCTTTGATATTTGGTGTACAGGTTCCTAGGGTTTATGTTAACAAGATATATTGAAATTAGAATGAAATCTGCAGTTTTGTATTTGGGGGTCAATTTTTCTCATTTTTGGTCAAAAAGTTTGTTTCTCAAGATTTACCAATCTGATTGCTTTGATATTTATTAAACAGGTTCCTAGGGTTTATGTCAATATGATATATTAAAATTAGGTTGATATCTAGAATTTTGAATTTTAGGGGCAATTTTTGCCATTTTTGGTCAAAAACTTGTTTCTCAAAAATCACTTGTCTGATAGTTTTGATGTTTAGTAGACATGTTCTCACAAATGATGTTAATTAAATATGCTCAAATTATTAAATCTTTAATTACCGTAGGTATTTTTGCAGCTATTTTTGCCATTTCGGTCAGGCCGACCTTAAGTGGGCTTGCCAGTCTGTGTATGTCAGTCTGTCTGTATGTATTGTCCATGTTTCATACAATTGTTGGCTTGGTTTGATAACTATATGGGAGCGAACAGTGACATTAGCACTATTTTTTAAGTATGTAGGGTTTTACTGGCGATTGATCAAAAACTCAGTCACCCTATTGTTGAGAAATTATCTGTTACATGTTAGCAAAAAGAAAATTGTATCCAAGTATTGTGATCAGCTCTGGACTCTGTGAATTCTCAAAAGGGTCGCACCCAAGTTATCTTCTTCGTTTTAAGGTAGAATGCGCCTCGAAAGTGAAAGACTTAAACTGTTGCTCAAACTTTCCTTAAGGAATCTTTCAACCATTTTCTTTCAAAATCAAGAATAAAAATCGGGGGGTCATCGTGCAAATTTTGGTACTAGAGGAACAAATAAGATTTACCAATATTTGAAATTCAAAATGGCCACCTTCCCTGTGTTAACTCTACGGACAAAAATATAAATTTTCGAATTTCGAAAAACTAAGCCGGTAAAAAGTTTTCTTTCACCAAGAGCTTTAAAATGAACCCCAACAAGTGGTATATCAGAAAAGAATTGTAAAAGTGTCAGAGTCTGAATATCTGTATCTGAGGTGCGTTCTACCTTAAACTGTCAATATTACTCGATGCAAATCTTAAACGTTGAGACTGGACACTGAAACGGTGTTGCAGGAGCTAAAACAAATCGATGGTGTTTGTTGAACCAGAGAGACTGTAGTTGAACATATATCAATGGCGAATTTCATCATTTTCTGCAGTGTTTGTGAAGGAAGATGAAAATGTAAATTCAATACTCAGATTGTGCAGTCCTTATGATTTGTATAAAACCATTGTACATTTTACAGTGATCTCATCACATCCATCTGCAGGAAGAGGAAATCCAGCTCTGCAAAGTTATCAGGGACAACACTGTCCTGGTACCCAGACGGTCTCATCGATTTCTGAAAGTGACATTGATTCACTGAATACAAGACAAGCTGACTGGTCTACACAAATTTCACAAGGTGTGATACCGTAGATAGTGTAAATCACAATTATTATAATTATCCCTTGTTCTGTCATTTCAGTTTGCCATATCAGTGATGAACAAAATGTTTCTAAGTGATATTTTTACTAAGAGGCTGAAAATTGGTACAGTTACGATAGAAGCTCTTAGTCTTTGAATGAAACATAAGAATGTTACTATCGACATTTGAGAAATATTATATGATTTGCATTTTCTTTGGAAAATATTATATTTTCAGTGCGTTTTGGATTTTTGTGATTCTCGATTGCATTGTTTAAACTTAGAATCATAAATGTTGAGACTGTATGTTTGAACGGCATTCAAGGAACGGCATTGAAGTAAGTGAATTGTGCAATTTGGACTATAAGCTTATGTTGAATATGAGTTACATTCTTTCGGCAGCAGTGTCGCAAATATAAAGATAAAATTGTAAATTCGTCGGCCGATTTCATAGGAACTTTGGGAACTGCTACTTTCACTTTTTATAGGAGTTTCATCTGATCGATGGGGTAGCAGAATTGGACAAGATTATACAAGACAGCACAATCCTGCATCCCAAAGGCGTCCACCCAATTACGAAGGCCGGAGTGGTTCATTGAATACACAACGGTATCACTTGCTTCCACACACCACACAAAGTAAGATAATGTGCATAATAAAAACCATGATACTCAGATATGTCATCACTTCAGTTTGCCATAAACATCTGGTATGATGTATAAATTACAGTCGAACTACGAAGCAAGCCGAAGCTGGTACTGCTGATCTTTCATTATACAGCCAGTTCATTGTTTGAGAATTGATGGATGGTCAAGCTACGGTATACTTTGAAAACAATGGTACATAAACTCAGACTACAATGTGTTGGATAACATGGATTACTAAACAATTCTACAAAACATGTGCATTGCGTAATTTGATCGTTTTCGGCAATGTCCCTACATTGTCCCAAATCTGTGGGCTAGTCAAAATCATAACAGTGTAAACTGAAGGTAAACACTTCAGACTGCCTCGTTGAAAGTCAGATGATCGCGAAATTTGAGCAACGCATTTTTTTCACTGTCGTGTAGATGATGATGAAGGCAAAACTACTGCGCTTACCAGAGAAATGCTAAACGACTCGTTTATAGTGTCCCTTGATAGAATACAGTAATCATGTGTACGACGATAAAAATGACAATTTTTCTGAGTGCAGTACTCTAATTGTACTCACACTCAGGATACTAACTTTATTGCTAATTTTTGACAGGGGTCTCATCTAATCCAACGGTGGAAGGAAGTTATCAAAGTCAACACTCTCCTTCAACCCAGACGGCTCAATGCAGGAGTTATGCAAGTCAGAGTGATGCGTTTGATACAGGACTAATGAACTTTCCACGACAAACTACAGTCGGTAAGAAGATGCAACTAAGAGTATATTTCATTATGTTCTCCCTTCCGTAGCTAGTAACGTCGAATGTTGGCGATCAAACTAATACTCATGATGTGACATGTACTAACCTTTAAAAAACGAGGAAATTTCTGGCCAAATCGACCCACTTTGCGCCGTGATTCGCCACATTCAGACGTCACAACAACGTGTTAGCGGTCCAAACTATTAAAGTCCAAACACGTCGAAGTCTCATTCAAAATTCCGTGCCCGCGAAAACCCGACAAAGTGTATGGCGCCACCAGCGGCAGTACTGAAAATATTTGTAATGCGGAAGTAAATATGCCAAAGTAGAAGCGGCGATTCCGATGAACAATTTATTTTTTCTTCCTGGCCTAATCGATATTTTGATCTTGTGTCAATATACCAGGACTGTCTGAAAACATTTATTGCTTGCCATTATTACTCAGTCGTCTACGAAACAGAAATCGAAATCAACATATTTGATCGTCAGGCGCATCATTATAATACAGACACCCGCTATTGAATTAAACGTTCGGAGTTGGTCTGAAAAAGTTGCCACAAAAAGTATTATTCATCTAACTGTTCAAACAACTCAAAGATTGAGTGGTGTGTACATATACATGAAATTGCTCTAAGAGAGTTGCGGGACTTTCTGTTGGGTGATTTCAAGATGCATGAAACAGATAATATTACTTAGTAATGAAAGTAATGTACATTTATACGCTTATGAACTGAGGCTACACCCTATTCATAATAGTCTCAGTGCATCATTGGTTGATATTAATTTTAATTATAAAATCAAAATAATCGTAATAACTTTAAATCCTACTTCTCATTTATCATTAAAGTTGACACATGTACATGTCTTATGTTTGAAATTTCAAGTGTTTAACACTAAACGAATTAGAAATTTTAATACACAAACATATTCATATGACATAAGGTCTAATCTTTCAAAACATGACAGCAATATTGAAATTTCTTTATCGCTATGGCGATTTGGTTACACAAAATAGTGAGTTTTAAATCATCATCATGCAAAACAAACCAAAAGCTCTAATTCTGTTGTTGTAATACGACATAAAAGAGGTCCAATAATCAGTAGAACTACAAAATAAATAATTTATCAGGCCAAAGAAAAAAAATCGAAAATTATGAAAGACTAGGACCACTGCTTAGTGATGGTACAAGGTGTCTTGATTTGGTAAACGAACCCTGCCAGCATGCTACACTAGTCAAGCTAAAAGAGACAAAATAAGTGGAAATCGGCAAAGTCACCAAATAAGGAATAGTGTCAATCATCAGTTGAGAAACAGATACAACATCTATGAATCTCCATTTAAATTTCTAATACGATTTCATTAATCTACTTTCTGAGAATCCTTAATGCCGCATCAGTTTAATGAACTGTTTCATTCAGAACTTGAAGTCTTCATATAAGATACAAACTCTGCCGCATAAGGGTTTTATGATATATATTGAGATATGTACATTACGTAAATATATAGTTTTAATCTGTATGTTCAGGTAATTGAAACCTGCCTTCCAAAATAATTTTAGGCTTGCACTCATTGACCGCTTTCTCATTTAGTGAAATGACAATAAAACAGCTGGTGTTAGGTCATGACCTTTTGAATTGGAGTTGTTAGATTGTCCGACTGACACTGCCCAATCACTAAAATCTAATTTATCTGCGCCATTGTCTTACTTTTACCAATAAAGGCAATACATTCGTAAAGAAACCACCCAGATATCGTGTTCACTGCCTAAATTTGCTTGTTGGTGGCTATATGCAAATAGTGCGGTAAGGTATATAAACATTTAAACCATAATGTAATTGAAGTAATTATCTTATGTTTTTCTTTACTTATCTTTTACAGGGGCGTCATCTGATCCCATTCGAAGTGGCAATGAAGATACACGACACAACGTACAACATAACCCTGAACAAATACCAATTCAATTATGTGATCCATTCAGCGACAAGCTTTTTAAATTATCACAACACATTACAGATGGTAAGATATTGCGTGTATTTGAGATACTCAGACACATAGTACGCTAGACACTGGCTGGTCAATTAACTAGCTACCAAAAAATGAATGTCTGCAAACAAAAACACATTTGCGAAGTAGAAAAACCTTCTTCAACAGAGACTGTGTCTGTAGCCTTTCGACTGTAAACGAATGTTGAAAATCAGGAAATGAATACACGTAGTTGTAGGCTCACAGCTAAATGTCAGCCAGCTTTAATATTCTATGCACTTTCCAGTATTTTTGTTGTGTTTGTATGGTAAACTTTCGAGCATAAAGTAAATGGAAATGGAAGGACACAGAAGGACGGTGAAGGGCAAAGAAGGCCGAACAAAAAACACAATTAAGTGGTGAAACAGTGTGTTTTCTGTAAATAACTATGAAGGCATTTTCAGCACAGGATAAGATGTCGAGCAGTATTGTATAACACCCTATTCTTTTACTTTAATTTAGAAATATATTGTCTTTCAAAATATTCTGCACTAATATTATTGTCCTTCGCCCCATTTTGCAATAAAAACGCTGTCTGTCACCCTATTCTGAGGTGTAATTTCTATCCCTTACCCTACTCTGTAATGAAAATTGTGTCCTTTACTAATTTTGCAATGAAACATTGTCATCCGCCCTATATTTTGCAGTGAAAATACTACCCTTCACCCTATTCTGTAGTGAAAATGGTCCTTCAACCTACATTGTAATGCATTCAACTAGTGTCCTTCGCTATGTTCTGCACTAATGTTGTCTTTTGCCCTATTTTGCAGTGAAAATATATTTGTGTAACGAACACGTTGGCCTTAAACCCATTTTGTACGTATCATATAGTCCATCAGCCTACTCTAGAGGTTATGCTGTCCTTCACTCAATTCTGGACTGAAGTACTATTCTTTCCATTTCTGTATTCAGAAATACTGTCCTTCTTAGTCCTTCACTGTCCTTCAGTGTCCTTCGTTTAAGTTCAGGGCTAATAATTGGTCTTTTGATCATGTATAGGAGACGAATAGAAATAAAACTTCGACATACAAAAGAAAAGTGATGAAGATATTTTATTATACACAGCTATTGTCCCTTTAAATTGTGCTTACAAAAATATTATTTGAGTGTGCGTAACTTTAAGTGGTTTCATCTTTCTGTATTGGACTTGACTGCAAAGCAGTCTTGTACTTTCTCTCACACAGGCCGTATAAATAATGTTGGACAAGTCTCTTTCCTTTCGATGTAGAGTTTGAGATATTTAGTAAGATGGCACTGAAATGTATAGGGTGTTTGTATTAACTCCTACAGTCTCCATGCAATCTGTAACTCTTTTGCAATTTCTCGTGATTCCAGCGTGAAGTCAATGATGGTTCTTTACTTTCAGAGGACAAATGGTTTTCCTTAATAAAAACTTTCTCTCTTTATTTTCCCTTTCCAACAGACAACTTGGAGGACATGAAACGTCTCTGCAAAGGGAATATGTTGACAGAAAGAGAACTACAGTCACTTAAACATCCCTTTAATTTTTTTGATAAGTTACGTTCAAAAGGTTTCATTCATGAAAACGACACAAAACTGGTAGCTACTCTGCTGAATAATATTGGTCTGAATGCTCTTGTGGGAATGTATTTCACACCCTCTGCAAATCAAGGTAATTTAGTACAAACGTGCTCCTTACGTTTAGTTCACTTCTTTAGGTACTTCGGCTTTGTTCAGTGCAAATTTGGATTCTTTCAGTTACCCAAAGTATCTCAAATCAGACAACAATTGATAAAAACAAGAGCATCAATACAAAACGAAAGGACTGTCAGTATTGAAAATCAAGTTCATATGGAAGCGAGAATAAAAATTGCCCTCGAAAAAAATGGACGTGAAATGCGGTAATTTCATATCGAATATGACTACCAAATGACAAGAGAACATGTGACATAATAACGCAATAATAAGCGAAGAAGTTTTAGAAAACACTCCTTTACAAGATGCAGTATATAAGGCGCCATTCTTTGGTGACTTTGAAACCTTTGTAATGTAGCCATATTGTTAGGAGGGGATGATTGCAGTATTTCGTCAATTTATACTTGCAGAATTTCGCCTATGCTAAACACTTTTGTATAGTGTTTTCTTTAAACAATCTCTGAGGTCCTTCAATAATTTTTTTTGCTTTCTGTACTTGTTGGTCAAGAAATCACCTTTCGAAGGGGTATAAACTGCTTATCCTAACTCAGATCGATATAGATTAAATATCGAATGATCTACTCATTTATACACAATGCATGTCTCCTGTCTCTTTAATATTCGTCTCATCATGCAAAATAATTTGGCTGTACATTAACAATACGTTTTGTTTTAATATTTTTGACTGCCACAGGAGTTTCAAGCGCATTTCAAACTAGGCAAGACCATGCTTATGTACATCTTATTCATGATACTGAGATATTCTGTTACTTCCAGTGACGGTGTTGGTCACTGCATAGACAGGTGAAAAACATTTGCATGAATGACCGATGTAGTAATGCCTGTACGGTGGATAAACTTGCTTGTGTTTTAGGGGATACCACTGATATTCACAAAAAGGGTATTTTATTGTAAGAGAAATTACATAAATTTTACACCCAGCCAAAGATCATTACTACAACCAGATTGTCATTTAAAGAGCCACAGTCCTTACAGTGTGGCCAGAACTTCAGTGTTGTGTTCTGTGTAACAAGTCTGTTGAAGACTTGCCTCAAGTCAGCAGGCTTACACTATAAACTGACGCGGCCATGTTTTGTAAATATGATCGAAACAGGGTCAGGTCAAGTTTTTCAAGACCTGTCGGGCCTAGAAAATAATGCCGCAATTCTCTATGGGCCTACTTTAAGAATGTCCAGTGTAGCAACGTTGTGGCTCTTGCATTTCACGTTGGATGGATTGTTGACCTATTATATAATTGAATCCATTCATGGATGCTCGAAACATTTATGAGTTATTCTGCTTATTGACCAAAATATATTCCATCAATTTTAGTAAAAATGAAGGACTATGATTTTTTTACGCAGCCTCCGAGCGGCATGTAATTTCTTAGGCGTACTGTGTGAAATAATGTCGAGTTTAGCGACCAATTTTGGTACGCTGAGTTTCTAATCATGTAGGGACAGAAAACTACCCGAAATAAGATTCCAGAACTGTTGGCCGAAATTTGGAATTGCTTGCTATGATAAACTATTCAAATCTCTAGCCCAAGGTATTTGTCGGTCACTGGGAACTCTGCAATACGCCTACGAAGCATACCCTCAGACAGAGTGTACACTAAGGGGCGGACCATTTGATAATCTAGGGGGGCTTCGAAGATTGACTGTAGAGCATTATTTTTTCCTCCCTGCTTCACCTGGAATATTATTTTTCAACTATGCGAATGCTGGCATCTTTTTTCTACTTCCCCATAGAGGATTTTTTCGAGCACATGCGTGCGCTGAAATGCCAATATTTCCCATTCTTTTTGTGACGATGTTTTTCTTCATATGAAATGACAAAACTGAATAAGGAAAGAAATGTAAAGCAGCACAAAAGTTTACATGGAACTATAGGCAAACAGCATCTGCTTTAGAATGCTGGAAAGTTGGAAAGAAAATAGAAGCATCCTTTACAACATCAAACTAACTGTTGCAGACAAGAAGTCATCGAGGTCTCAATCTGTAGAAAACCACTACCACTGTTAGTGATTAAGTTTGTTCTCTGGTAGGCTAAAGTATGTGGCGCAAATCAAGAGAAGATTTGAAAGGCTACAAATGCATAGATGTAGTTGAATATTGCAGTAACACAATTGATCCAATTACTTTGGGTGGTCAGGAGGGGGTGTCCCCCTCCCTGATCCAGAAAATTCTGAATTTTACATGGGTAGCCATTTTGGGTGATTTAACGTAGTTTGTGAGGACTAAAAATATATTAGACATGAAATGATTTCCCATTACAACTTTGTCAACAGATACAAGTGAATATTAAACACCATTTGAACTAATTTAGGATAATTGGATCCTCATATTCTTCAAATTTCTCAAAAGTGTTAGGTGCCATATAGCTGAATGTTGCAATATTACAAATTACTCATAAAAACAAGTGTGTAACTTAAAAGTAGATGAGGTTAGGCCGCGTTTAAAAAAAGTGGTGAGGGGGGCTGGAGGAATTCAGGGGGGGGATTCGAAAATTTTTGGGGTAGTCGAGGGGGGGGGGACTTGAAAGTTTTGCTCTGCCTATAGGGGGGGGGGACCTGAAAATATTTTGACTCCCAACATTTTGATGTTGTCCAATGGTTCTAATGTTAGTAATAATTAAACAAAATCTAGAACCGTTTTGTCATATTTTATGTCTTTAATCTCGAAAAAGTCTACAAATGTATGAATGCCATTAAATTTTCGTAGAACAAGTTGGCCTTGTAATAGGGCAGGAGCCACAACTGTTGATAATTTTTCAATATTTCTATGCAATGTATCAAACACAGTTTCTTGGTGTCTCTCTACAGCATGCTGAAGAAAACAATATTCAGTTTGTCAACAAAGCCCGTTTGTCTAAATAGTGGTGATAATTGAATGATGCAAATGCACGGTACACGTAGGCTGTGTTGGCAAGCTGAATATTGGATAGCTCAACATTCTGTAGGGAATAGAACAAGAACACAATTGTATAAACTGAACAAAAATATTGTTAAATAAAAAGTTAATACAACTACTGCCCTGCTACTCTATACTGGCAGTGACAGTGATACATGTAGAGCAACACATAGAAGACTAGGGGACTAACAGTGACCATTGATTTTTGAATTCTTGCATATGAGAACAATCAAATATTAGAGAAAAAAGACGGGGGTCACCATAATTGATCTTATACAAATGTACAATGAAAAGTGAGTTTTTCTAAAATCACTTAAAATCAATATATAAAACCATTCATTTCAAGTTCATGCAGTGAATGAAATTTTCACATCTCATTGTACCAATAACAAAAAAGTAAAACTTTGAACAGTAAAGACTCTAATTTAAATGGAAAAATGTGTGACTAAATGGAATCTTTTATTTCTTATCAAATTTGCCATTATCACACCCAAAATTTCTGAGATTAAAACATTAATTTCATGGAATATTTTAACCTTCCAGTATTGTCAATTTTGTAAAACATTTTATAAGTGGCATCTAAGTTGTATATATCTTGTACTTTTGAAAAAAAAAATTTGGTAGGTCACTGTGCTCATTTTTTCACAATTTGGTTAAACGTAGCTAGGAATACACAATTTTCATACTCTCTCATGATTGTCATTTTGTGTGCTTTTCAACTGGTGCCATGAACTGGCCAGAGTTGGATAATCTCAAGTTGGCTTAGACTGAGAAATCCAAAAGTTCACTGATGCATTTAATAATGAATCAATTTAAGAACTTGCCCTAGGTATATGGCTCTACAACCTGCTGATAATAAGAGATAGTGTTGAACATCTGCGTGCAGAACAACACATTACATGTTTTTTTTACTGTGCGTGCATTCCTAATAAATATGCCGCTATATGGTAATTGGGGGGGGGGACTTGAAAATTTTTGAGGGTATTGAGGGGGGGACTTGAAAATTTTTGAGGGTATTGAGGGGGGGGGATCTGAAAAAAAAAAAGATTTCAATCGCGATTCCTCCAGCCCCCCCCCCTCACCATTTTTTTGAACGCGGCCTTACATTTGAAGATTAAATGCACATTACTTCATCATCCAATTATCCCAAATTAGTTCCAATCGTGTTATTATGAAAAATTCCTCTTTTCACGCCAAAGCAAAGAAATTCAAATTAATGCCAAGAAATCAAAATGCAGCTTCAGCATATGTGTACGCTACAGAAGTGCTTGGGATTTCGATTGCTTCAAAAGTTTATGTGGTACATTGGTTCAAATTCGTTAAGGCTTTTCATTTAAAATGCAGATTCTATTTGGATATTAACAGTTGTGTCGTGTAAGACGGCTTGCAAATCAAAATAAATAATTAAGACATTTATAAGTAGGTCTATTCTATAGCAAATTATTCTACCCTTGTCCAACCGTCGTCACACTATGTTGCAAAAGTTGTTTAAAATTGAAAAAGAGTTGTCCCAGGAAAATTCAATATTGGTGTGAGTACGGGAACCAATTTATGTACATGTCAAGATAAGCCTGGCACATCACTGTAAAGAACAATAATGGACACAGGTTATCCAGTGCAGGCTTTATAGACAAGCTCAATTGAGTATTCAAGATATTTTCAGGTCTAAGGATGAGCAACTAGCATAAGCACAACCACAGAGAAACATATAGTCTATCTATCTTTCTCTATGGCACAACAAATGAACAATGCTCAGCCTACTTAGTTGTGTTCGTCAAATATTAATCAAATCATGGCATTAATTAATTAATTAATTAATTAATTAATTAATTAATTAATTAGGCGCACCAAAGGGTGCGCTTTAAGTAAAAGACGTTATAGCACGCTGACATTGAAAGATATTATGAAAATGGTGTGCCCGAACGATGAAAACTAAAGATGTTTTCACCCGGACGGCACGCTGAAAATTTTAAGTAAAGACTTAAAGTAAGTGTCCGTGCATCATTTTTGACTTTATATCTGCTGGCAATCTTTTTTATTTTTTCTGCCATCCTGGACTGGATTTTTTTCCCCAAAGGCAAACCCTCGGAATCTTTTGCCCCGAAATCTTCTAACCCCCTGATATTAAATGGTCTACCCCAAAGGACAGTTGCTCAGGGACTTGTCGCGTGGCCAGTACAAACGTTCCCATCTCTGAGTAATCTAGATCTAATTACTAATTCAGCAACCTACAAGTCGAGCAGGAGATATTAACAATATCTCTGTTTTTGAAAACAATGTTCTATCGACGCAATTCAACTAAATAGATGTCTTTTCTGTAAAATAAAATAAGAGGCCATACATCACTTCCCATTGCAGTGGTTTTGTTCTTCTAGACTTGTATACTGAATCACAATAAATCACTGAGCATTCCATGACATCCAGCAGAAAAAAAGAAAACACCCTGCAGACAAGCATCCCGTATCTTGACACACGTTTCTACTGTTATGCGTACACCAAAATTGTCAGGGTTAATCTTTTATATTACAACTTTACCGTCTGATTTTAGGCAGCATTTTCTCATTCCTTTAATAAACACCACTACGTGTTGCTACTAATGAAGCACGGCATAATTTTTAAGGGAATGAAGTCTTGGTTAATCATTCTTACAAAGACTTTAACATGTGATACAGAGATGCATGGGTAGTTGGAACTCATCTGCATGTGATCATCAGGGACAGCCTGGACCTAAATTTATCAATTGTTTTTGTGTTTTCTTGTCTTTAACAGGGCCTTTACGGAAGAAGATGAAAACTCTACATACACACCTGAAGGACAAATACAAACGTCACTACTCTAAACTCCTACCAATTCCTTGGAATGATGAGATTCATCTCAATCTTCATGACGTATACACAACACTGGAAGTGAAGCAAATGAAAGGAGTACGTGTGACTCTTAAAGAGGGCACAGCATTAGAAAATCTTCATGACATGTTTAAATCATCATTTACCAGGCGTATAAGGATAGAGGGCGCACCAGCTATGGGAAAGTCAACTCTCTGTAGAAAGTTAGCTTACGATTGGTCTTGTGGTGAGTTACAGCAGTACACCCTGCTTTTCTTTCTGGAAATGAGACACATAGCGAAAACCAACATGATCGACGAAATATTTAACCAGCTCATACCGGATGACTTTGACCTTTCCATCCAAGAGCTTTCAGAAATAGTTTCACAAAGCATAGACTCAGTTTTATTTTTATGTGATGGTTTAGACGAACCTGATGAATGTCGGGTGGCAAGTTCTGAAATTCCTAGGCTTATTTCAGAGGGTCTGTATTCTCGGTGTACAGTTGTTATCACAACAAGACCACAACTTTGCAACAAGTATTTGAGCAAGTGTGATTTGTATTTACTGGTAAAGGGCTTTACATCAAAACGTACAAATGAGTACATTTTGAAGTATTTCAAGGATGATACTGAAACAGGTAATTCACTGATCCAACAAATAAAGGATAAGAAAGAAACACAGAAACTTATGACAGGTCTTTTGAGGAACCCATTACATGTTTCATTTCTGTGCATATTGTGGGAATGTCACAAAGAAAAAACCTATCACTTCCCAGAGACACTTACCAAATTATACTCTGAAATATTAGAATGTATCCTCAAAAGATATTGTGTGAAAAATAACATTAAATTGGAAAATGATAATATACCCAAAAATGTACTCTGTGATAGGGACACACTAGCCTCAGATTCCCATAAGGCCTACAGAAAGAACAAAATAAATTTTGATAGATCAGAGATTTCCTCTGAAGCAACTCTTAATTTTGGATTATTAGTGAAAGATCTTGGACATGCTCTGAGAAAATCTGAACAAATTTATTTTTTCTATCACATGACATGGCTTGAATACTTCACAGCGTTACATGTGACGTCTCAGCTTAAATCAAAAGATACCTCAGTGCTGCAGAAATTTCTGGAACACCCACGCAAACACTTTCAAATTTTGAAATTCATTGCCGGCATTGTCGCAAGGGAGGAAGGCGATTTGTTTTTCACGGAACTTAATAAAAAACTGCAGAATATGCATAGAAATCTGCAGTCTTTGAATGCAGTCTGTAGGAAACAGCGAAAAGCATTAGTGTCTCTTCAAAACCTTTATGGTGACTTTATAAAATGTTTGTTGGAATCAAAGTGTTCTGATGCATTTATTACCTGCTTTGATGTTTTAAGCAAAGGAACCATTGTTTACAGCTATCAACAGAATAAGCAAGAAGGTATTTACTATTTAGACCATTTATTGAATTTTCATTGCCCAAATGTAATAAAATTAGATAAAGAATGCTGCAGCTTTCAAAATTTTCTGCAAATGTTGCAACTCATTGGAAAAAGCAGTATGACTCTTGACACTCTATGTGTACTAGGATTTGAAGAAAAAAAGATCAATAGCTGTCTAGAAATACTTAAAGGAAATCCAATTAATGTGAAATCTCTCACTATTTATTCACAAACTAAGTGGACACTGACAGATATTGATAATTTGGCTGCTATAATAAAGAATTTCAGGGGAGAAAGTATTTCCTTATCTTTAAAAGTTGATGAAGGAGAAAATAACTCTTGGTTAAAAAATGTAATTGAAAGAATTAAAGAAAACACATCAGTGAAATGTTTCAAATTTAAAGCAGATCAATGGGATGACATACTGCAGACAATGACACACAATGGTACACAAGAAATTGTTTGCACTGTGCACTCTTATATGACAGCTGCATCAGTCAATGCTTTATGCACTTTCCTTGAAAATTGTGATACTACAGAGTCATTAAAATTGTATATGGAAGATTTAGGCACATTAGATTTAATTCTGAAAGTTAAAACAGCATTGATGAAAATAAGCCCCAACTTGAAATCACTGCACTTTATGTATGCTCATGATAAATTGCTCAATGCTTTGTCAGCAAACATGACATTGAATGATATAGGTATGGAGATCAGCAGAGGAACAGATGATGAATCAGTTTGCAGTGTTATAAAACAGAACAAGTATGCCAAGTCAATGACAATTTATGACTACTACTATGTTGTTACTGATGAGATGTGTCAGAGCATAGCAGCAGCTCTGAGGGAAAACAAGGTTCTGAAGCACTTGAAGATTGAAATCAAGTGTGATAAAGACCTTGATGATGCATTGACTGTTATGAACAATCTACTAATACCTGTCAGCAAAGAAATAGAAACAAATCAGGTTACTCTGGATTCAATCACACTAAGGGCACTCATTGAGCAAAACAGCTCTGCATGTACTGAATTACAGTCAATAGTATCACAGCAGGAAAAGCCAGACAATTGGTATCATCATGTTTATCAATCAGTTCATTCAGAGGGACACTATCATCTCATACGCTACACCTCTGAGCATTCTTCTAATGCTATGTAAATATAGAACAGTAGAAAGTTTCCATCTCTGTAGAATGCAGAATATCTGATACAGAATATACCTTAAGTTATGTAATATTCATATTTATTTTATTATTATACTTCTATTACTATTATTGTTGTTGTTATTTATTTATTTTTTTCAACTTGTCATGCAATTAATTTTCTGTATTTAAAATATTGGATGTAAAATGTATGGTATTATATGTGAAATACTCTGTACATTGTATATCATTGATATTTTTCAATATTTTGTTCTATGGACAGTTATTGTATGTTGAATATAATGGAAAAATAAAAATAGTCACAATGCAGTTCATTTATTCCACAATCATCAAAGATAGCTGTAACTTTTCGTCATTTTTTTATTTTGTTTGTTCTGTGTATCATCTGCAGTTCCTGGTTTGAATCCCTGAGCCATGGAGAAATTCCTATTATCATAAATGCTATGCCTGTATTGCCATTCTTCTATTGTTCAGACAGTACTGATATGAACCCATATTTTAACTAGTGAAAATACGAATTATATTTTCACTGTAACCGAACTACTTACAGCGACGCGTACGAGTGACCTTCGCTGGTATGCATGACCTTCGTTGGTATATCATATGTACATATAAAACAGCTGAGCGAATAAGGCAAATGACAATCCGAAACGTCATCATGATTATGGTCAAAATTCTGTTGTTTGCAGTGACTTCATGGGCATTGCACTTAGGCACAAGTACAATTGTACAAAAAACATACAAACAAACGTATTGAAAATTTGTATCATTTGCCGAAACTTGTCATTGTTCACGGCCGGCCGGCCCCGTGGCGGTGCAGTGTTTTCATGTCGTCTACGCTGCTGAAGATTACATGTAAGATATCGGTTGACAGTGCATCATGATAGAACCGCTTTACGACAAGTTTCCTGTTGATGAGCTTAAGTATCTGGGCGGTGAATTACATCGTTTACAGCCTTAAATGAGCCACAAAAATCCGACCACACTGAAAATACTCGCGACAGACAAGGTTGAAGGTGCACATAATATTTCCGATTTTCACCTGTCAGTGAGATTCACAGGTCATGATCGTGTCTGGCGGCACCACTGCGGTGCGGGTTTCAGATACAATGTAAGATCTAGGGAAAGTCAAACTTTCGCTTACATGTAGGTTGTTAAAGGAAGTTTAGTTCTATGAAGGCAAGCCAGGAACGAAAATATACGAGCAGACGACGGAAATATCTTTGAAATATTTATTCGTACAGCAACAAAATCACAAACGAGTTCAATCAATCAATCTTTATTATACTCAACTCACACTGGCAGAGAGTGTGGTATGGTACATTCCAAAATTGGACAAAAGTACAAAACTGAACACTTTCGAGAGGACAACAAAGTATCCAAGTTGTACAATAAGCAAACTGTTTAACAGTGGGAAGCTACTGGAGGGTCAGCACAAATCAGTGTTCTTCAAGAATAGCCTATAGCAAGATCTAGAAAATTACGACACTACAGCTTACAGTGTACTCACTTCATGTTTTCCCTAATCCGCTTACTAGAAGGTATATTCGGCATATTTGACGTCTGAGGACATGTATAATTCTTCGAGATATTAAAGTGACTGGACAGGTACGGGTATATATCCACTGTGCATGTATAGCTGTGGGTCCATAGCTGTGGTGTTTTCGGACGGGATTCCTGCCTTTTACGGGCTGGTTTTGACTTTTTACGATTTTTACCCCGGGGTTAAAATCGTAAAAAGTCAAAACCAGCCCGTAAAAGGCAGGAATCCCGTCCGAAAACACCACAGCTATGGCCCACATGCCACAGCTAGTGCATTTATAGATGTCGCAGAGCTGCTCACTCCATGCACTCAGCTGTTCAAACTCGATCGATTTCGAAATCGAACGCTGGCATGGCGCGTGTATTTTGACGCACGCGATTTTGTCGGCCTCATAACTTTCACGCAGGGATGAGGTTATGTATCAAAACACGAAGACACACCATTTTACACACTCCAGTCTATGTTTTACATCCAACGTCATTTTAAACTAAAAATACATCTTCTTCAAATTGTGAAAACCTGTGTCGACATCGTAATATTGAAATTGTTCGCTTTAAAAGTGCGCCATAAACCCTACTTTGAAGTGGAATGGCCCGATAGCGGAATAATATCAAGAAGTGATATGGTTGTCATCACTCCTTAGCAACCAACTTTTTATAAGTACAGCCTGGAGGAAGCAAGGTCGATTTCAAGTTGATTTCGTTTCTAATTTCGGAGCGTCTGTAGGAAAGCAGTCATAACCAAAGCATGCATGTATGATAAAGGGGTTATTACACGAAGTTAGGGCGATACTGCGTCGTATTCTCGTGATGTGTCGTATTTTGACTCGTTGCTGCGCAACTCGTCAAAATACGGACACATCACTCGAATACGACGCAGTATCGCCCAAACTTCGTGTAATAACCCCTAATTATTTAGCTCATAAATATACCCTATATGAGTATAATCTGCATTGTTATTGTTTAAATTTTGTATTCAGGTCCGGACTAGAATACATTTATCAACAATAACGAGCTATGTTAAGCGGTCTGAAATCACCAAAGTGCGCCTGCAAACTGCGCCGGCGCATTTCAAACTGCGCCCCCATTTTGCGCCGGTATATTGCGCCGCCCAAAATGGCCCTTACTCTGCGCCATTGCGAAGTTTCAATGTCAACCACGGTATTAATAGTCTATTGGTTTAGTCAGGCGATTTCAAAGAAATTTCATGTTTTTCGTGGAAATATGGTGAAATGTGTCACTAAAATGCGGAGGATGGGAGTAATTTTTTCCGACACGTATGTGAAGTATGTAATAGCATCACCCGAGAGGGAAGGTAACTCCGAGCCAGTCGAGTGTCATTTGCATCGTAAATCGACCTTTAAATCTGTTTGTAGTTTCTACCCAAACCTTGTCGGTAAATACCTTTCACAGGTAAAAAAAGACGCTAAATCTTACTCTCAAACTATTTCGATAGCCAAATATCTCTGCCATTAGGCCTATACATTTCGTAGGGTAACTCTATACTCAGTATATGGCGAGAGAGTCCTGGCTGTCTCAGTGTCTGAATAGGTGGTGCAGCCGTAAATCGGACACTCCATACTTGTTTGATCGGAACCTCATGGACCGTAATTCTTGCTCTAATTCTGCGACCTTTGAATTGTTACTTCCAACTCATGACCACCCCAAATGATATAAAGGAATGTGACTGATTCTGAGACTCTCAGTTCATAGAAGAGTCAAAGTGCGATCATGTTTGCGACTGAACTTGAGACTCCCATTTCGCTTTGTGATGTATATTTGCGAGTGAATTTGAGACCGGGTTTGAGACTCTCATTTAACGTGCAAACAGCAAATGCGACCGTCCTTACGACTGACTTCCTGACGTAAGGTATGTAAGGGTACCGGAAATCGACAAGTGCGAGGCTAAAGTTAGGAGAGCGAATGTGAGGGCTTGAAGTGTACGTGCTCACTATGAAAGTGCGATCGATAGTGAGAATGTGAAGTGAACTCGGACTGTACATAGTTAGTGCTTGTCAGCATTTATTTCATCACTTTGGTCGAATGAAAACTTACGATCAAAGTGATTGCTAAAACAGCTATACGATCTCCATGGAAGTACAGTGCTGTGTATCATGAGCGAACAGCTGAGTGAATTCATCATTGAAGTCCCCGATGGAAATTATTGCAACACTCTTATTTCCAAACACCAAGAAGTTGATATATTCGTCTAAATAAAAATATGAATGAGACATTCATCTTTACATAATGGAGAATAGAATATATATCAGACTACGAAGAACATTATTCACCAGGTTTTAAAAATCAGCAAGAGACTGATCGGGCTGGGACGTACGATTCACAGACTGATTCAAAGTGCTGGTCAAAGTGAAAGGGGACGCCATGAACACTAAATCCGATAGGTATTTATATAGTTATGTCAAAAACGGGAGTCACGACCGTGATTGGGTTATTCAGACTGAATTACCCTTGAAACGGACCAAATGATAGCATACAATTACATGCAATCTAGGTCTAGAATCCTGTGACACTATGGCGGGTTTCCGAGTCCCTGTCGCGGTTCGGAAAACGACCTGCTGACAGCTGATGACAAAACACGCTCATGCTTTTGATCATAGACCCTGGAGCGATGTTTTGATGGATTTCTAGCTTCCTTACCCTATAAAAAACTTGAAACTAAAATGAAAGACGAAAAAAGATCCGTGAACGGACGAGAGATTTCCTGTAGAAACTTCAGATATTTACTGAGGCGGATCATGCGCAGAGTAAGGGCGCAGTTTGGGCGGCGCAATTTACCGGCGCAAAAAAATGGGGCGCAGTTTGAAATGCGCCGGCGCAGATTGCAAGCGCACTTTGGTGATTTCAGACCGCTTACATACCAACAATAACAATGGTCATGTCACATATACAGGCTGTGTTGGCAAGCAGGACACTGGGCATTGGTCATGATGATCGGATTATAGTAAAATTCTGTAGTTGATACATTGAAACAGAGTAGACTGAAAAATTAGTCAAAAGTTACAGCTACTGTCCCTTTAAGTATATGTTGTCTACCTACATCACTTTAATGTATGTGACATGGAATGACTGTGCATGGAGCAAATGGAAATAGCTGGAAAGAGGCACTTCTCCCATGATGCACTGGGAATTGGAGGTACAGAGTGTAGCCATAGATTAATGATGATAGAATTGTTGAGGCTGAATGAACTCAGGTATTTTTGATTTTGTTATGGATTCTTTTACTATTTAAATCATGATTGTCATTATTTACTGCCATGGTCAATATCATTGATGCAAGAGTAATAAAATGTTACATTAATTGTTGTAAAACCATTCATTTTAAGAAGGGACATTAATCCTACTGGATTTCCTACGGCTAAGAGACTGTGAATAAAAGTATATGCAACCACCTGTTTGTATGCATTAGAAAACCTCAAACATTTTTGAATTTGAATTTGAATTAATGTGAATTTTTGATCCCCTTTCACTATCATTTCACTTCCAGAAAGTAAAAGTTATTAAAGCAATCTTTAGAATTGGTAAATTGCATGTTTAATTTAAGAAATGACAATAACAGATACCTTGAAATCCCATTGATACTAAATTCTAAATTTTGATCAGTTTCCCAGTATATTTGTTATGTCTTACTTCTTTTTCCACTCTCAAAATTACGCTCAAATATCCAGTTTTAAATTTGTAAACACTGCCTGTAAGTGTGTTGTGGCTGATGTTGTTGTTGACAATTTGTGTCTTTTCTACAGTGGAAATTCAATTGTCAAAAATAACATTGCACATAATACTCAATCCATTGTGATGGCAAGGCTTCTATTCATATTCTCAGTTTATACCGTAGGGAGAGGAATGAGAAAATTGTCATTTTTTCTGGTACAATAAGAATGAAAACATGACCAAAATTCACACATACGTATTGTCCCTTCAAGCTGACATTTGAACTTCATTTGAAATATTTCTGATCTAGATCTCATCGTAGGACTGACAAAAACTTCTTTGTTATGATAAGACCTATCAGCATTCCAACAACTGTCTTTACTTGCAAAGGTTTACACTTCACTAAAGTCTAGAGCTGATTCTGTGAAGGAAAAGGAAATAATGATACATAAAGATAGATTAAAACTATAATAAATCAGTGTGTTTTTGTTTCATTCAAGGCAAGGCTACATACCTCTGAGTATTTGCAGTAATTTTTGTTATTTTAGAAAACTGTTGGTATTTCAAACAAAATAAAATGCAAGTTTTATAATGGTAATATTTTACAATTACGCCTTCTCTAGAAAGTAGTGTTAGTGCATGTGCTTGCATAACATGAGCCATCGTAGTCATGTGACCAAGCTGGCTTGTTCAAGTTGCCATGCTTGAATGTCCAGCACGTCTGAGTATTGAATGACACATTCGTGTATGCGAGGAAAAGTAAATACAGTATTGAAATGTATGATTGATCTACAAAAATGAATGACATAAAAATGATACAAAAATCCAAAAAACTAGGGTATTTATATATCAAACTTACAACAACAAAATTCCACTCCTGTGAAAGATCTGTACAGTCTGTATAGTTAAATCTCTATCAGCAACTGAGTGTTTTAACACTGATCTGTACCAGTATAGTGTTGCAAAGATGTTTGTGTGTTCAATTATGCGCACACTGAGAGAAGTTACGGAGTCTAAATTTCATGCTTGTATCAGTGCCCTGTTGTAATTGGACACCAGCCTTTGCATACATGCATATGGCAGGGTCTGCTGAAGTTTATGTATAAGTCATTACATGTATGTACTGTCAGATGACAGTGGTGTTATTTCTGACATTGTTTGCCTGTTATAGATTTATAATATGTGGAAACACTGGTACACTTATGTCTCTGCCATCTTGTTTTACAACTATGGCTACAGGAATGGATACAGTAAGATGCAACGTTCAGTAAATTCTCAAAAAGATTCTGCACACTGTATCTCCTCACATGGTTGCTTGGCATGCACACCTGATATGTTACCTAACAGAGTTAGATGACATTTTAATGAAATTGGATGCACTGTGGCAAGAGTTTTTGTGTTTGAAGTACACAATGACTTATCAGTTTTCAAGTTTGACCCTTCTAACATGATAGTTATGATAGCATGCAAAGAACTATGCACACAATCTCTAATTTGAGTACTAGCATTACATGCCAGTGTGCCCTCAAACTGACAAACTCATTGCATTAATTCATGAATTTCTAGAAATTTCTTTTTGTCAGCCTAACACCAGTATGTGTAAAATATACAATTTACTCTCATCAGAGTGAATTTGCTTCAGTCATTATCGTGTCAATTTGGCTCAGCGGGCGAACTGATTGTATGTCAGTGGAAAAAGTTAGTTAATTACAGATTTCTTGAGTTATTTCAATGCTTTTTCTCTTGATGGGCTGATTATACAATTTTTGTGTAATGTGATTAAATAAAGTTGAATAAATCTTAAAAAAGTAAATAATTACTCTAATATTCATGACATTTTAGCTCTGAAATTAGGGTCGCATCAGCTGAACTTCCATCACCTTTAAAATGACTTCACACTCAGACAGTGTCATGCTTCTCATTTGCTGTCATCAATAATGGCTGACTATCCCAATGATACCTAGAAACAGAAATTAAGGAACAACTACAGTAACAATTCACGACCTAAAGAAATGTACCAAGAAATAACAGGATATATTTACCGGCCAAAGACAAGTACAATGCTAACTGCTATATTTAATATTGCTATCATATCCAGACAACCACACAATGCAAGTTTAGCACAAAACTGACTACATGTACACGGGGTATGTGACCATTAAAACATATTGGCACTTTCTTGCATTTGTGACGAATTTGCAAAATTACTCAAAAACTGTGCTGATGATTTTTAAATTCACACATTTCTGGTCACCCGTAGTAACAAAGGGTAATAACAGGTGTCAATGACCAATAAAGGTCTACAATGCAGTTTGTTTCAGGAATCTAAGGAACAAATATTTGGATTATCAAATTTTCATAACACCTTGCCAGTGCTTGTGTTGATTCAGTTTTGAAGTCTTGTGGCATTACTGAAGTTGTCATGGTCTTGTTTTCATGAAAATCATCATTTTATACTTTCCTCGATAGAGTAGATAGCAGCAAGATTTAATTTGAAATGTAGGTAACTTTCAGGTACATATTAAATATCAACTTTGTATGGTGACTGCTTAATTCTATTCTTGAATAAACAGACAGAGAGACTATGGAATGTGCAGCTTTCAAAGAATATTTGTGATATCAGGATCTCATCAGCAACATGCAATATATTCACTGACCTTCACATTTGACCTTGTTGAATGTGGTACACTGTGAGAATACTGAGATGGTGTTGAATGTGGTACACTGTGAGGTGGACAAACAGCTTTTTTCTCACCAACCATTCAAAACACACGCCGGTGACAATTTAAAACATTGGACTCAAAGATATGTTCGGAAGTTTTGCACTGCGACGAGAATCGATCTGCACCACGTGTTTTACTTTATATTTTTTGCACTGATTGGAGTGTGGGTTTACGTGAGGACAGAAAACGGTCTTCCGGTTTGTTTGACAGTAGATATTTCTTTTCTCCACGGTGAAACTGTCAACATTTCAATATAGTGTATCTACCTTCGTTGTCTATTTTACTTTTTTCGACGTAACCAGTCGTCCTGCGTTTTCTGACACATTAATTGTGCTGTCAGGGTAATTCATCGACTGATGACAATATTCGTTCATATTCCGTGCATGTACAATGACAAAATCAACCGCCAACTTTGCTTCCATGTTTCATTTATTTTAAAGGAAAACAAGGATGTTGATAAATAAACAACAAAATAGAAAAGAAACGCAAGTCACAAGTTTGAAATAAGTGTACGTACCTTTAGAGTTTTTTGAGGGCTAATGGCAACATGTACAGGATAAGCTTACCACCCGACATCTAATGTCCTTGTTCAAAACTGAATTGTGGTGAGTCACTTGCAAAGAGAAGGTGTGGAAATTAATTTTAATTGTTCCTGCTTTGTTTTTGTGCTTGTCTGTTAAGTTTTGTTGACTTTTTATCCGTAAAAGGGAAACAAGACCAAAAGCGACCATTTTCTAAACCAGTGACAGAAATTACTACCTCTTTCTCAACTTCAATTTTTTTTAAAGCTTACTCGATCTGGCATCAAGTACCCATTGTTCTGGTATCAAAAGGAGAACGTAATAAATCATAGTTTCTGACTCTCGAGGGTCTAAGGTAAATTCGCAAATCCGTTTGTTTTGAAGTGCGGGCGCCCTCTATTGGCAGTGTATTCGGTTTATGTTCTACTGCTGGTTATACTGGGTCAATACATTACACGAATGGCGAGGCGTTCGTTTCACCAATTTGTGAGCTTGTCAATTCATGTCTGGTACTACCCCTGCACAAAGATAAGATATTTAAGATATTAAATCTAAGATATTAAATTTAAGATATTAAATCTTACAATAAATTTCCTTTGTTAAGTATTGTATTTAAACTGTAAATCACATAAAGGCCAAAACAAATTTAACAAAAAGTTTCAAAAGATAAACATTTCTGTCAATGTTATAAAATGCCACAAGACGTAAATAATTTTCGATGTGGGAAGTCGTTATTCGTCTTTCTATTGTCATTTTTTTGCGAAGCGCGGAACACTGAACTCGCCCATTTACTTATCACCAAGTACAGTACTCTAACTTTTATGGTACTCTATATAGCAAAAACATTCTACTCAGGATGATCAAAGTCCTTTTCAGAATAATCATGTTTCATTCGTTAAGTCTACAATTGGGGAAGTGGATAAATCAAGGACCACACAGATGGTTTGAAATCAAAAGCAACTTATTTATTAGGTGTAGCCACAGAATGGACAACTTATAAATTATTAACTTAATGCTTTTTCATTGTGCGACTCAAAATTTTGCCGCCGCAAATAAAATATAGGAATGTTAAGCGCCGGAATTTAGGCAATAAAGTTCATCGCCAAGGATTGGAACAATGACATTTTCAAAGACAGTATTGTTTCCAATGAGAATCTAAAACATCTCCCCGAAGGTTTGGTGATGCTGTTTTGGTAAGCAAAATGAAAAATGATACAACTAATGGGGCTCTGACATAATGACGCCTGCTTAAAACCTCTATAGCTCGCCTTGTGGATTAGCGCACACATAACTACAACCAAATGCGCCGGATATCCGTTTGTCTCCTAAGGAGCAATGTTACTGAAAGATTCAAGTTCCAGCTTCATGCAAGTTGGCAAAAGGCACACATGATGACGACACATATGTGTAAAGAGGAAGTCTTTCGAGAAATCAAGTATCCGAACCTAGCCATCGACAAAGTTCATTGCTATAGACCTTAACGGCACACCATCGCTCAAACGTCTACATACATGCTAAAACATACCAACGACAAGGCGTTGTCAAGTCCAACTATATTTGTACGTTTGCTATTGATTTTAATACTTCATTAAATAAATTGTCACCCTCCAAACTTACAACTTGTATAAAAGGCTATATCTCTAGTGTCTTAACTTCTATCACCTTGTGTTTTGAAATGTTTGGAAATAACGAATGGTGATTTTTATGCCGCCTACATCTGAATCAGTGGCTTGGAGACTGGTATATGGTAATCACAATTCAGCACACACAAGTGTCAGGGGAAGAGAAATAGACACTTCCGAGCGCCTTTGCGTTCACACGTGACAAACTCTCCCAAGGTATCACAGAGTTTGTCTTTAAATTATGTCTTCATGCGCACTTTATATGGACAGTGCATATTGAGATATATTACCCTTAGAATTGCCGAGGAGGGCGCAGAATTATAGACTAAGCATCACATGTATCAACTCTCGGATATTACCATGAATAAAGAGTTAAAGGTAATTGTAAGTGCAGGGCATACTGATAAACTCATATCTGACATGCTGATATAATTTATTGTTTATTCACATACCGAGGTTTATTTTCCATTAAATGCAAACTCATATATACAAGACCCATGAATCTGTATGGCTCACGTCGTCAGCCAAACGATTCTCTGACGAGTGCACTTGCTGTATCTCTCCTATTCCGGCGTCCTGCTTCCATCGATTTCAGATGTTTCTCTATGGAAGCGGATCTACCTCCTTGCTCAAAGTGTTTTCACTTCTAACATTTCCTTTGTCCATGAAGTTAAACTTACATACACCGGTAAAGCAGACAAACAATGTTCTCTCATGACGGGTGACAAAAGAGACCATCCTTTGGAGTTATAGTTATTTTACATCGTAACTTTTCACCATCTGCTGACAGTGAGTGAGTCCATTACCCTAACCACTGTGCAATGGTACATCCTCAATAATAATAGCAAATATATTCAGCATAGAACGGCTCCCCAATTTAAATACAGATTAAGATTTTCTCAAAAAGGGTTCATTTCTAACTGTGAACATTTCTTTCTCTGTTCATTTCTAAGTGCCAAAATAATATTTCTTTGTTGATTTTCTTAAAAACAGTATACGAAGGCAATAGTATTAAGTGATACGATATGTTTCCAGATGATTATATGAAATTAGATATTTAGCCACTTTATTGGTGAATCTTCATAAGGCTCTGACTCCATCAAAGCTGTTATAAACCTACTGCTCCGTTCACGGAGTCTCGGGATTTCATGGCCTTGGCTTTTTTACTCAGTGACACCCACAGGACGAGATACATTGCTATGGCACAGACTTTGAACACGATCTGGAATGTCAACAGTTTCAATCGGTAGTCGAAGAGGTCGTATATCCAACAGGTACTGAACATGCTACATTCTGATACTCCCCAGAACAAACATGCTGAGTCGATGATGTAACCCATATAAACAGGCGTAGGCACCCAACCTGAAAGAAAAAGTTGACAGAAAACGAAAGTTTCAGATGGGTTCATGTGTTACGTTTGGTCTGTTCTGCTTTCCTTCATTTCTGAAGATCCTTAATTTGTTCTATTTTTCGGTCGATACTCTTGCCAAAATAAAAACTCGTCCCTGTTTAATATTTGTTTTTCACAAAGTTAATACATTTATCAAATGACATGTCTTCAAGCTTCATCTGTGTTCCATTACCGTAAAGCATGCACAAAAGACAATCATCTGGAAGTAAACAGTGTGGTTTTGTCTTTGCCAGTAGTCAGCTGAAGTAAATACAAAAGATTATTAAAGCTTGAGAATGAATGATATTATTTGACATCTACATACTACACATTAAATGCCGCCGCTGTCGTGACTTAATGGAATATTACACATTGATCAGACACGGCATTCTAATCCTCCAGGCTATACTTTGATGCCAAGGTACATTCGAATTCCTTTCAGAGAAAAAATTCGTAAAAGTCGCAGAATTGACTTACCGATGATTTGAGAGAAGAACTGTCGAATACCGACGGCAAAGGGTTTGTCCTCTGGAGCAACAGCGCTGAAGAATAGAAATTTTAGATAACGTCTTATAAATGGAAAGTGTACATTCATCACTAGTATCATAGACTATATGATCAGATAGTAATAGCGTGCATAGCTTTATTTGGCGAGCTTTCCTAAAGGATCTGCCGTGCATAGCAGATAAGTCTATATTTGAAGAGGCTACATGCATATATAGTTTATGAAATCTGTTCGAATAGAGAACCTCGCAAAAATTATCTGGTTGATTTTCAATCGAATATTTTAGACATTTGGGTCACAATGAATCTTCACCAAAGAGTGCTCAATGTTAATATGGAACTAATATGACAAGGCTACATTTATCCATGCATTGCTTTCTCCTGAATAAACACATTGTGACGTAAAAGTTTGAAAGCTTTCATGCGGACGGACAACTCTGGTAATAGCAAGAAATCAATGACGTGTGTATTTACGAAAAACTACTAGTATTTCAATCCTTTTTTCTTATTCCCGTTAATTATTTTGACATGTCCCTGAGGAAAGTTCATCAACACGTCATTACAAATTAACAGTATTGAAAATACGAATGTGCACAGATGTAAACATGTATGTCTAGTGAATAGGTGATAATGTACGGCCATTTTAAGAAGAACGATTGAAACACGCCAAGTTTAAGGTACTAACACTGTAACCTGTCAAACCTGGGCCAGAGAAATAGCGAAACAAACAACATAGATTTCTAAAGGTACATACACTTGTTTTCATAAAATTGTCAACAATAAAAACAAAGGCAATTATTCTCGGTGAATTGAGATTCAGTTAATGCAATTATTATTCAGTTTATGTGTTTCGTTTCAAAACCACATCATTTGACGTTAACGGCCACCCGTACCTTTGTGGTTATTGCTTCAGTACATCCAGCGAAACAAGGAGAGTAATACGTCAGGCCGTCACTGCCGCACACTGGATCGTACTCGGTGTCAGAACAACCACAGTTCAAATTGCATTGCGATGCAAATTGGGATGGACCAAAGTCGGTGATGAGGTTGTTTCTGAAAGAGAGTTAACATTCATCAAAATTAGACAATATTTGACAAGTCAGCTGAATCTCTAAACAGTTTTAAACGGGCATATGCCAACCATGTCTTGGATGTTGTGTAATATTGTATCGTATTTCCTTTTACCTATTGTACTGCGAGTTATCTTTATCAGCCTTGTTCTGTTTTTGTCAATTTCAGTATTTTATTTCAATTTCGATTTAGATGTACTTCTAGAGATTTTTTGGCTCATTGAAAAACAGCTACTACTTTGTAGAAAGCTGATTGGATTCCGATAAAGAATAAAGAATAAAGGAAGCTCGTGGATAATTGTGCTATTCAGTGATATGAAATGATTTCCCACTCTCGATTGTTAGTGATATTATTATTGTAAATGATCTAGATGGACTTTATGTAACCAGCATTAATGTAGTTTTATGATAATCATGGCGTATAGGCAATTTTTACGATAGATATTTTTGAAGATACTAAGGAAAACATCTTAAGTATTACTTCAATATAATTGTTCATTATTACATATGTACCACAGTTTACTTGCATCATAGCGCGAATACTTCCTGTATTTGCATTGCAGTAATACAAAACACATTATAAAATTTATTTATGTTAATGAGTTTTCACTATTGTCCGAGCATTGTTTGTAAACACAAAAATTGTCATCTGCAAGACTTCGTTTCAGTTTGGTTTGTTGCAAATTATCAGTTAAAGTAAAGGGCGACGAATTCGGACGCGCACACGCTTTAGAACGTTTCCGCGCAGATTTAACTCCAGCCTGCCGCAAATGGGTTATTTTGTAGCGCATGTATTTAACATCACCTGTTATTGTTGAAATTGCGCTTTTACCTAATTTTTTGACCCAGTGTCTTAGAAATACATGTGACCTATAACCTTGTCATATTTTGACCCCCTAGGAAGCTGGTTTTTATTCAATATGAGCGAAAAATTAACATTTCTCTCCCATTTATATGGTGCAAATTACCCATTCACCTGGAGATATTGTAAAAAGTAGCGTGGTGACACCCTTTTATTAAAAGTGTAAACTAAACGGTATTACGTCAGGAGTTTATTCGCCAAGTTTGGTCAAAATGACACCATTCAAAGCGACAGGAAGAAAGTTCGAAAATTATGTAGTGGTATAATTTCGATATCGTCATTTTGTAATCGATACTTATGTTAAAATTTCTTCACAAACATCATGAAAACTATACATTCGATAGATATGGATCTTAAGTCTTGGTATTTATTAAAATTAACTCATTTGCTAAGCGTTTTATAATTGCTTTCTTTAGTTTAAGTGAATTATATCATTTTTATTTATTTCTAACGACGCCATTTTGACGTCCGTTTCCATGGAAACAAGCGTGGTGACCCCATTTTTATTTCATTTTGCACTTGCACAACTTCCAAGAATATTTGTGCAAAGTTTCAAGAAAATTACACCACAACTTAATTTTGACGTAATTCGTAGTACTTCACCTTAAAGCATAATGAATGTCATAACCGATAAAAATTACGACAAACAAAATTGTATTTATTTATCTAAGTGTGAGGATGACTTTTGTTTCTCTGGAAAAGCAGTTTGTCGTCAGCAGAGCAAGATCGACATTAAAGGACGACGTTAGCCCAGCGGAGCCACTACCGGGTCCAAGTACATGTACTTTAAAGTCAGAACGATATGATAGAAATCAGACTGTCCAATGTAGCGAAGGTGAAGAGAAGTGTAAAATGATCTATAACTGACAGGATTTTCACTTTCTTGAAACTTTCGCAAAAGTTCAGGGAGAAAATCATATACTGCGAAGTGAATCCGAAAAATGACGTTACAAATTTTGTATAGGGTAAAGCCCGAGTACGAGGGCTCTTCTGGTATATAAAGTCCAACCCAACGACAAAATGTCGAGGCCGCAGGCCGAAACATTTTATCGAAGGGTTGGACTTTATATACCAGAAGAGCCCGAGTACGAGGGTTTTATCCGACTTAAAAACTATCGCATCTAACTGATATATTTTCGTTTTCAATGTGTTTACGTCAACCGTCCCCTTTGTCAATGTAACATGTTTAGGATATGAATTAAAACTTTTATTTGTGAAATAGCCTTCCAATTTAATGGAACATCCTATAAATGCCCTGGGGCACATTAGTTTCTGTTTGTACCACCGCAGATTTTATGTTGCAGCTGGTTTCCGCTGTGTTACCGAATTTGAATATTAGGGAAAAAACGTACCAGATGTCTACAGAATATGACATGTTCACTTTTGCTTGGACAGTACTTTACTACGGCGCTGTCATTCGTTTCTGGAATTTGGTGACCAGGGCTTTACGAGTAAATAAAACACCCTGAATTGAGCACTCTGATTGGTCAATCAACAGTAGATAGTTTTCAAGATTTCGATATAAGACTCTGCATGTTCTTCCCCTTTTTCAAAGTCCCGGCAAAACTGTACTTTCTCATCCCGTTATGTTGGATTGCTTTCTTCTTTTTTGATATATTTATACCTGGTAACTCGGAAAATACGGAATTATTCATTCGATCCGTCAGATTTTGAATAAAATCAGATATTTTCCCGTAAGGTTTTTACCACTATCAGAAGTTTTTATCTTTGATATGAGTATGTATATATATATATATATATATAGAGAGAGAGAGAGAGAGAGAGAGAGAGAGAGAGAGAGAGAGAGAGAGAGAGAGAGAGAGAGAGAGAGAGAGAGACGAAAGCAATCGTAAATTATAATAAGTACCACGTTCATCCTTTCATTGAAAGCCTCGTTGACTTCTGAAATGTCTCTCACCTAAAAGATGAATTGGTAAAATCCGAGTATGGAACAGATACCCCGACAAAAACGTCTTGGTCACAGGCTACGAACATCGGTTGGGCCACGTTGACCACGTTGACCACGTTGACCACGTTGACCACGCCCAGTACTACCAGAGCGTTCGCCGTCTACAATGGCGATAGTTTCTTGTATCGCATGACTAAACCACCGACAAGAACTCCCAACGATGATGAAAGTACCAGAACAATACCTAAAAGGTCGAAGAAAGTAAGAAATCATGTGGTAGCATGAAACAGCATATTCATTCAAACGGGAGCTAGACTGTGTGCGTTTATAACGATTTATCACTATTTATGATTATATTACCATACCCTGTCCGTCGCATTTTATTGGTCGAGCTGAACCAGTAGTGGTTTGTTACATGCCCGTGAATATCAGTTCAGTTCAGTACAATGGCACATCCCTCTAAGTTGATGGTAACATTTTGAGACGGTGACAGAATATTAACAACTCTGACTCGTAAACATCGTAACTTTACGGCTAAAACGTACATTGTGGTTTGTAGAAAGATCATAACAAACTCAAAATAAAATGGAGCACCTGTTGGCAAAGACACTTTTGAGACACTTTTTGCCAAAAAAGTCCGGATTTGCAAAATATTTGAGCGCGCGTGACGTGCATTGAGCTTGCATTCAGAACAGTACATAACTGTTCAATAAATACAACATTTGTGTTGTACAAGTTCTGGCCCGTTGTCTTTCACATGAGAAATTTTAGTAAATTTTGACGGTTTTCTTGGGTTCATTGATAATATAATGGAAATAACAGACTCCGCCCGGACAATAAACGTTTATGTATTGGCGCGAGCGAGTCGAAAGCCAGAATTAAAGGGTTCGGTAAGCCTCGCCTATAAACGTTAATGGTCAGGGCGTCGCCCTTTATTTCTATAGTATATCTAGTATTGTATCATACCAGTATATTAATGGCGCAAATACACGGTCTGATTGGTCGAGATGTGAAAAGAACAGTGGTATATGGCGATATACCACGGCTGACACACGCGCAAGCTCTCAGTTTGAGCAAAAATCCTTTTTTATTAATTTCTATGCCTAATTTTAAATATGCCGTCGATATAACAGCAATAAATCACATAAACCGACGGAATACCACTCGATTTTGACCAGTTCACAACATATGCACGAGCGATATTGCTTAATTTTAACGTTTTGGTCAACGTGTGGGTGAGGCGTTCACAATGGGCCTATGTTATTAGTATTTGTTGTATTTTGCGTCTGTGTGTGCACCTTACAATTTTCGGCACTCATAACTAAACACTTCAAAGTCGAATTTAATTTTATCGGACATCTTGTAAATTCATAGATGTTAATGTAATCGGACGTCTTGTAAATTCATTGAAGGTTCTGGTCTCATTCGTTTTTGGAGTAAATTCTTCACCAACGTTAACGAGATGATCTTTTATGCTTCCCTTCATTTAAGCAGTACAACTCCTATCTCGCCATGTACATCTTTGGTTTTCTGTCCCAAAGTCAACAATCTGGATGACATGTTTGTCTTTGGCAGTACTCTGCATTTGAATCACATGGTCCCGCATTCAAGGCAAGACCCTATGTTGATGGATTACATAAACAATGCGTGTAGTTAACTTTTGCCCTGATAGTTGAAGTCTAACATTCAGTAGATGCGCGTTCAATTTAAATATAGATATATAGAAACATAGTGTCCGAAAAGTTTTGTTTGATTCTTCGCCTTGTTATTGCCAAGACATCCCCGGTTTTTTTTGAAATACCCTGACATCAACATCCCCCTCGCGCAGAGTATAGATGCGCTTCCAATGCTTTTACCCTTTCTAGACGCAAAACAATTCGTCAACTATACCGCACGGCCAAGTCTTTATTTGTTGGCCAGTGACAGTACAAGTTAGAAGATTACATCGGTCAAATTAGGAAGGAATACTAAAGATGACAATAAAAAAAGAAAGAATTAGTCAGTAAACATCAATTGAGACACTAGTGAATCGGGAGAATTTATCAAATCGGAACAAAAATATGTCGATTGAAATACAAACAAAAGCAGAGAAAGCATTTTATTCAACTTTAAAAAATAAGTCGTAGCCTTTCCTTGACACCCCCGTTTGTGTTTTTGAAAATACTCTGTCCTCAGAGGCTATGAACACCAAGGTTTGTCTCGACCGCACTGATTGACACATGGTTATTTCCTCCGTTATATTTTCACAATTATGCAAAATATATCGTCAACTATTCCTTTTAGTGCAAGGGGCAGGTCTGTCTACGTTTTCAAGGAACCGTTGACATGTGGTTTAGGACCGTGACATGATTGAGAAGGAATATTGATGATGAAAATACTGTGCTTGATCCACACAGAAAGGGTCAGTAAATTACAATCGTCCGGGGTTGGAAAGAATAGGTTGATTTACAAGACGAGAAAGAAAGAAATTTATTCTTATGTCTTCGACATTAAGTTGAGAAAATTCTAATTTTAAAACCAGAGTCTTAAGGTTTGGCAAGTTAAATAGATTTACTTCACGCATATTTCTAAAGCGGAAACGAGATCAAGCTTACAAAAATCAATAAGAACGAAACGTTTCCGCTTCGGCGAAAATGTTCATGTGATGAAAACCAAACTGAAAAATGTTTTCAAAGCATTGACTATTCCACCTTTCTGTCTTTTGTCGGCCTGACCATGGCTCGATGTAACCGTAACGCCGTTGTTTACGATGCCTGAAATATCGGTTATTTACCGACTGAAGAGATCTATTTTGAAGGCTAGGTCATTCAGTCGGATTAATAGAGCTTGATTAAGTCCCAGTTTTCGTCGGTGGTCGAATTGATACATGTAAAAGAAAATTATACTTCGAGAATAAAAGGGGGAGGGGATCAAATTAAAAGAGTGGTCAAATTTGTTGGGTCTTTATAGCTAGGACATAACGAAGCACTTTTTGGTGGTATGTTGCTAAATGACATGGCAAAGGTCTTTCACCTGCCGTTCTTGTAATACATGTAGTATCGCTGAGGTTCACAGCGTTAGCGTTACGTAAGATAAGCTATCCCATCGTTTACATGAATTATGTGATTGATCCAGCTTTCATTGCAAATGTTTGAGTAATTACATCTCTACGCCTCCCTGAATGATTGACAGCTGTTTGAAACATGCAACAACCGTTTTCCACAGACGCTAAATAAATATTGGTCGGAGGGGCCGATTTTCCAGTAATTAAAATATTCTTTATTTCGTAAAACTATGTATTACTGTATGGTTAGCTATGCGGCTGACGCGTTTGCAAATGTAGACGTGATAGTTCAGACCTCTTTGGCTTGGTTGAAGCTTGTTTGGGGCGATTTTCACGAAGCATCAAGCTGAGCATCAAGCTGTAGTCAAATGCATTTATATACGCACCTGATTTTAAGTGACCACATACTAAATATGGTACGACATTAATTTGTCATCTGTTATATTTTCAAGCCCTCTACACTCTGCTGATACAATATTTCAGTCCTGGAGATTTCAAAGTGACATATCTTTCATAATCCCTTTGATTCTTCAACCACACTTATTACATACTTGTGAATACTACCTCAATTGCTAATGTCAACACACTGCAACCCATTTACGTTTACAAACATCATGTATGAGCTTAGAACAACTGTCAATTTTCTGCTCTGCAAAACTTATAAGGGAACGTTTGTTTTTACGTGTAGGTCGGTGGAATGTTACCTACAAATAAAATGCAAAAAGCGACCCCTCCAAATTATTTCTACAATATGACTCCCCAAATTCATTAATTGTAAAATGTGCCCCTATTTTCATCTGATTAGATTGATTAACCTTTTACATCCTAAGACCCTTGTGTGGAGTTGACTTTCGGAATTACCATGTGACATGACGTCTGAAATAATCAAAAGACTACCCCATTAGGCTGCATTGAATTTCACAAACACGTCGGGGGGGGGGGGGGGATTCAAAAAAGTTCTCAGATAAGTATTATGACAATCCTTTGCCCTAAGGTGAATGCTTGGATCATCAATCAATTGTTTAATGTACCCTAAAACTTGCGCCCGAAGGGCGTGCCAAAAATGGAAATGAAAGTGCAAGAAGGTATTTGGAAAGGAATTTGATATTCCATAAATTTTCAAGCCCGCCTCCCTTTGCAATGTCAATTTTTTCAGATCCCCGGCATGTTGTCAACTTTGTCAAGCCCCTTCCCCCGAGATCTCCCCTCCAAGATATCCGATAACATTAACTTTTTGTGAATGCAGCCTAACTATATTTTTATAAATAAAAAATAACTTTTCTAAAAAATGTGCAAACCATTGGTTCGTCAATTAGTGTGGACTAATATTAACTTGAAAAAAATGCAAAGATACACTGATATTTTTGTTCTGACTTATGAAGTATAAAAATGTTGATGTCTTAGAACACAACACTGTCGATACTGATGATGTCGCTGTCTTTTGTCATTGTTTGAGATATCCATGTAGTCCCCACGCCTTTTATATTCCATCTAATAATATTTACATGGGAGAAAATAAAACAGAAATGGTTGCAGTATAGTGGTTTTCAAAGTACTAAATTAAAGATCTTGTTAGTTATCCTATTTTGTTTTCTCAATTACGAATCACATGCTAATAAAGCTCATTCTCAGCCTTGACTTGGATTTTTCCTATCAAGCAAGTTACTCTGAAGAAATAAAAGAAAAATGTCTGCAGTTTCAAAATATTTTGTGTGATTTAAGCCCTTTTTACATTTAGTAATACATTCTCCCAACGTGTATACTTTGGGACAAAAACTAGGAGCACACTATACGGTCCCAATGATCTGATACTGATACACAGTCACTGGCACATCATTGTCCTCTGACTGTGTGAATAAATAGTTGACAGAAAATAAACTGGCTTACTATCCATTAGTCAAAGTGACTCGGCAGAACCGAGTGGTACGAAAGATGCAGTTTACCTCTGAGTCAATGAACTTGACTGTCGAATTGACTCATCAGAATAACTGATTCAAAAAGCACTTCTCCCATTGGTATTCTTATTTAATCCTCTTTGCTCAAATGTAAAGTAAAAAAAATCTTTGCAACATTCCATATATGTGGACAAAAGTGCTCTTTTCTACCATCACCTGTTAAGACAGAATAAAGCCAGTTTGTATTCTGTTTCATATACTTTTCGGTCAATGCTGTTGTTGTGTACCATAATTCCTTACAAAACTTTGCAAAATTTGAACCCAAACCTTTGTTTATGACATGTGACCCAAAAAAAACTGTTTTGTAAAAGTCGTCCCTCTGATTTCCACCGACCCCCCTCCTCCCCGTAAAAAAAACGAAAACTCCCTAAGTAAACAGAATGTGCTTAATTCTGCGTACTGTAAAAGATTAGGCCAACTATTTTGTCTGTAGCCTAATACCCATTCGTTGGAGAGGATTCGTGTATTGAACACTTTTTTCAATAATTGAAATATTGATTAATGACTATTGACTTTATTTTGAATCTCAGAGTTTGAATCTCAAATTTTATTAGAATGTGCGCGAAATTCACACCGGAGAGATGAGAGAGCTGCGCATTGTACTCCTTCATGACCTTATATGGCCGGCGATGACCTCTTAACCTTATTCTTGTTTGGTGTGGTTTAATATTTAAACCGACAATCATGGCGACCGGCCACACGCCACCCACTGGTTCGGAAGAACCTGCACACAAGAAACGAAGTATCGCTCCGTTTTACATAGATCTTTACCTATTGTCAAAGGAAATCAATGACGGTAAGTGTTCTGGAATTTCTAGCTCATGAGAACATATGTATTTTGGGACCGTTTGTCCAGGCAATAGGCCAGCAATATACGTCTATTTGAATTCACATACATTTCCGCCTTATACTGTACTTGTACCATGATAAAATTCAACAAAATGCGATTCAGTTCAGCTAGTATGTGGCCGAGGTATGATAACAATAAAGCGACCTTTGTTACTAACCATACAACTCACCTCCACATTTCAATATCTTAATTTCACAAGATAAAACCTCGAAATATTACGAACGGAAACTGAACTAAGATTCTTGGTGTGTGCAGGCTAAAATTTTGAGTAAGGTCCATCTCGTTGCTGAACGCCATATTGATTATTGGTCATATCGTCAGTAAAGTGCACCTTTACAAACTAAAGATTTGAATGAAGGAATCCACATTTCGTTTTTTCAATGTACTCAATATCAGGTGACAGCTAATACTAGTTTTCGTGAAATGAACATACATCAGGTGCAGCCAACGAAGCTCTTCGTGCAAAATACGTGTTCGCTTGCAGATTTTCAGCGTGCGGGCAAGTTTAGAAATTAATCAGCAGGCGATATTTCATAAATGAAATTTGCATATAGGAATATTGCAACTAATTAATGGGCATTGTGGAGAGGGCTGTGGGGAACCTGAACTGTTGTAGGGAGTGGGGAGCGAACAGACCACGGATACTGGAGGGCAGCGGGCGTCATAATTCAGTGGGAGGGCATGCACATAATAGTGGGAGGGGAGATAAGAAAAGCTTCGTTTTCCCTCCAAATTTTAAGGTCAAGATTAAAATATTTAAAATCAGTATATTAGTCTTCAGTGCATGTTTTGTAACGATTTTGACCTAATTTACCGGTTTGCTGCACCTGATACATACACATAGGATACTCGCTACAACTAACCTGACTTAGGACAACTGACACGTCACGTGACATGATAGCAAGCACGTGACGTCATCAGTGCAGCACGAAAATACCCGATTAATCTCGAAAGCGTCAGGCGTAAACAGTTGTGCCACACCTACTATCGCTCGATTGAAACAAGATCCAGTCCTGGAGGGGACCATATGAGTAGCCACGATATCTTCGTGCTGCCTGTGGTACACTGCATTTTATTGCAATGTTTTGGCCGTCGACCATAAAAGCTGCCGAGCTAGAAATGTAATTCCTTAGTTTAGGGGGAGGGCAAGACCCCAACAGTTTTACGTGTTTCCAGATCGCAGGAAGGATTCTGCTGTAACAACAATTAATCAGACTGTGAAACCATAGCAAGTTCGATATTTCAATTTTTTTACAATACAAATCATAACCCCGCAAAGTGACCTGTCTTGCAAAGTTATGAAACACGTTTTTTTAAACAAAAACACAGGTGCTATTTTAAACTGTTATATCATTTGAATCGTGACCGAAATATCGATTGTTAATGAAAAACTCTTAATATTTTGCAGAGAAATTCAAACGTTTAAAATTACTTTCCGCTGACAAGATTCCTGCAGAAGACCTCGTAGGGATCAATGGTCCACTGGATTTGTTTTACAAGTTACATGACTTGAATCTAATCAACGCATCAGATGTGACAATGTTGGAAGACATGTTACGTTATGCTGGCCTATCATCACTTATCGGACGATTTTTTAGGCAATCACCAGAAACGCAAGGTAATGTATTCGACACATCATTAATATGGCTACGTTTCCAACGCCAACTATATTTTTAAGCGTCAACATTACTTGGTTGACAAAAATGGATTTGCTTTTTGGTGACATCTTGGTTATTGTGATCGTGCATGAAGGTCTGCATCAACGATAAAAAGATCATGATGGTCTTTGGGCACTGAGTTCAACTTTGTTCAAAAACTGGAAAATTAAATCGAGCGTCGAGATTTGCGAATTTAAATCTTGTCGCGTCATTAAGTGATTTTACTTATTTTACATTTTCTTGGATGATATGTAATTAGTCAATTTAAAGGTAGAAAGGTGGGACATACTTAATGTTAAAATCTGAAATACACTAATATTACTTACTTTATTAATCAATCATGATCGTGAATCAAGATTATGACAATTTTGTAAACTGCAATCGGAAAACCCACAATTAAAACCGATCTCCAAGATTTGCATTCGCAAATTAAAATCTTGATTCAATTATTTAATATATATCCTCTTAATGGACATTGACAAGTAGTTTTAATTATTAATTTATAAATTTTAAGGCATAAAGCTGAGACATACTAAATGGAAAAATTTGGTGATAGTAATCATATTACCGACTTTTTGAAATCCATAACGACTGTGAAAATTCTGTATGAACTGTACGATCTTGAAAGGGGGAAGTCGAAAAACAGCAATTGAACGAGAAAATCTGGCCTGCTTTTTTATATTGTAAAAAATATTCAAAACACGTATGTTGCTTATTCAAAGTATGTACGTGACCAGCGTATGGTTTTGTTGCAGCTAGTATTCTTCTCATGAGGAGGTCGAAAATCAAATCGCTAGCAATAGCGACAAGTAACGACCAGTAACAAGCTGTAATCAGCTATACCGAGCTAGGACTAGATCAAACGAGCCAAGAACGAGCAAAACAAACCATTATTTGCCCATGCATCACGCCCTCTACGGCATGTTTGGTAATTATCTAGAAACCTCTGCAGCAGTGCTCATAGAGTAAACATCTGGAGTACGAAATTGGAAGTGGATGGATACTTTTCGAATAATAAGGAATATTCACAATCGTTTTAATTTAACATAACACTAAGGCTGCGATCACAAAAAGCGGGGGTGGTGGGCTTGGAGAAATTCAGGAAAGGATTCGAAAACATTTTGGGTGGTAGAAGGGGACTTGAAAGTTTTGCTCTGCCTATAGGAGGGACCTGGAAATTTTTAAATTTAATGGAATATTTTCTGTTTCACCAAATTTGCATTTTACATCCAAAATTTAACAGATAAAGAGTTTTATTTAATGAAATGTTTCAACCTTCCAGTATTGTCAATTTTGTAAAACTTTTGTAAGGTTGTAAATGGCTGTAAAATATTTCTTCGTTAGGTCCACTATTTTTCACTATTTGGCAAAATGTAGCCAGAAAATTCACCATTAGATTTTGCATACTCTATCATGATCGTCTTTTGGGCGCTCTTCAGCGGGTTCCATTGTCCCAAGATTTGAATAAACTCAAGGCGGCTTAGTCTGATAAATCCAAAAAGTTCACGATGCATTTAAAAATGAATCAATTTAAGAACTTGTATTGGGACTATGGCTCTACAAATTGCTGACAACATATCTATAACCACTTCCGAAGATTTCTGTGCATCAAAAAAGTTAGTGTTAAACATGGACATGCGATTTTGGGGGCGGATTGACAAAAAATTGATCAAGTAGGGGGATTTGAAATTTATTGAGAGGTTGTGGGGGAAAAAAACAAGATATCAATCACGATTCCTCCACCCTCACCATTATATGTGAACACGGCCGGCTTGAATTCCCATAGATTGTTACCGCTGCGACATGTTTTCCTTGAATGTCAAGGTGCATTATGTCAGTAATATTGACGCTGATTGGTGTTTTGTAGCCGCATAGAGTCATGCTTTGAGTTGCAGTTGTGGCATTTGAAGTTAGCGGCGCCACTAAAAAGTTATGTTGTAGACCGGTGGTGTTTTTTTCCGAATCTTTCGTCGGAAACCTTTTTGTTTTCTAACTGTGCATTTTCAATAGGGAATGAGTTGTGGCTGAGGGGTCTCCAGCGGCTTTCCATATGCCAGCCTTGTGAAACAGACAGGTTTTCGACCGTTGTCCGGCCTGCGAGAAAACAAACGTGTAAAGTTACTTTCATGGCCATCCATATTGGTGCACTGAAATATCCTTCTTTTAATCCATAGAATTAAGGCACCAGGAAGAGTTAATTAAACAGGGAAAGACATGTGTTGAGTGGCACTTTGTGCCACATTACAACCCATCGCTTTGTTGAAAATGTTCAGTCAACATAAGAGCAAAGCACGTATGAAATGCTTGATCGCTCCGGGAAATTAAACTCATACATCATCTATAACGAGAGTCAATTCGATTGAATGGTCCATCCTCTTTGATCAAAAATCTTTTCTCCGTAAATTATTGGAAAACAAACCGTATTCTTAAAATTGTTGATTCAGGCATAACTTTGTTCAGGTTGAAATGTAACTGCAAATGTCACTTTCCACAGTCATTTGTTATCAAACATCAATGAAGATGAACAATGTTGACTTGAATGTCGCGATACACATACATTACTTTGAAATGTTACACTAACTTTCCATTTCTTACGGGGCTTTGTTCTTCTCATCAAAGAGGGATTCAAGATAGGCAAGGCAATTACAGACAACCTTCACCTTTAACCCAAACGAGTACTCCATTCTATGAAAGTCAGAGTATACGTGATACACAACAAACTAATTTGCTGCAACAGCCTATAGCGGAGCTAGCTGGGGGAGGTAGCTCACAATTATCAGGCCAACTGAGTTGTACTTAATTCGGGCTTTCAAAAACAAATGTCTCTTCTAATCTTTGATAGTTCCCGCCAAATATTACCCACTTGAGCTCCGTGTGTTACCTACGTCCGTCACAATTTGAAGATTGACAATCAAGCTCATATTCGTCATTATACAGTAAAAGGTAGTGGTGGTAACACTGCACCTAAGCATGATATCCTTGTATTGGCTGCACAAATGGTTGGGGAAATAACACTCTGTCTGATGAAATAAGCCCTGTACGTAAACGAGAGCCTGAGTTTCCTCACTTCTGCCTCGTTCAGCCTTTTTACGTCGTTCATTAACATACAATTATTAGGGAATATGACGATAAATGGCTGGTTAAAAGTCATGATTCTTTCCCATCTTGCACAGGCATCTAGGTATTGGTCGATTTATCACAGATGGCACTGTCTATCAGTCAGATTAGTACAGTTTAACGTTTGAAACTGACTGCAGCATATCACTCTCTACCATATGAAGTCCATATATTATAACAAAGATACGTCCCGCTCACGTGTTTGTGGCCTAAATCTGCCTGTTTGTGCTAAATACAAGTGCACATGGTCAGGTATAGGGTACGAATATACATGGGCCTCATTTTTACTATTTCAAAACTTTTTCCTGATTAAGGCATTACTTTAATTTTTAATTTTTTACAGGGATTGTCTCCAATCCCATGAGAAGTAGCGATGAAGATGCACAAGATGACATACAGCAAATACAACGTCCATTATCCAATGAAAGCCAGGATGATTCATTCAATAAAACCCTTTTTAAATTATCGGAAGACATTACTGATGGTAAGTTAATGTACATAGTAGTGTTATTGAGAGATACAGTAGGGCCAGCAGCGGTCGCTCCAGTCACTGGCTAGTCAATTTATTCGACATCGAAAATAAATGTGTCCGAAAACCATTATCAAGTCTCTTCCACGTTCCACCATAACTTTTCGGTGCGGGATTTCAATGAGAGATTATAATTTGAGCTTTTACATCAATGACTTGCTACAAATATTAGTAGAAAATTGGCAAAGTGAACATAAATAATTTGTTATCGTATGCTTCGTTTGATATTGCAAACATTCTCTTAGGAAATAGCGAGTTAGGATCAAGGATGGGTACTACAATCAATATCTACAGTTGCACTCTGTCGTCGTCGAGATATTCATAAACCATACTAGGTCATCAAATGTCCAAGCGCACATTTGTGAAAAATTCCGGAAATGCATCGTAGTTTTTACCTGCTCAAAACATTTTAAATTGCATCAATGAAATAGTAAATTTTGTCCAGGCAATCTGTATAATATAAGAAAATTAAAATTTTAACTTGAAAGAATCAATAATAATATAGAATATTATGAACAACGTGTCGTGTTCGCACAGCTAATACTTCGTTTCTCGACATGCGCAGTGGACGGCCAATAAAATGAAACATGCAAATGAATATTATCCCAGATTAAATAGCTATTGTCCCTGTAAACGGGTCAGCACATTGATAATTTAGTTTTTGTTATAGTAAAGCTGCAATACTTACTTGACTGCAAACCTCGAACAAGGTATTTGCAGTTAATTGTTTTAACCATGGAGTCTACTGTTCATTCCTTGCTGAGGGCAAGTGACTATCCCTGGTACAAAGCTTTAACGTTTTGTCTCCTTTCCTCAACAGAAAAGTTCATGGACTTAAAACGTCGCTGTACGGGGAAGTTAGCTGCACGAGAACTTCAGTCTCTGAAACATCCCTATGATTTATTCCATACATTACATAAAAAAGGTTTAATTCATGAAACGAACACGACTATGGTAGAGACTCTGTTGAGTGACATTGGCCTAAATGCTATGGTGGGAAAATATTTGCAACCTTCAGCGATTCAAGGTAATTTAACGTTGGACGTGTACGTGCTGTTGATGACTCATACATTTGTACGACCGCTGTTATGATAACCTTTGTCTTTTTAATTGTATACGTACCTAGAATAACTTTTGAGTGTTTTTCAGTCTCTGAAGCATGTGATGACAACCGAAATAGCTGGTGTTTCAAAACAAAATTAGTGGAAGAAACTCATAAAAAGTAACAGCTATGCACTTTCAATGACACACGGAGAAAACCCTGAAGTGATGAACATTGATGTCAAAACAATTTGTATGTCATTTTAGGTACCTTAAAATGGTATGATATTGCAGAATTTTATGTTACTTTGTTTTTGTTTGCTTACTTTGAGTATATGAAATCACAGGGACCTGACATTGGTTTAGGCCGCGTTCACAAATAACGGTGGGGGGTCGCGATTGAAATCCTATTTATTTTCAGATCCCCCCTCAGTACACTCAAAATTTTTCAAGTCCCCCCAATCATCATATAGCTGCATACTTATTAGGGATGCATGCAAAGAAAAAATAAACATGTATTTGGGAGTTCTACTCGTAGATGTTCGACACTGCCTGTTATTAGCAGTTTGTAGAGCCATATTTCTATAAGGCAAATTCTTAAATTGATTCATTTTTAAATGCATCAGTGAATGTTTTGGATTCAGGCTAAGCCGACTTGAACTCTGGCCAGATCAATGGCACCTGCTGAAAAGCACACAAAATGACAATCACGAGAGAGTATGCAAATTGTGAATTCCTGGCTACATTTTGCCAAATTGTGAAAAACTGATCACAGTGACCTTACAAAAAAAATATTTTTTTCAAAAGTACATGTATGACTTCGATGTTGCTCTACATTGAGAATACTGGAAGGTTAAAGTATTCCATAACGTTTTAATCTCTAAAATTTTCGGTGTAATAATGGCAAATTTGGTAGAAAATACATAATTTCATTAAGTCATACATTTTTTAGGGTTGAAATTAGAGTCTTTACTGTTTAAAGTTTTACTTTTGTGTTATTTTACGATGAGAACGTGAAAATTTAGAATATCAACTTGACCTCCCTCCCGTCATTTTCTCTTTAAATGCCAGAATACAAAAATACGTGATAACTTTCAAAATTCTTGGTCTTCCATATCATGTGTTGCTGTCTGGTTTGATATTATGTACAAGTATATTTCACTGTCATGAGCTTCATTTGACACAAACTCTTCTTCAACTACATCATAGTTAGAGCTATCTCTGTCACTGCCGATATGCATTGAGAGTGACACTGCAGTAGCAAGGCAGTACCTGTATTAACTTTGATTATTTTGACAATTTTTTGTTCAGTTTATACAACTATGGTCTTGTTCTACTCTCTACAGCATGTTGAACTGTCCAGTATTCAGCTCGCCAACAGCCTGTGTATGTGTACTGTGCATTTGTATCATTGACAAATGGCTTTCATTCTGGACTCTAATTCAATTATCATCCAATACATATTTATATACGACTTTTGTCGACAAACTGAATAATATATATTTCAGCATACTGTAGTCTGTAGGGAGACAGCAAGAAACTGCATTTGATATATTGCATAGAAATAATTAAAACATTATCAATAGCTGCAGTAGTTTCTTCCACGTTACTGGCTCACTTGTTTGTTTTTATTACGAAAAATCCAACATGTTTAGATTTTTCGAGATAAAAAGTCATGAAACGTGACAAAATTGTTCTACATGTTGTTTGATAAGTAACATTGGAACAATGGAATTACCCAACAAACATTGGCATTGGAAAATATACAGGTAAACGGGAACCAAAAAATTAAGTCCCCTCCATTACCCCAAAACTTTCGAATCCCCCTGAATTCCTCAGCCCCTCGCCGTTTGTTTGTGAACGCAGCCTTAACAGGTTTTAAATCATTACTGCTGATGACGATGACGATGACGATGCTGATGATTATCTTTTATTTCAGGTCGATGACCCATACAATAAAAATATACAACTCAGATTAAAACTAATATTTGCTGTGTATTTACTTTCCTTCGTTCACAGCTCATTCACTCCCGCAACTCACTTACATTTTTTCTTTCATTTTCTGACATTGGCATCCGCACCAAACCCTAAGGCGTTTATAAATCGAATGACTAGTCTTTTTTAAAAAGATTCCGTTTCCCTAATTGTCACAAAAATGTGCTTATTACATGGCTCTCTCTCTCACTCTCACTCTCTCTCTCTCTCTAATTATTTATCTACATCTGAATCAGTAGAATTCATTTTGCAAAATCCATTTCTATATTCAATCATCGTGCCTATAAATTGTAGTTATACATTTAAATTGTTTTGTTTGAATATTTTTGACTCTCACAGGAGTTTCACCTGATCCAAGAGCAACTCAACCAGGGCAAGGTCATCCTGCAGCAAAATTCACCCCAGCCAGTTCTGAAAATCAGAGCGATTCGGCCCAACAAATTACAGATGGTAAGACTACTGAACATAGTAAAAGTCATGATACTTTGGCATTCTGTTACTTCCAGCAACGGTGTTTGTCACCACATAGGTTGGTGAACAGTATTTGCACAAATGACTGATGATCATATATGGTGGGTATGTTAACTTGTTGTTGTTTTAGAGAGTGGCGCTGATACTCATAAAAAGGGTAATTTTATTGCTTGATATGATATGAAAATTTTACACGGGGTCCAGACACTTCGCACCAAATCAGGTCCTCCAACACAACTTCGTCCAAAAACCATTCCATAGCAAAACCACCTCGTCCAAAAACTACCAAGTCCAATTCCACTTCGCATCAAGTACCACCTCGTACTAAAACCACTTCGCCCAAAGAATAGTACCACCCTAATACTACCAACTCGTCCTGAACAACGACTCACAGTTTTACCTGTAACTTGGAAGCGTTACTGTGTCAGAGCATTTTGGCTACCACAAACCATTTATTCTTACATAAAACCATGAACGGTAGAATTGGCAAAAAGATACACGCAAACTACTAAAAGCTACAACTGGGGCGCCTTGGGAGGAATCGCGCAATGTCATTTTCCGAAATTTGTACTTTTTCAAGACTTTTGGTCCTTGGATGATATGATTGACGATAAAAACATTGATAGCTTTATGCCTACTCCATGTTCATGTTCGATGAACTGTTGACTTAATCGAATAGATTCACGAACCATATTCCTACGCTTGAAACATTTCTGAGCTCTCTGTCTGAAGTATTACAAATAAGAATACATTTTATTCACGAAGAAATAAACTGGTGAAAATGACAGGAATGACATTCGTGAACGAGATCTATTATGTAATGTAACTGCGCAAAACTACAAAACACTCGGTGTGTAGAGCATCAGCCCTTCTTTACGACGACTCACCCTAGTATGTATATATAAAAGTTTACAGATGGGAAAGAAAACCTTTTGTATTATGTAATGCAGGTCGGACATCGCCGCGCGGAATGGATTCAGGGCACAGCGTGTGCTTATTGGTTTCACATAATTGATGGAACACGGAACACGATTGGAACTAGTTTGGGATAATTGGATTTTCATATTTTCCAAATTTCTCAAAAGTGTTAGGTGCCATATAGTTGAATATTGCAATATCGCATATTACTCATAAAAACAAGTGTGTAATAAAAAAAGAAAGTCAGATGAGATAACATTTGTCGATAAAATCGACATTACTTCACCATCCAATTATCCCAAATTAGTTCCAATCGTGTTACGGATAATAATTATCAGCATCCTTATAGATCAAAATACATTCCAAAATTTCAGTAAAAAAGGACAGTGTTTTTTGCCCTCCGCCTCTGGAGTCATCTGGAGTCATGTAGCTTTCTAGCCTTATTGTCTAGTGTGAGTGTTATGTCGCGTTGAGTTCTGCTTAATTTTAATCATACAGAGTTTCTGATATAAAAACAAGGAAACCATGCAAATTCAGATTTCAGATATTTTGGCAGATATTGTGGATTTCTTATGGTGATAAACTATTCACCTCTGTACCCCAAGGTCTTTGTCAGTCGCTGGCTTCTGTAGTACGCCTATGTATCAGACGGTCAGACAAAGTGTAGTACTGAGGACGACATTTGCATAAGAATTGGTTGCTTTGCCAGTACGAACAGCCGAGTGAGATACAAAAGAACGTTCTCATCAACCGGTATTTAGGTCTCATTAGCAAGCCTACAATCAATAAGCTGTGCAGGAGAAATTCACAATATCTCTATTTTCTGAAAACGATGTTCCATTGACGCAATTCAACTAAATAGATGTCTTTCTGTGAAATAAAATAAGAGACCGTACATCATTTCCCATTTCAGTGGTTAGACTTTTATACTAAATCACATTAAATCACTAAACATTATATAAAATCCAGCGCGAAAAATGAAAGCACCCTGCATATAAGCATCCTGTTTCTGTTTCAAAATTCTGAAGGATAATTTTTGAATTAAAATTACCGTCTGATTTTAGGCAGTAGTTTCCCAGTCCTTTAATAAACATCACCACTTTTATTAATGAATCATGATATAATTATTTTTGAGGAAACGAACTCTTGGTTGCTAATTGTTAAGAAGACTTTAATGTGTTATATAGAGATGCAATTGGATGGTTGGAGCCTATCTACATGCAATCATCACTGAGAGCTTTGACCTAAATTTTATATTAATTATTTTTGTCTGTTTTGTCTTGAACAGGGCCTTTATGGGACAAGACAGAAACTCTACGTAAATACCTAAAGGACAAGTACAAACGTCACTACTCTAAACTCCTACCAATTCCTTGGAATGATGACATTCATCTCGATCTACATGATGTGTACACAACGCTGGAAGTGAAAAAAGTAAAGGGAGACCGAGTGACTCTTAAAGAGGGCGCAGCATTAGAAAATCTTCACGACATGTTTAACTCATCAGATACCAGGCGTATAAGAATAGAGGGCGCACCAGCTATGGGAAAGTCAACTCTCTGTAGAAAGTTAGCTTACGATTGGTCTTGTGGTGAGTTACAGCAGTACACCCTGCTTTTCTTTCTGGAAATGAGACACATAGCGAAAACCAATATGATCGACGAAATATTAAACCAGCTCATACCAGATGACTACGAACTTTTAAAAGAAGAGGTTTCAGAAGTATTTTCAAAGAACATTAAATGTGTATTATTTTTATGTGATGGTTTAGATGAACCTGATGAATGTCAGGTGGTAAGTTCTGAAATTCCTGAGCTTATTTCGGAGGCTCTGTATTCTTGGTGTACAGTTGTCATAACAACAAGACCACAGCTTTGCAACAAGTACTTGAACAGATGTGATTTGTATTTACAGGTAAAGGGGTTTACATCAAAACGTACAAATGAGTACATTTTGAAGTATTTCAAGGATGATACTGAAATAGGTAATTCACTGATCCAACAAATAAAGGATCAGACAGAAACTAAGAAACTAATGACAGGTCTTTTGAGGAACCCATTACATGTTTCATTTCTGTGCATATTGTGGGAATATCACAAAGAAAAAAGCTATTATTTCCCAGAGACACTGACCAAATTATACTCTGAAATATTAGAATGTATCCTAAAAAGATATTGTGTGAAAAATAACATTAAATTGGAAAATGATGAGGTACCAAAAACTGTACTTTGTAATAGGGACACACTAGCCTCAGATTCCCATAAGGTCTACAGAAAGAACAAAATAAATTTTGAAAGGTCAGAGATTTCCTCTGAAGCAACTCTTAATTTTGGATTATTAGTGAAAGATCTTGGGCATGCTCTGAGAAAATCTGAACAAATTTACTTTTTCTATCACATGACATGGCTTGAATACTTCACAGCGTTACATGTAACGTCACAGCATAAATCAAACGATACCACAATGATTAAAAAATTTCTGGAGCATCCACGCAAAAACTTTCAAATTTTGAAATTCATTGCCGGCATCGTTGCAAAGCAGGAAGGCGATTTGTTTTTCACGGAACTAAATAATAAATTGCAGGACATGCATAGAAATCTGCAGCCTATTTATACTTACTGTAAGAAACTGAGAAAAGCATCTAGATCTCTTCCAAACATTTATGGTGACTTTATAAAATGTTTGTTGGAATCAAAGTGTTCTGATGCATTTATTACCTGCTTTGATGTATTAAGAAAAGGAACAATTGTTTACAGCCATCAAAAGAATAAGCGAGATAATATTGATCATTTAGATCACTTTTCATTGAATATTGAATGCACAAATTTAATCAAATTAGATAAAGAATGCTGCAGCTTTCAAAATTTTCTGCATATGTTGGAACTCATCAGTAAAAGCAGTATCACTCTTGACAATCTGTGTGTGCTAGGATTTGAAGAAAAAAAGATCAATAGATGTTTAGAAATCTTAAAAAGAAATCCTATTCCTGTGAACTCTCTCACTATTTATTCAGAAACAAAATGGACACTGACAGACACTGATAATTTGGCTGCAACAGTAAATATTTTCAGGGGAGAAAGTATAACTTTATCATTAAAAGTTGATGCAGCAAATGGTGGAAATAACTCCGGGTTAAAAAATGTGATTGAAAGAATTAAAGAAAACACAACAGTGAAATGTTTCAGATTTAAATCAGATCAATGGAATGACATACTGCAGACAATGACACACAATGGTACACAAGAAATTGTTTGCACTGTGCCCTATTACTCTTATTTGACAGATGCATCAGTCAATGCTTTATGCTCCTTCCTTGAAAACTGTGATTTTACAGAGTCATTAAAATTGTATATGAGTTATTTGAAAAGATCAGATTTAATTCTGAAAATTAAAACAGCATTGATGAAAATAAGCCCTAGCTTAAAATCACTGCACTTTGTGATTCATCATAATGAATTGCACTTTCCGTATCCTTATCATGAATTGTACAATGCTTTGTCAGATAACATGACATTGAATGATATAGGTATGAATATCAGCAGTGGAACAGATACTGAATCAGTTTGCAGTGTTATAACAAAGAACAAGTATGCCAAGTCAATGACAATTTATGGCTACTACTACTGCTTCTACTACTACTATTACTGTGATTTTACTGATCAGAAGTTTCAGAGCATAGTAGCAGCTCTGAGGGAAAACAAGGTTCTGAAACACTTTAAGATTGAAATCCTGTATGATTATGATGATGATGATGATTATGATGATGATGTTGCATTGAGTGCTATGAACAATGTACTAATACCTGTCAGCAAAGCAATAGAAACAAATCAGGTTACTCTGGATTCAATCACACTAAGGGCATTCATTAAGCAAAACAGCTCTGAATGTACTGAATTACAGTCAATAGTATCAGAGCAGGAAAAGCAAGACAATTGGTATCATCACGTTTATCAATCAGTTGATTCAGAGTATCACTATCATCTCATACGCTACACCTCTGAGCATCCTTCTAATGCCATGTAAATACAGTACAGTACAAAGTTTTCATTTGTGTCGGACAGAATGCCAGGTGTAGAATATACCCGAAGGTATGTCATGTTCATAATTATTTTATTATTGTACTTCTATTATTATTATTTTTTCAACTTCTGATGCAATCAATTTTCTGTACATAAAATATTGGATGTAAAATATATAGTATTATATGTTAAACATTCTCTATTTTGAACATAGAGGAAAAGTAAAAATAGTCACAATGCAGTGAATTAAGTCCACAATCATTAAGAGTATATTTTGTCTACCTACGTTGTTTTAATGTATGCACAGGCAGTGACTGTCCATGGAGCAATTGTAAATTGCTAAAAAGAGGCAGTTGGAACTTTGCCCTTCACCCATGATGCACTGGGGTTGGAGGCACAAAGTGCAGCCATAGATCAATGATGATAGAATTGTTGAGGCCGAATAAATTCAGGTATTTTTTATTTTGTATGAGTACTTTTCCTGTTTAGATCATGATTGTCATATTCACTGCCATAGTCAATGACATTGATGCAAGGGTACGGAAATGTTACATTAACTCTTCTAATGACATCAATCCTACTGGGTTTCCTATAGCTAAGGGACTGCAGGTATCTGCCGTGAATGAAAGACAATCACATCTGTTTGTATGCAGTAAAAAACCTAAAACTTTACAGTGAGTGGGAATTTCAAGTTGCCATGCTTGAATGTCTTGCATATCTGAGTAATGGATGGAAATACGATGGTTTCAACCGGACTCGAACCCACAACGCACGGCACCCAATCACCTAGCACAGAGGACAACAAACAAACCGCTCGACTAATTCCCCAATCTCAATAAATATTGGTTCAATAACCGAGCTAAGGATGTTACAATTTTGACTACGCCCTCTCCACTCGCCGTAGAGTTCGTGAAGCACTCAAACATATGTGTATGCGATGGAAAGTAAATATGGTATTTTGATGTATGACTGATCTACAAAATTGAATGACATTAAAATGTTGCAAAAATCGTGAAAACTAACATCTTGATATATCAATCTTACAGCGAACAAATTCCACTCATGTGACAAGATCTGTTTAGTTCCTGCCTGTATTGTTAATTACATCAGAAAAACAGAACACTGAGTGCTTTAACACTGGTCTGTACCAGTATAGTATTGTAAAGATGTATGTGTGTACAATGATGCCTTCACTGAGAGATGTTACAGAGTCTAAATTTCATGCTACTATCAGTGCCTTGACAGGACACCGGCCTTTGCACATACGCATATAGCAGGGTCTGAAATTTGTGAGTTACGTGTCTTTACATGTGTGTACTCCCAGATGACAGTGATGTTATTTCTGAAATTACTACAATTTCTATACCTTATAAATGGAGAACTCTGTATCAGGCATTACAATTCAACACTGGGTACACGCATGCCTCTATAGTCTTGTTTTACAACTATGGCCACAGCAATTAACGTTCAGTAAATTCTCAATTTGATTCTGCATATTGTATGTCCTCATTGACACAATACATACTCCAAAACTGTGCTGATGATTTTTAAATTCACAGGTTTCTGGTCACCCTTAGTAACACAATAACAGGTGTCAGGATCAGGATCTCATCAGCAACATGATGCAATTCACTAACCTTAATATTTGACCTTGTTGAATGTGGTACACGGTGAGGTGGACAAACAGACTCGGCTGAAGCTAGCAGCCAAAACCTAGCAGCCAAAACTATGGTGTGGAAGCTAGCAGCCAAAATTTGCAGGCCACTTCCCTCCTATATTTTGAAGTCATGTGAACATCAATCAAACGTACAAGGTTTTTTTACATGTATCAACACATTTACTACAACACATTTACACATCATTTACTAATTCATTTCTTTATATAAACTAATTAGCACCTATCCCAGCTAGCCAATGGCTATACGGCACAATGCATTGCCTGCTGTAATGAAAGAAAGAGTATGCATCAATTTCACCCAGCATGTCTTACACATATGCATCCATACTAACAAACTACACGTGTCTCATTTCTTAATTAATTTCTTTGCATAACTTATCGCCATTATAATAAGCATCTATATGCTAGCCAACAGCCGTAAAGCACAATGCATTGCTTGCAGTAATAAAAGAAGGAGTGTGCATCCATTTCACATAGTATGTCTTACACATATACATCCGTACTAACAAACCACTATATACATCCATAGTAACAAAGCACACTTGTCCCACTTCTTAATTATTTTCTTTGCATAAATTATCTCTATTATTATGAGCATGTGCATGCTGGCTAATTGCTGTAGAAGTGAATGCATGGTCTGTTGGAACGAAAGAAAGAGTGTGCATCCATTTCACCTGCCCTGTTTTCTGCACATACATCAATACTTACAGACTACATATACCTTAACTCTTAATTAATTTTTTGCATAAATTATCATTATTGTAATTTTCATCTGTATGCTGGCTTGAAACAGAATGCACGGTCTGCTGGAATGAAAAAAAGAGTGTGCATCCATTTCACCTACCAAGTCTTATTCATATACATCTATACTAACAGACTACTCTTCTTCCATTTCTTAAATAATTTCTTTGCATAAATTATCTCTATTATAATTTGGACGTATATGCTAGTTTATGGTTGTTGAACAGAGTGCATAGTCTGCTGGTATGGCATGTGAAGTTTGTGAGTATAGATCTAAAGACACAGGACAGGCTTAGTGAAAAGGATGCACACTCTATCTTTCCAGTAGACACTGCATTCTGCTGTATAGCCATAGGCTAGCAATTATGTGGTAATTAAAATGGAGATTATTTATGCAAAGAAATTAATTAAGAAATGAGACAAGTCTTATTTGTTAGTATGGATGTATATCTGTAAGACATGGTAGGTGAAATGGATGCACACTCTTTCTTTCATTCCTGCAGACAATGCATTCTCTTGTATCCACAGGCCAGCATATAGGTGATAATTAAATAAGAGATAATTTATGCAAGGGAAATAATTAAGAAATGAGATAAGTCTTAGTTCTTAATATGGATGTATGTGTGTAAGACAGCCTAGGTGAAATAGATGAACACTCTTTCTTTGATTCCAGCAGACAAAACATTCTGTTGTATGGCCATAGGCTGGCATATAGGTGATTATTAAAACAGAGATAATTTATGCAAAGAAATTAATTAAGAAATGAGACAAGTGTAGTTTGTTAGTACTGACCTATATGCTTTGGAGAGGGAAGATGAAATTGGTGCACACTCTTATTAAATTCTGATCAAGCATACAGTATCCTTTTCTGGGATGGCAATAGCTCTTGTGCACTGATTGGTGCTGTTTAATTTATATAATTTATGCAAAAAATGATTAGTAAATGATGTGGTTGTATTTGTGAATGCTCAAAGAACATTGTTCATTAGATCGATGTGCACTTGCCTTCAAAATGTAAGAGGAAAGTGGTGCTTAAGTTTTGGCTGCTAGCTTCCACACCATAGTTTTGGCTGCTAAGGTTTTGGCTGCTAGCTTCAGCCGAGTGACAAACAGCTTCTTTCTGACCTCCCATTCAAACACACACCGGTGACAAATTTAAAACGTTGGACTCAAAGATATGTTTGGAAGTTTTTTGCGCTGCGACGAGAATCCATCTGCACCACGTGTTTTACTGTATATTTTTGCACTGATTGGAGTATGGGTTTACGTGAGGACAGCTCGACAGAAAAAGGTTTTCCGGTTTGTTTGACAGTAGATATTTCTTTTCTCCACGGTGAAACTGTCAACATTTCAATGTTAATGTCTCTATCTTCGTTGTCTATTTTACTTTTTATAAGTAATCAGTCGAACTCGTCCTGCGTTTTCTGACACAATAATTTGTATTACTTCATTTGTGCTGTCAGGATAATTCATCGACTGATGACAATATTCGTTCATATTCCGTGCATGTACAAAATAAACCGCAAACTTTTCTTCTTTCTTTCATTTATTTTAAAGGAAAACAAGGATGGTGATCAATAAACAAAAGTGAAAAACTAACTCAAGGCACAAATTAACTTTTCTTATCAGCACCGCTGCGGTGCGAGTAACACCTTCAAATGTAAAGTATGTGTGCATTTTAGTTTTTTGAAAGGTAATGGCAAGGATAAGCTTACGACCCAATAACTGATGTCCTCGTTCAAAACTGAATTGTGGTAAGTCACTTGCAAGGAGAATGGTGTGGAAACAAATTTTAAGATATTGTTGTTCTGGCTTTGCGTTGTGATTGTCTGTTGAGTTTTGTTGACTTTTTATCCGTAAAAGAGAAACAAGACCAAAAGCGACCATCTTCTAAACCAGTGACAGGAGCAATACTACCTCTTTCTAAACTTCTTTTTTTAAAAAAGGCCTACTCGATCTGGCATCCAGTACCGACTGACCTGGTATCAAAGGGAGAACGTAATAAATCATAGTTTCTGACTCTCAAGGGTCCAAGGTAAATTCGCAATTCCGTTTGTTTTGAAGTGTGGGCGCCCTCTGTTGGCATGTTCTACCACTGGTTATACTGGGTGAATACAGTACATGAATGGCGAGGGGGTCGTTTGAAATATTTGTGAGCTTGTAAATTCATGTCTTGTACTATCCTTGCACAAACATTGTTTAGATGTTTAAATCTTACAATAAATTTTCTTTGTGAAATGTTATATTTATACGGTAAATCACATAAAGGCGAAAACAAATTTCATACAAATTATCGAAAGACAAACTTCCTGTCAACGTGATTGAATGAAACCAGACGTAAATGATTTTCGATCAATTTATTACTGTCTGATCATATCGTTGAGTCCCTGTGGAAAGTCGCTATTCGGCTTGCTATTGTCATTTTTGCGAAGCACGGACCACTGAACTCGTCCATTTACTTATCACCATGTAAAGTCGGGCTTACAGTGCTCCAACTTTTATGGTACTTTGAATGGCAAACACACTCAAAAAGCTCAAAGTTCATTTTCAGAATCATCATGTTTCATTCATTTAAAGTCTACAATCGGGGAAGTGGATGAATCAAGGACCAGACAGATGGTTTGAAATCAGATGCAACTTATTTTAAAATGTTTACTTAGGTGTAGCCACAGAATGTACAACTTTTATTTTGTCAACTAAAAACTATTTTCATTGTGCGACTCAACTTTTACTGCCGCAAATACACTCATATTAAGCACCTAAATTGTTAAGCGTATGAATTTAGCCGATTAAGTTCATCGCAAAGGATTGGAATAGTGACATTTTCAAAGATAGTATGGTTTCCAACGAGAATACAAAACATCTTTCCGAAAGTTGGGTGATGCTTTTTGTTGAGCAAAATGCAAAATGATACAACTAATGGGGCTCCAACATAATGACTCCTGCTTAAAATCCTTATAGCTCGCCTTTTGGAATAGCGCACACAAAACTACAACGTTAAACAAACGCGTCGGATAGCCGTTTGTCTCCAAAGGAGCCATATTGCTGAAAGATTCAAGTTCCAGCTTCATGCACGTTGGCAAAATGCACACATGATGACGAAACATATGTGCAAAGAGGAAGTCTGTCGAGAAATGAAGTATCCGAACCTAGTCATCGACAAAGTTCATCGCTATAGACCTTAACGGCATATCATCGCTCCAACGTTTAATACATGCTAAAACATACTAACGTGACAAGGCGTTGTCAATCCCAACTATATTTGTATGTTTGCTATTGACTTTTATGCTTCATTAAATAAATTGTCACACTTCAAACTTACCACTTGTATAAAAGGCTATATCTCCAGAGTCTGAACTTCCATCACCTTGTGTTTTGAAATGTTTGGAAGTAAAGAATGGTGTTTTTTCATGCCACCTACATCTGAATCAATGGCTTGGAGACTGGTATATGGTAATCACAATTCACCATACACAATTATCAGGGGAACAGAAAGAGACACTTTCGAGCGACTTTGCGTTCACACGTGACAAACTTTCCACGAGAATCACAGAGTTTATCTTAAAATTAAGTTTCAATGCGCACTGTTATGTGTACAGTATATATTGAGATATATTACCCTTAGAATTGCCGAGGAGGGCGTAGAATTATGGCATCACCTGTAAAAACTATCGGATACTACCATAAATAAAGAGTTAAAGGTGATTGTAAGGGAAGAGCATACTGATAAACTCATATCTGACATGCTGATATATAATTTATTGTTTATTGACATGTGCATGGTTTATTTTCCATTAAATGTATACTCATATACACAAAACGCATGAATCTGTATGGCTCACGTCGTCAGCCAAACGATTCTCTGACGAGGGCCTTTGCTATATCCCTCGTATTCCGGCGTCTTGCTTCCATCAATTTCAGAGGTTTCTCTATTGAAGCGAATCTGTCTCCTTGCTCAAAGTGTTTTTACTTCTAACATTTCCTTCATCCATGAAGTTAAACTTACATAAACCGGTAAAGCAAACAAACAATGTTCTCTAATGACGGGTGACAAAAGAGACCATGCTTGGAGTTATAGTTATTTTACATCGTAACTTTTCACCATCTGCTGACAGTGAGTGAGTCCATTACCCTAACCACTGTGCAATGCTACATACTCAATAATAATAGCAAATATATTCAGCATAGAACGGCTCCCAAATTTAAATACAGATTATGATTTTCGCAAAAAGGCTTCAATTCTAACTGTGAATATTTCTTTGTCTGTTCATTTCTAAGTGCCAAAATAATATTTCTTTGTTGATTTCCTTCAAAACAGTATACAAAAGCAATAGTATTAAGTGATACGATATGTTTCCAGATGATTATATAAAATTAGATATTTAGCCACTTTATTGGTGAATCTACTTGAGGGTCTGACACCATCAAATGTATTATAAACCTACTGCTCCGTTCTCGGAGTCTCGGGATTTCATGGCCTTGGCTTTTTTACTCAGTGACAGCCACAGGACGAGATACATTGCTATGGCGCAGACCTTGAACACAATCTGGAACGTCAGCAGTTTCAATCGGTAGTCGAAGAGGTCGTATATCCAACAGGTACTGAACATACTACATTCTGATACTCCCCAGAACAGACACGCTGAGTCGATGATGTAACCCATATAAAGAGGCGTAGGCACCCAACCTGAAAGAAAAAGTTGACAGAAAACGAAAGTTTCAGATGGGTTCATGTGTTACGTTTGGTCTGCTCTGCTTTCCTTCATTTCTGAAGATCCTTAATTTGTTCTATTTTTCGGTCAATACTCTTGCCAAAATGAAAACTCATCCTTGTTTAATATTTGTTTTTCACAAAGTTAATAAATTTATCTAATGACATTTCTTCAAGCTTCATCTGTGTTCCATTACCGTAAAGCATGCACAAAAGACAATCATCTGGAAGAAAACAGTGTGGTTTTGTCTTTGCCAGTTGTCATCTGAAGTAAATATAAAAGATTATTAAAGCTTGAGAATGAATGATATTATTTGAAATCTACATACTACACATTAAATACCGCCGCTGTCGTGACTTAATGGAATATTACACATTGATCAGACACGGCATACTAATCCTCCAGGCTATACTTTGATGCCAAGGTACATTCGAATTCCTTTCAGAGAAAAAATTCGTAAATGTCGCAGAATTGACTTACCGATGATTTGAGAGAAGAACTGTCGAATACCGACGGCGAAGGGTTTGTCCTCTGGAGCAACAGCGCTGAAGAATATAAATTTTAGATAACGTCTTATAAATGGAAAGTCATCACTACTGACACTAGTATCATAGACTATATGATCAGATAGTAATAGCGTGCATAGCTTTATTTGGCGAGCTTTCCTAAAGGATCTGCCGCGCACAGCAGATAAGTCTATATTTGAAGAGGCTACATGCATATATAGTTTATGAAATTGTTCGAATAGAGAACCTCGCAAAAATTATCTGGTTGATTTTCAAAACTACCAAGTTTTATCGACCAAGTCGAAAGAGAGCACATGTAGCTGTTCAGCACTATTACCACCTCATGATGACATTGATCAGAAACAATAGCAGGGCTAGATCTACTCACCGTAATGGCAGCACGATGAATGCAGTAACAGGTAACGCTGACAGGAAACTCGCGGCAGACGAGATAACTGTGAATATCTCTAACATTCTCCCACAGCTTTCTCTACAAATCCCACCTACAGCCGTTCCATCCTTGACAGTATCTCCTTCGGTCCGATCTGCAGAGTCGACACAACTACAGGAGCTGAAATTCTGTTTTTGAAAAAGAGGAAATTAGTACTTTGATAATCTATTTCAAATACAAATTTTCACTCAACTCTCCATGTCTATCGCATTTGTGGTCTGCACATAGACACGGGTGAGAAGATACAAACACCTTGTACAGTCACTTTGGAGCAGTGTCTCTTCTAAGTGACATCCACGAATAATTCTTATTAAAGAGCGTCGTTGCTATGAAATTGGAACAAACATTCATTACGCTGATTAAAGATGGCATCTGTGCATTTGATTCGACCGCTAACGTTTTGCCACATTGGAGTAAGATAAGTCGATGATTTGAAAACAGTAATAGTATTAGTATAATCTTTTGTAAGGTTATAAAGCTGCATACCATATGGAAATGTAAAATTTATTTTTCGTTGAAACCGAATATTTCGGACATATAAATCATAATGAATCTTCACCAAATATTGCTCAGTGTTAGCACAGAACAAATATGACAAGGCTACATTTTTCCATGCATTCTGCTTTCTCCAGAATAAACACACTTACGACGTAAAAGTTTGGAAGTTTAAGTTTGGAAATAGCAAGGAATCCATCACGTGTATGTGTACGAAAAACTACTAGTATTTCAATCCTTTTTTCTTATTCCCGTTCATTTTTTTCACATGTTCCTGGGGAAAGTTCATTCTATACACGTCATTGCAAATCATCTGTTGAAAATACGAATGGTGACAGATGTAAACATGTATGTCTAGTGGATATGTGATAATGTACGGCAAATTTTAAGAAGAACGATTGAAACACGCCAAGTTTAAGGTAACAACACTGTAACCTGTCAAACCTGGGCCAGAGAAATAGCGAAACAAACAACAAAGATTTCTAAAGGTACATACACTTGTTTTCATAAAATTGTCAACAATAAAAACAAAGGCAATTATTCTCGGTGAATTGAGATTCAGTTAATGCAATTATTATTAAGTTTACGTGCTCGTTTCAAAACCACATCATTTGACGTTAACGGCCACCCATCAGACCCATACCTTTGTGGTTATTGCTTCAGTACATCCAGCGAAACAAGGAGAGTAATACGTCAGGCCGTCACTGCCGCACACTGGATCGTACTCGGTGTCAGAACAACCACAGTTCAAATTGCATTGCGATGCAAATTGGGATGGACCAAAGTCGGTGATGAGGTTGTTTCTGAAAGAGAGTTAACATTCATCAAAATAAGACAATATTTGACAAGTCAGCTGAATCTCTAAACAGTTTTAAACGGGCATGTGCCCGCCATGTCTTGAATGTTGTGTAATATTGTATTGTATTTGCTTTTACTTACTGTACTGCGAGTTATCTTTCTCAGCCTTGTTCTATCTTTGTAAATTTCAGTAGTTTATTTCAATTTCGATTTAGATGTACTTCTAGAGATTTTTTTGGTTCCATGAAAATCAGCTACTACTTTGTAGAAAGCTGATTGGATGCCAATGAAGAATAAAGGAAGCTCTTGGATAATTGTGCTATTCAGTGATATGAAATGATTTCCAACTCTCGATTGTTAGTGATATTATTATTACGAAGAAGGAAAACAACGGTATCTATTGATCACACTGACATTATTTTTGTTCTACTGAACAAAGATTATTTACCAAAGATGTTTTGAAATACATCATATTGGATTTCCCAGAACACTCCACTTTGACCTTTGTACAACGTTGTTGTTCACAGATGAATGCTAACCCCGACTAAGTTCAGTAACCGTTGATAACAATAGAAAACATGGGATATTTCACAAGTAGGTGCTGCGTAGCCAAATTTTACACTTGGCATTTCGATATAAACTTTTGTAAATGATCTAGATTGACTTTATGTAACCAGCACTAATATAGTTTTAAAAATCATGATAACAGTAACGTATAGGCAATTTTTACGATAGATGTTTTTGAAGATATTAAGGAAAATATCTGAAGTATTACTTCAGCATAATTGTTAATTATTACATATGTACCACAGTTTATTTGCACCATACCGCGAATACTTCCAGTATTTGCATTGCCGTTATACCAAAAAAATTATAACATTTATTTATGTTAATGAGTTTTCACTAATCTTGTCCCGGTATTGTTTGTAAACACAAAAATTGTAATCTGCTAATCTGCAAGATTTCTTTCAGTTTGGTTTGTTGCAAGTTATTAGTTACCGCACAATGAATGGCATAACTGATAAAAACTACGACAAAGAAAACTGCATTTATTTATCTTAATGTGAGGATGACTTTTGTTTATCTGGAAAAGCAGTTTGTTATCAGCAGAGGAAGATCGACATTAACGGACGTTAGCTCAGCGGAGCCACAACCGGGTCCAAGTACATGTACTTTAAAGTCAGAACGCCATGATATAAATCAGACAGTCTAATGTAGCGAAGGTGAAGAGAAGTGTAAAATGATACTATAACTGACAGGATTTTCATTTTCTTGAAACTTTCGCAAAAGTTCAGAGAGAAAATCATATACTGCGAAGAGAATCCAAAAAATTTCGTTACAAATTTTTCATTTCAATATAAAACTGTTTATGTTCTTCCCCCTTTTGCAAATTCCCGTCAAAACTTTTCTGACAGTGTCTAAGTTGTGTTAGTTTGCTTTCTTCTTTTTTTGATTCAATTCTACATGGTAACTAGAACAATATGTCATTCTCCTTGCATATTACTGGCTGAAAATCATGCACATTCCTTCTGTTGGACTTCTCATTTTTGCTGTTGGGCTAAAGTCATCAAAGTTAGAGATTTGAATAAAATCAGATATTTTCTCGTAAGTTTTTCGCCACTATCAGAACTTTGTACCTTTGTTATACATCTTTATATAGACGAAAGCAATCGTAAATTGAATCTGAAATGTCTCTTACCTAAAAGATGAATTGGTAAAATCCGAGTATGGAACCGACACCCCGACAAAAACGTCTTGGTCACAGGCTACGAACAGCAGTGGGATTGGCAGTAACACGTTGACCACACCCAGTACGACCAGAGCTTTCGCCGTCGACAATGGCGATAGTTTCTTGTAACGCATAACTACACCACCGAGAAGAATTCCAAACGATGATGAAAGTACCAAAACAATACCTGAAAGGTCGCAGAGAGTAAGAAATCATGTAATGGCATGTAGTAATATAAGCACATTTAAACAGGGCTTTTATGCATAAATAATAAAATATCACTATTTATGAGCATATCTTTACGTTGTGGGTGCAGCATTCAGAGTGGGCCTATGCCATGGAGGTTTTGATTTGCTTACTTGTGTGTGCCCGTTACAATTATTGGCACTCAGTTATCCATCACTTCAAAGTTGAAGTTAATGTAATTGTATATCTTGTAAATTCACAGGATCTATTTCAAGTATTCATTTTGGAGTAGAATGCATAGGAAATTATTTGGACCACACGAAGAATCTCATGAATTATTGGATGAAATTTGATTTTGACTTTGGCACTTTGTATGACGGTAAATTAGTATTATGATTAAAGTTGATAGGCGTGGCATATTGACTGCTGTCGTATTTTACAAATTTTTATCAATGTTTATATTTTAGCAATTAAACCATAAAACTCATTATATTCCAGCTCTGCATTGCTCATAAAGATGATGTTCAGTTCTGCTAACAGTTTTATGGGCGTGGAATACTGATTATAAGCTCATCTGAATATTTGACAGACCACAGTAACTTGCTGGATTAAAGCAACTTACAGTATTCAATTTATTGAGAGGCATGAGGTACATTTGTCATGGTTAGGTTCGGTTACGCTGCATGGATGTTACATCATAATTAATTACGAACAATTTGCATATAAAATAATTTACTGTAATTAAGCTTAATGTAATAAGTAGCAGCATTTACTTTGTCGAGTCTTCATTGATACGTTGGTTATGGTGAAAACTGTTTTTGCAGAAGATCTTATATAGGCGCTACACGTACACAGTAATACTGATTGCCCATTCCGTTTGATAGCGCAAAACTTCTGATATTCAGGTTATTGTTGTTGTTACTTTTTACTTCTCTTTAATCACTGACACTTTACTTTTAGTTTGACTGGTACACGATGGTAACAAAAGGCCGCCATCGGATTTCAGGTTTGGACAGAAGTGCAAAAATAGTCAATTCAGTGTAACTTGAGTATAACTTGAAAAATGGTTCTGGTTTTTGTTTTGTACATGATTGTCAAGCTCACTCTCATTGCAAATATATAAGTGCGTCTTATGATTATGTTTAGAATAGTTTTAGATTAGTGTAGTTTAGCGTAGTTTAGTTTAGTTCAGTTAAGTGAATGTAAACTGTAGTTCGAACGTTCAGAGCAGTTTGGTTTCGTTTAGTTTAGCTTGGCTAAGCTTAAATTCTGTAGTTTACTTTAATTAATTAATTTATTTATTTATTTCAGATTAAAGGAGTACCCATTTACATGCTCAAATCGAGTTAAAATTACCCAATAAGGCTGTAATCTTCCATGGGGTCCTAATTAAACACACAGAATTAAAATCCAATAAGTGTTAAAAGACAATGAAGTCTAAAAGCATACAAAATAAAAATATATTTATAAAAAATCAGCAAAGCAAAAAAGAATAAAAAACAAATGTTCTATTTGTCAATATTATCCCTAATAAAACATTTCAGCCGAGCTTTAAAAAATTCAACATTGTGGCTGCACCGAATATCTTCAGGAAGTGAGTTCCAGAAACTTGAGGCACGCATAGAGAACGTCCTCTGGCCTGTTTGTGTACGGAATTGAGGGAGTAGCAATTACGAGTTAAAGCAGAGCGTGTCTGGTAACCACGAACATCATTTAATGGCACAAATTTATCAAAGAGATATGTTGGTGCAGTATTCATAAGACATTTATAGGCTAAAACACATGTAAAATAAAAGATGCGTTGTTTAACGGAAAAACATTGGCTGCTTCAAAGAGTGAATCGGTTGAGGTATTAAAATCAACATTGTGAAGAACTCTCAGTGCTCTTTTCTGTAACTTATACACTTTCTCGATATTTTTTACAGATGTATTTCCCCAAACTACACAACAGTAATCAATAGCTGACTGTATTAAATCGAAATACAGAATTGTTCTAAGATGACATGGAATGAATTTGAATAATCTTCGAAGTAAATCTATTCTCTTACTCAGAGTGAGACATAAATCGTCAATATGTTTGTCCCAAGCAATAACATTGTCCAATGTAACACCTAAAATCTTCTCGAATGAAACACAAGAGATATTACACACATTAGTTTAGTTTAGTTTTGAGTTTAATTTAGTTTAGTTTAGTTTGGTTTAGTTTAGTTTAGTTTAGTTTAGCTTGGCTTAGTTAAATTTATGTTGTTTAGTTAAGTTTAATTCAACCAAGTTTAGTTTAGTTTAAGTTCGTCCGGGCTACTATACAACACTTTTGTAAACTTTTGTTCAGTGTAGTTTTGATACGATTAATTTACTTTACATTAGTGTGCTGTAATGTGACGTGGTAGAGCGTGGCTATATTATGGTGTTCTATTATTAAGTCTGCTGTAGTGTTATGCAGTGCAGCGATGTGTTATGCAGTGCTGTGTTACTTTAATCATCTTAGTCAATTGCCTGTCAGCGTGAGCCGCTTAGGACCAATTAAAAGCAATTGAATTTTGATGATGATAATCTGTGAATTATTCACGATGACGCTGTGTTTTGTTTTTGCATGTGTAATTTTGTTCTAGATACACACAGGCGGTCATCCTTTGCCGCACCAATCATGGCCTTAGCTTACAACCACTCCAGATCCCTTTTTCAGAATTATAATCCCTTATCTTCACCTTGAATGTAAAAAGGTAGAAAGACAAACCTGTCAGTAAAGCTGCTTTAGCGGCAGGGACACGGAATTGAATCTCGATATACTTGGTGAAATACGTTATCAATCCAGAAACAATAGCCATCTCACAGCTATAGGCAATGCATACAGACATCAGAGGCACATTGGTGAAGAGCCGACGAACTGCCGATGGAAACTCTGTAACAAGAAATATAATTACGAGGAAACTATCATTCTCATCTTTTTGCCTGTTTCAGAAAATTCACACCTGTAAGTCTCTTGTATTGATCACATTTTCATCAAAATCCTTTCTTGGTCCACGTATTCACACACACACAGATATATTTTATTTTCAGAGAAGAATCGCACCCAATATGACACTGTTTGGCGTTTTTCTCTTCCCTGTTGTGTCTTCTGAGGGTGATTAAAACTGTCATTTTGAAAGACTTTCATATTTTTTATCCTCTGAAACAAATGCCCTTTCTCCTTATTTTTCCTCAAGTACATTTTTTCAAACAGGAAAACAAGTGAGGAATACGTGACCTCGATACTTTCAATGGATATATTACGCTATAAGAAAGCATCAATGTGCGCAAAAGATGACAAAAATTGTTAGTTGATAAATATGAAACTTTTTGACAGTTATAAATGCTATTTTTAGAGTTGTTAATGAAAATACTAATTTGAAATGTCAAAGCTTTTCTTCATTTTCACATAAACCGTAGAGCATAGTTGGTGTAGAAATTATTCATGAAAGAGTAAAGGTAATACATTTACATTAACAAAACAACAATGAATGATATCATTCCATATTTTGTTCAAATTCATTATATACAAATGAAGACCAATTGCATCAACGAAGATATCTTTCAAAATAGAGAGGAAAGGGATAAAACTTAACAACTTGTCGTCAGAAACACTTGTCTACTAACCAACATTTTTTTCGCTCATATATCTTGGCATAAATTTATCTTTACCATACACAAAATAAGTTAAAAAAAACAATCGTTAATAAACATTTTGAGGCTTGGTCTTCCTGAGAAACCACTCTAAACTGTTTTTCGCTAGTGTAAAATTTCTATTTTCACAAAATTAACAAAGTGTATTTCATTTGTATCAACTCCGTGGGTTTAAAAACGAGTCAACATGTGCAGTATCATATAACAGAATTGAGTCGTTTACGATTCCCTTTTGGTCTATGATACTGCACATCTGCACGTCTATAGGTATCATAACATACAGGCGTTCGTATAGATCTTCCGAGGCACCTTCTGAATGAATATAAATAAAAAAGCTTTACCTTTAATGCGTCTCATGGCCTCTCTTTCAGCATTGGCATCGCCTTCATCTTTACTTGAAGCTACGGAAGGTGTGTTGGCGTCCTTTTCCCTTGATGAACGAAATTTCTTCGAAGCAGCGTGATAGGAATTGCAACAATTACCAAGAGGGCGCCGTTGACCAGGAATCCCAGCCACCAAGCTCCAACCCATCGTGTGTCGTACTGGTCTATGTCGATACTGGACATATTGACACGATCGAAGTCAACATACAGTTGGATAAACAATGAAGAAATCGGGAATCCAATCGCTGGTCCAAAACTGATCATAGTGTAAAAAATACCTGATTGGAGGTAATAAAAAGTTATTTTGTATGTTTTGTTGTGAATGGTTCAAGCTATGCTTTTGTAAAGAAGTATATGTTTGTTTATTAATCTTACCTCTTTAATACCAAAATAGTTCGAAGGAGATCTTTTCAGTTATGGTTATCGATGTAAGTTCGGTGAATTTATTGTGTTGCACCTCCTAATAAAGCTAAAGAATACCACTATTTTCCAAATGATCGTCAACAAAAATTCCATTGCGTTCATTTCCACTCATATAACACTCGAGTTCATTTATAAACAAACTGAAAAGCAAAGGACTAAGCATAAAACCTTGTTTGATGCCTACTTTACATGAAAACACCTCAAGCATTTAAACTTTTGAATGCGTCTGTTGTACCAATTATTTTTTATCGTTCAGAAATTGTAGAGAGTGTTTAAGGTAGTATGCACCTCGAAAGTGAAAGACTTAAACTTTTCCTCTAACTTTGCTCAAGGGATCTTTCAATCATTCTCTTTCAAAATCAAGAATAAAAATAGGGTGTCACCGTGCAAATTTTGGTACTAGAGAAACAAATTACCCAAGATTTACCGATATTAGAAATTCAAAATGGCCGCCATCCCTGTGTTAACTCTATGGAGAAAAATAAAAATTTTCGAATTTCGAAAAACTACTGAAGCCGGTTAAAAGTTTTCTTTCACCAAGAGCTTTAAAATGAACCCCCGCATGTGGTATATCAGAAGAGAATTGTAAAAGTTTGAGAGTCCGAATGTCTGTCCCCGAGGTGCGATCTACCTTAAGCTTCGTAGATTTATTGAAGGTGTGAACTCGAGTGTAAAATCAGAGGTACCGTTAGGCGAGCGTAGAATATCCCCACCTGCCTGCTTGTATATGAAATGCTGCATTGCATATTGGGTAAAACTGATAAAAATGGACAACTGACGTCACGTCACCCAAGGGCCAGCAATGAATTGCTTAGAACTTTTTTATTCATCTGGGAGAGTCACTTTGGCTACTAAAATACGTGGATTACTTTTTAGATACGGGTTTGGAGTAGTGTGGAATGAGCAGCATGTCGGGGATTCAGAAACGTTTCTTTCTAGACTTAAAGATTGTTACAGGCAGGAATGGTCAGCTTCCTTACGTGAACATCCTAGATTGCGTTCTTATGTCAATTTCAAGTTGCTGCACTGCACGGGAGCCTGAATTGTATACCTTTCGAATATTAACATCGGGAAATTTAAATCCGCTTTGACAAAGCTACGCTGCTCTGGTCACAAACTAACTATTGTAACCCACCTATTCCAATAGAAAGGAGAGTCTGATCATATACTGCGAGACTCGCGGGATTACTATGGGTGAGGATGAATATCATTTTTATTATTTTGTCCTTTATACAATAGTTATCCAACGGATTTTGTACAACAAAGGCATCGCGTTTTCCCAACAAAAGATAAATATTATGCATTGTTAATGTCCAAGGATGTGGTACAATATCGTTTGTCTCACTTTGGTTACAAGTCATTTCAAAAGAGAGAAGCTTTCATTCAACAGATACATGAATTGTAGACTTTATGAGTATTATAATTTATTATCTCAACACTATCTCTCAGAGTAATAAAAGCTTTGTAATTTACGATGGGCCGAGGCCTTTGCAATGGAAATTAAGACGACATGCGTTCAGGTAGAAAGCACCTCGGAACTCTATATGGACTCTGTAGAGGACTCTATATTTTTACAATACTTTTCTGATCTACCGCTTCTTGGGCTCAATTCGAAGCTTTCTGAGTAAGCGCCTTAGTCTTTAGAAATCGAAAATTTTATGTCTCCTGAGAACGCCATTATGAATTTCAAATATCGGTAAAAGTTGAGTAATTTGTTTCTCGGCACAAAACTTTGCACGATGATCCCTGATATTGTTCTTGTTTTGGCAATAGGATGATCGAAAGTCTAATCGAGGAAAGTCTGAGGAAACATTTGTCTTTCACTTTCGAGGCGTATACTACCTTAAGCGGGACTTACGGATAGTTGTTCAATTTAAGGTGTCATATTATCATTACCCACTTGGCTTACCTAAGTAGAGAGGGGCTTTCAATTTACTGGCGCCATCGTCTATATAGAGAGGAATTAAGATCACTATCGGAGTGAAGAATATTCCAACTAAAATGTTTCCAATCAACATCAGTACAGCCGTTTGCATACTCTCCCTTTCGTTAGTCGCTGAGCAAGTGTCGCTTGCATTTCCATGTGTGTCTTCCACCGACGTGCTGTAACTTTCAGAACACATGGTCGTGTCATTTGTGCCGAGTACAACACTGGAGTATTTGTACGTGCCCGATAGAAAATGTGACATTGACGGTAAGCATAGACACAAAGCAGCGAGGATTAAACTCACGCCAATGACCCGAGGACGATGGCTATCCAGTCGGCCGAAGAAGAAAGAGACGAATACAACTGTTATCACGGTTGCCGTGTCGAACAAGGTGGCATTGAGTCCCATCAGTACACTGTCCAAGGAGTACCGTTTCTGGATGCTCGTCAGCCCGCCTAAAAATACACTGAAGTTAATCGTGAACACTAAAGGGGCCACGCAGAGAACACCGAATGCGAATTTGAAGTTGGCGAATATCTGAAGACACTGTGGCCGCCAGTTTCCTATTCCAAACATCAAATCTGGATCTTCCTGGTTCATTGACGAGTTGACAACTTGACCATGTACATCGAGTTGAGCAGGCAGAAATGGAGTGTTTTCAACCACCTCGCCATTTTCTTGGTCTTTTGCTTCCCGTTGAAGTTGCTGTTCTCCAGTCGATGCTCCGTCCTCTCCATTATAGCTTCTCTTCCCTTTTTCATCGTTTACGTTTTCCATGTTTCTGGAAATCTCAGAATTTTTTTCTAATAGGATTTCCTGACATAACAAGTGTTGTAACATATTTAAATTGAAAAAAAAATCCGCAGAAAAAGTGCTAGCAAGACTATTACAGTAACTTGAACAGTTATAACCAGCCTGGTGCCCTGTCAAATGTGGCTAATTTTTCTTGGCACAAATTTATCTTTTTTGTCAAATTAGTTCCTCGATTATTATGATTTGCAATAAGGAAATGGCATTTGCGATTTTCACAAACCAAGAAGAACAAAAATCCACTCAATCCACCGGCCAAACGGGTGGCAGAGAAGAAATATGTCTTATTGAGATTGTAAATATCTATCTCTAAATCTTATTCTACCATAAGGGTCGAGAATGTTCTTTATTGTGTTCTTTGCGACTTCCGTAAAGTGTTTAATAAAATAGATTGATGCAAAACCGAAAACATCTGCAAATTACTGTCGATAAATCATTCGTCGTCCGCACAGACGGGGTCATCGCCACATATGGTTATGATATAATGACGATATCGATGTGTTGATCAGCTCCTTCTATTCGGATGACATCGGCCAAGCTGACTGAATTGTGACCGACTTTTTAAGTTACACATATCTACACACAACAATATAATTAAAATCACACATAGAGATAAATTTTTCTCCCTAAATTTCTGTTCTTTTAGTCAACTTTATCATCGTCTACGTACACCATAGACATGAAAGACAACACGCCGAATAAGGTCTACACTGTGCAGATTATTCTCGATATTCGATCAATCATAATCATAGTTTTTTCTAAACGTTAGTTGACGTCCAAGCCTCTTTGTTGTAGTACTACAGTGCATGGCTTTTGTCGATGATTAGGCATGATAAACATACATGATAAACTCATATCTGACACGCTGATATATAATTTATTGTTTATTGACATGTGCATGGTTTATTTTCCACTAAATGTATACTCATATACACAAAACGCATGAATCTGTATAGCTCACGCCGTCAGCCGAACGATTCTCTGGCGAGTGCCTTTGCTGTATCCCTCGTATTCCGGCGTCTTGCTTCCAATAATTGCAGAGGTTTCTCTATTGAAGCGGATCTGCCTCCTTGCTCGCAGTGTTTTCACTTCTAACATTTCCTTCATCCATGAAGTTAAACTTACATAAACCGGTAAAGCAAACAAACAATGTTCTCTCATGACGGGTGACAAAAGAGACCATGCTTGGAGTTATAGTTATTTTACATCGTAACTTTTCACCATCTGCTGACAGTGAGTGAGTCCATTACCCTAACCACTGTGCAATGCTACATCCTCAATAATAATAGCAAATATATTCAGCATAGAACGGCTCCCAGATTTAAATACAGATTAAGATTTCCCCAAAAGGGTTCAATTCTAACTGTGAATATTTCTTTGTCTGTTCATTTCTAAGTGCCAAAATAATATTTCTTTGTTGATTTCCTTCAAAACAGTATACGAAGGCAATAGTATTAAGTGATACGATATGTTTCCAGATGATTATATGAAATTAGATATTTAGCCACTTTATTGGTGAATCTACTTCAGGGTCTGACTCCATCAAAGGTATTATAAACCTACTGCTCCGTTCTCGGAGTCTTGGATTTCATGGCCTTGGCTTTTTTAGTCAGCGACACCCACAGTATAAGATACATTGCTATGGCACAGACTTGAACACGATCTGGAATGTCAACAGTTTCAATCGGTAGTCGAAGAGGTCGTATATCCAACAGGTACTGAACATGCTACATTCTGATACTCCCCAGAACAAACACGCTGAGTCGATGATGTAACCCATATAAAGAGGCGTGGGTACCCAACCTGAAAGGAAAGTTGACAGAAAACTAAAGTTTTAGATTGGTTCAGGTGTTTCGTTTGGTCTGTTCTGCTTTCCTTAATTTCTGAAGATCCTTCATTTGTTGTATTTTGGCGTCGATACTCTTGCCAAAACAAAAACGCGTCCTTGTTTAATATTTGTTTTTCACAAAATTAATACATGTATCTGATGACATGTCTTCAAGCTTCATCTGTGTTCCATTACCGTAAAGCATGCACAAAAGACAATCATCTGGAAGTAAACAGTGTGGTTTTGTCTTTGCCAGTAGTCAGCTGAAGTAAATACAAAAGATTATTAAAGCTTGAGAATGAATGATATTATTTGACATATACATACTACACATTAAATACCGCCGCTGTCGTGACTTAATGGAATATTACACATTGATCTGACACGGTATGCTAATCCTCTATGCTACTTTGATGCCAAGGTACATTCTCATTCCTTTTACAGAAAAAATTTCTTAAATGTCGCAGAATTGACTTACCGATGATTTGAGAGAAGAACTGTCGAATACCGACGGCGAAGGGTTTGTCCTCTGGAGCAACAGCGCTGAAAAATAGAAATTTTATATAACGTCTTATAAATGGAAAGTGTACATTCATCACTACTGACACTAGTATCATAGACTATATGATCAGATAGTAATAGCGTGCATAGCTTTATTTGGCGAGCTTTCCTAAAGGATCTGCCGCGCATAGCAGATAAGTCTATATTTGAAGAGGCTACATGCATATATAGTTTATGAATTCTGTTCGAATAGAGAACCTCGCAAAAATTATCTGGTTGATTTTCAAAACTACCAAGTTTTATCGACCAAGTCGAAAGAGAGCTCATGTAGCTGTTCAGCGTTATTACCACCTCATGATGACATTGATCAGAAACAGTGATAGCTGGTGCTAGATCTACTTACCGTAAGGGCAGCACGATGAATGCAGTGACAGGTAATGCTGACAGGAAACTCGCGGCAGACGAGATAACTGTGAATATCTCTAACATTCTCCCACAGCTTTCTCTACAAATTCCACCTACAGCCGTTCCACCTTTGACAGTATCTCCTTCAGTCCGATCTGCAGAGTCGACACAACTACAGGAGCTGAAGTTCTGCATTTGAAAAAGAGGAAATTAGTACTTTGATAGTCTATCTTAAATACAAATTTTCACTCAACTCTCCATGTCTATCGCATTTGTGGTCTGCACATAGACACGGGTGAGAAGATACAAACACCTTGTACAGTCACTTTGGAGCAGTGTCTCTTCTAAGTGACATCCACGAATAATTCTTATTAAAGAGCGTTGTTGCTATGAAATTTGAACAAACATTCATTACGCTGATTTAAAGATGGCATCTGTGCATTTGATTCGACCGCTAACGTTTGGCCACATTGGAGTAAGATAAGTCGATGATTTGAAAATAGTACTAGTACTAGTATTTCGTAAGGTTATAAAGCTGCATACCATATGGAAATGCAAAATTTATTTTTCGTTGAAAGCCGAATATTTTGGACATATAAATCATAATGAATCTTCACTAAAAATTGCTCAATGTTAACACAGAACGAATATGACAAGGCTACATTTTTCCATGCATTCTGCTTTCTCCAGAATAAACACACTTACGACGTAAAAGTTTGGAAGTTTTCCTGCGCACGGACAAGTTTGGAAATAGCAACGAATCCATCACCTGTATGTGTACGAAAAACTACTAGTATTTCAATCCTTTTTTCTTATTCCCGTTCATTTTTTTCACATGTTCCTGAGGAAAGTTCATCTACACGTCATTGCAAATCATCTGTTGAAAATACGAATGGTGGCAGATGTAAACATGTATGTCTAGTGGATATGTGATTATGTACGGCAATTTTAAGAAGAACGATTGAAACACGCCGAGTTTAAAGGGACATTATTTGTATCTTTGGACCTTTTTTTTCATTTTTCCGATGACTGAAATCCCCGGTCAAATCAATGGGAGACATAAATTGTGACTATGGACGGCTTCAAGGATATGTAAAACCACCTTCTTGCTCTTTACGGCAAGGTGCAATGTTGGTAAGGGAGTCCGCGCGATTTGAACCAACCGCCATGATTGAACCCCTGCACATGACCAATATTACTACGCATACGTCAACCATCAAAGTACATACGTACAGCTGGAACGTGAAAGGCCTGTGACCTACACACTAACTTCAGCACAACGGATATCGAGGAGCACACGGCGCATAAACAAATGCACGTATCACAAACTACTGTCAAATAGTGAAACTAAGCAGGGCATTTGCTTGTAGTTTGATTTTAGTATCGATGACACGGACTGTGAAACAAATAAAACCATAGACGCAATTGGGTCAATGGTAAAACTAAAACGATGTCAGATTGCTGTGGTGATACTAAACAGGTACAGAGTAATGCATTTCCTGTGCATTTGATCGTTTGCAAATCTTTGTCAACTTTTAAGATTTTTAGGGCATTTTCTTGCCATTATGTTGGTTCGTTTTACAAACACAACATGATCACTTGTTGAACTTGGAAACATCGCACTCTGACTGAACAGTGCACCGTGTAGCATCGGTGACATCGTGACACCGCGCCGCGCGAGTGCTGTCATTGATGTACTGCTCGCGATTGGAGTCACCTCTCGACAAACAAGATCTGTTTGAATGTTGTTATTCTCTGTGCATCGTGTAATTATTTGTATCAGTTGAATCGCATTTCGAACCAAAAGTGAGTACATCGCAATGACAGTTGCCTAGACCCGTTCGCTTACGGCCTCTGTGCCTCCGACCCACACCCAAAAGTGGGCTTTACGTAAGAAGCGCAGCTGAGCACATCGTGTACCTAAAGCTCTGCGTACGGCCTCCACGCCGTATAACGCCGGGAACACACAGACCTGTACGCAGGGCTAATCGTGTACCCAGGCGAGGTGGGTGTGCTTGAAAACGAAACTCAATGCAAGTTTGGGATTAAAAATGGGTTGTTTTTGGTGGAGAAACTGCACGCCGCAACCGAGGTGCTGCCAGCGGTTTGGCACAGCCCTGCCACGCAGAGTTAGCTTTCACCCAACAATGTACATAATGTACGTGTCAGTCGCCAAAGTACATTGCTCAATTTCGCGATCACCTCGACAATAATGTGACTGTCTACTGAAGTTAAATATCCCTTCATTTTACTCTGTTTTCACATTTCTATGCCCAAAGGCTTTTGGCAAGTCTACATATGCATATGGAGGAACAAACGAGATGAAAAAGATCCGCAATTATAGGCCTTGTCGTGGTCAGCTGGTACTGGTAGGCATTTGAAATGCCCATTCTAAAATGTGCCCTGTAGCAGCAAAGAATGGTGTATCTAAGAGCAGGATTGGCCGTCAAGATCTCCATGAAAAACTGACCGTCAAAATGTAACTGAGCAAACGGGATCGGTAATAGGGAATCCCGAAACTGCAATACTGCGTTTTCGACTGTCACTTCGTGTGGTTTATTTTTTTACACGCGGATGCTTACAGCGGCCTAGATAGCAGTGTGGTCTGATCGCAGGTCAACCTGAGGTTAACAGTACCCTCCACAAAGCTCAGACCCAAGGTTTTTTCTACACGGTGTACGCAAACGGGATGGAAGTTGTCTATGGTAGACCGTTTTTTAGACATCTTTCAGTAAGTCGAATAACATTATCAACTGCTTGTTTGCAACAATATGAGGTCAAAAGATACAAATAATGTCCCTTTAAGGTAACAACACTGTAACCTGTCAAACCTGGGCTAGAGAAATAGCGAAACAAACAACAAAGATTTCATAAAATTGTCAACAATAAAAACAAAGGCAATTATTCTCGGTGAATTGAGATTCAGTTAATGCAATTATTATTAAGTTTATGTGCTCGTTTCAAAACCACATCATTTGACGTTAACGGCCACCCATCAGACCCATACCTTTGTGGTTATTGCTTCAGTACATCCAGCGAAACAAGGAGAGTAATACGTCAGGCCGTCACTGCCGCACACTGGATCGTACTCGGTGTCAGAACATCCACAGTTCAAATTGCAATGCGATGCAAATTTGGCTGGACCAAAGTCGGTGATGAGGTTGTTTCTGAAAGAGAGTTAACATTCATCAAAATTAGACAATATTTGACAAGTCAGCTGAATCTCTAAACAGTTTTAAACGGGCATGTGCCCGCCATGTCTTGAATGTTGTGTAATATTGTATTGTATTTGCTTTTACTTATTGTACTGCGAATTATCTTTCTCAGCCTTGTTCTATCTTTGTCAATTTCAGTAGTTTATTTCAATTTCGATTTAGATGTACTTCTAGAGATTTTTTTGGCTCCATGAAAATCAGCTACTACTTTGTAGAAAGCTGATTGGATGCCAATGAAGAATAAAGGAAGCTCTTGGATAATTGTGCTATTCAGTGACATGAAATGATTTCCCACTCTCGATTGTTAGTGATATTATTATTACGAAGAAGGAAAACAACGGTATCTATTGATCACACTGACATTATTTTTGTTCTACTGAACAAAGATTATTTACCAAAGATGTTTTGAAATCCATCATATTGGGTTTCCTAGAACACTCCACTTTGACCTTTGTACAACGTTGTTGTTTACAGATGAATGCTAACCCCGACAAAGTTCAGTAACCGTTGATAACAATTGAAAACATTGGATATTTCACACGTAGATGCTGCGTAGCCAAATTTACACTTGGCATTTCGATATAAACTTTTGTAAATGATCTAGATTGACTTTATGTAACCAGCATTAATATAGTTTTAAAATCATGATAACAGTAGCGTATAGGCAATTTTTACGATAGATATTTTGAAGATATTAAGGAAAATATCTGAAGTATGTACTTCAGCATAATTGTTCATTATTACATATGTACCACAGTTTACTTGCACCATAGCGCGAATACTTCCGGTATTTGCATTGCAGTAATACCAAAAACATTATAATATTTATTTATGTTAATGAGTTTTCACTAATCTTGTCCCGGTATTGTTTGTAAACACAAAAATTGTCATCTGCAAGATTTCTTTCAGTTTGGTTTGTTGCAAGTTATTAGTTACCGCACAATGAATGGCATAACTGATAAAAACTACGACAAAGAAAACTGCATTTATTTATCTTAGTGTGAGGATGACTTTGTTTATCTGGAAAAGCAGTTTGTCGTCAGCAGAGCAAGATCGACATTAACGGACGACGTTAGCTCAGCGGAGCCACTACCGGGTCCAAGTACATGTACTTTAAAGTCAGAACGCCATGATAGAAATCATACTGTCTAATGTAGCGAAGGTGAAGACAAGTGTAAGTGTCACTATAACTGACAGGATTTTCATTTTCTTGAAACTTTTACAAAAGTTCAGAGAAAAAAATCATATTCTGCTAAGTGAATTCGAAATATGAGGTTCCAAATTTTGATTTCAATATAAGACTCTGAATGTTCTCCCCCTTTATCAAAGTCTCGGCAAAACTTTACTGTCTCATCCAATTATGTTGGATTGCTTTCTTCTTTTTGAATTCAATTTTACATGGTAACTCGGAAAATACTGCAGTAATGTCTTAAAAATCTGCTAAAAAATACGGAATTGTTCATTTGATCCCACAGATTTGAATAAAATCAGATATTTTCTAGTAACGTTTTTACCACTATCAGAAGTTCTTATCTTTGATATGAGTATATATATAAATATATATATATATATAAATATATATATATATATATATATATATATATATATATATATATATATATTATATATATATAAGAAACTGTAGGAATTCAGGTGATCCCCAGTGGAGCGTGGAGTGGGGTGAAGATAGAAGAAACTTGGGTTGACACACACTACAACACCTGGTTGTTAGGTTCCAAAGGTATTTATTATACCTCAAACACAACGTTTCGCTCTAAATTTAGAGCTTATGAAAACACCTGAAGAAGCTCTATATTTAGAGCGAAACGTTGTGTTTGAGGTATAATAAATACGTTTGGAACCTAACAACCAGGTGTGGTAGTGTGTGTCAACCCAAGTTTTTTTATATATATATATATATATATATATATATATATATATATATATATATATATATATATATATATATATATATATATATATATATATATATATATATATCAATCGTAAATTATAATAATTACCACGTTCACCCTTTCACTGAAAGCCTCGTTAACATCTGAAATGCCTCTCACCGTATAGATGAATTGGTGAAATCCAACAGTGAAACAGATACCCCGATAAAGATGTCTTGCTCACAGGCCACGAACAGCCGTGGGATCGACGGTAACACGTTGACCACGCCCATTACTACAATGGTAATAGTTTCTTGTAACGCATTACTACACCACCGAGAAGAACTCCAAACGATGATGAAAGTACCAAAACAATACCTGAAAGGTCACAAAGAGTAAGGAATCATGTGATTATTAAGAAACAGTATACTCATTCAGACAGGAGAGTGTGTGCGTTTATAACGAATTACCACTATTTGTGATTATATTACCATACCCTGTCAGTGGCATTTTTATTGGTCGAGCTGAACCACGTAACTGACCACAAATGCACAGTAATGGTTTGTTTACGTGCCCGTAAATATCAGTTCAGTTCATTTCAAAGAGAATAGATCTCATATCGGATACTGGCATATCCGTCTATGTTGCTGGTAACATTATGAGCTGGTGACAGAATATTAACAACTCATAATGTCGTAAAACATCGTAACTTTACGGCTAAAACTTACATTGTGGTTTGGTGGTTTGTACAAAGACCATAATCAAACTAAAAGTGGAGCATCTGTTGGCAAAGTTAAGACACTTTTTGCCAAAAAACTCCGGATTTGCAAAATATTTTAGCGCGAGTGACACTGAGCTCGCATTAAGAGGATACTGGTCAGTAAATACAACATTTGTGTAGTACAAGTTCCGTAGCCCGTTGTCTTTCACATGAGAAATTTTCGTAACTTTGACGGTTTTCTTGGGATCATTGATAATATAATGGAAATAACAGACTCCATCCTGACCATTAACAGTTATATATGGGGGCGGGCGAGAGGAAAGCCAGAATTAATGGGTTCGGCAAGCCTCTCCCTCGCCCGTAGATAAACGTTATTCATACTGGTCAGGGCGTTCACAGTGGGCCTATGTTATTTGTATTTGCTGTATCTTGCGTCTGTGTGTGTGCACGTCACGATTTTTGGCACTCATAACTAAAGTATTTCAAAGTCGAAGTTAATGTAATCGGATATCTTGTAAATTCATAGAAGGATCTTGGTCTCATTTGCTTTTGGAGTAAATTGTGCCACCAACTTTAACAAGATCATCTGCTATGATTCCCTTCATATGCAGTGCAATTCCTATCTCGTTATGTACATCTTTGGTTTTCTGTTCCAAGTCAACAATCTGGATGACATGTTTGTACTTGGCAGGACTCTGTATTTGAATAACATTGTCCTTTTCTTTGATCTTCTTTTCCAAGGAATACTTTGAAAGCTGAGACACAGAAAGCACATGCGTACAGCTTTAAAAAACATTATACGACAGATATATCGGCGATCCGCTTTCAACTTTCATTAATTACCATGCCCTTCCCGTCGCATTTTGATTGGGCGAGCTGAACCACGTGACTGACCACAAATATGCAATAACGGTTTGTTTACATGCCCGTGAATATGAATAATAAGATTAACAACTAAAAGTATCGTAACTTTACAGCTCAAACGTAAATCATAATCAATCAAAAAATAAAATGGAGCACTTGTAGGTCAAGTTGAGATACTTTTTTCTGAAAACATCTCCGGATTTGCCAATTTTTTACAGCGCGCGTGACAGTGCGTCGCGTATTGCTCAGTTTCTGGGGCCCAGTTGTCGTTCGCTCCTGAAATTTTCGGAAATTTTGACGGTTTTCTTGGGTTCGCTGATAATATAATGGAAATAACAGACTCCGCTCTGACCATTAACGTTTATTTGTGGGCGCGGGCTCGAGGAAAGCCAAATTAACGGGCTCGACAAGCCTCGCCCGTTAATTTTTGGCTTTACTCTCGCCCTTGCCCACAAATAAACGTTAATGGTCAGCGCGTCGCCCGTTATTTCTATAATACCATCACAGCTATAGCTACCGATCTAATCCTGGCAAAGCATGTGCGGGGATGGGATCGGCAGAGGATAAAAAATGTGTAGTGGGAAAGCGGGCAAGCGGATGAAAGACACCACGAGTGAGTCCGACAGCGGAGCAGCAAACTATTCCGAATCTGTGTGTCCGTGTCAGACGCAAAAAATCCCTGTCAAATCGTCATGAACTCCAATCTCCCGAATGTAAGGGTGAGGCCCAATGTTAGAGGATTACATAACAATGCGTGTAGTTCACTTTCGCCCTGGTAGTATAAGTCTGACATTCAGTAGATGAGATGCGCTTCCAAAAATTGACATATAAAAACATGATCTCCGAAACGTTTTGTTTTATTCAACTGATTCTTGGCCTTTCAATTTATCGCCAAGACATCCCTGGTTTTTTCGGAAATACTCTGACACACTCCCCCCCCCCCCCCCCCCCACCGCACAGAGTATAGACGCGCTTCCAACGCTTTTACCCTTTCCGGACGCAAACCAATTCGTAAACTATATGCGCTTTGGCGCACGGCCAAGTCTTTATTTGTTTGTCAGGAACCAGTTACAGTATCAGTTAGAATATTATGAAGGAATACTGAGAAGATGAAAACACTTTCATTGATCGACAAAAAAGAAATAATTAGTAAACATCGATTAAGAGACTAGAGAATCGAAAGAATTTATCAATTCGGAACAAAAATATGTCGACTGACTGACAAACACAACCAGAAAGAGCATTTTATTTAACTTAAAAAATAAGTCGTAGCCTTTCCTTGACATCCCCGTTTGTGGTATGCTGCTAAATGACACGGCAAAGGTAAGCTATTTCACCTGCCATTCTTGTAATAGTATCGCTGAAGGTTCACAGTGTTAGCGATACGCAAGATAAGCTATCCCATCGCGTACATCAATTATTTACCCGGTGTAATGATCCAGTTTTCATTGCGAATGTTTGAGTAATTACATCTCTGCGCCTTCCTGAATGATTGAAAGCTGTTTGAAACTGGCAACAACCGTTTCCAACAGACGCAAAACCATGGTCCGAACGGCCAATTTCCCAGGAAGTTCTTCTATATTTCGTAAAACTATGTATTACTCTATGGATAGCTATGCAGTCGATGTGTTTGCAAAAGTAGACGTGCTCGTTCAGACCTCTTTTGCTTGGTTGGAGCTCGTTCGGGGTGAGTTCCACGGAGCACCAACCTGAACTATTACCCGTTGTTAGTCAAATTGCTTATGAATCTCTAATGATTTAGGCGGCCATTTATATCCCGCACCGGGTTTTACATAAGTGACCAAATAATAAACACAGTACGACATTAATTTGTCATCTGTTATATTTTCAAGCCCTCTACACTCTGCTGATACAATATTTCAATCCTCGAGATTTCAAAGTGACATATCTTTCATAATCCCTTTGATTCTTCAACCACACTTATTAGATACTTGTGAATACTACCTCAATTGCTAATGTAAATACACTGCAACCCCTGCACATTTACAAACATTCTAGACTTGGTTCAAGTCTGTGAATTTAAAAAAATAAAATCATTTATAATAGTTTCTCTTGTGTCTCTCCTATTTCGTACAACCTATCCCAGGCCAGGTTTTCCCAGCGATTGAAAGCGTCACGTTTGAGTCTGCGCAATAGTGAGTTACTTTCTGCCGGATTCCACATGTGATTACGGATGAACTCCCCTGTATAGCGTTCACCCCACTCATCACGTCCACTCCACTCACGCGTTTCACATGAAAACAAAACACAAATCGTCGCGTTCACTCCACTCAAACATTCACAAATCACAGACTTGAACCAAGTCTACAAACATTCATGTACGAGCTTAAAAAACTGTCAATTTGCTGCTCTGCAAACTTATAAGGGAACATTTGTTTTTACGGGTAGGTCGGTGGAATTTTAGCTACAAATAAAATGCAAAAAGCGACCCCCTCTAAATTATTTTTCTACAATATGACTTCCCAAATTTATCAATTGCCCCCTCTTTTTCATCTGATTAGATTGATTAACCTTTTTACACCCTAAGACCCTTGGATGGAGTTGACATTTGGAATTACCATGTGGCATGACGTCTGAAATAATCAAAGACCTTCCCCATTAGGCTACATTGAATTTCAAAAACACCTGGGGGCGGTGAGATTCCAAAAAAGTTCTCGGAAAAGTATTATGACAAACTAAATCCTTTGCCTTAAGGTGGCTGCTTGGATCATCAACAAATTGTTTAATATACCCTAAAACGTGCGCCCGAAGGGCGTGCCGAAAATGGAAATGAAAGTGCCAGAAGGTATTTGAAAAGGAATTTGATATTAAATAAATTTTCAAGACCCCCCCCCCCTCTTTGCAATGTCAATTTTTTTTCAGATCCCCGGCATGTTGTCAATTTTGTCAAGTCCTCCAGAGGTTTTTGTGAATGCAGCTTTACCATATTTTGTCAAAGCACTATAAAAACACTTGTCTAAAAATGTGCAAATCATGGTAATTTGACCTCAAGAAACATTCAAAATGGCTGCCAACAGATAATTGTATTGTTTCCCCATGTTTGTTTATTTTCATAGGATATCGTCATTAATTAATCATTTTCTATTACCAAACCATGGTTCCTTAATCAGCGCGAACTGATATAAATTGACAAAAAATGCAAAGATATACAAATATTTTTTGTTCTGACTTATGAAGTATAAAACAGTTGATGTCTTAGAACACAACACTGTCGATATTGATGATGTCGCTGTCTTTTGTCATTGTTTGAGGTATCCATGTAGTCCCCACTCCTTCCCCATCTATTATTCCATCTAAAAACTTTTCATTGAAGAAAACAAAACAAATGGCTGTAGTATATTGGTTTTCAAAGTACTTAATATAATATCTAGTTAGTTTTCCTATTTTGTTCTCTCAATTACGAATAACATGCTAATAAAGTTCATTCTCAGTCTTAACTTGGATTTTTTTCTATCAAGCAAGTTACATTCTCCCAAAGTTGATACTTTGGGACAAAAACTAGGAACATCTACATGGTCTCAATATCTCCTCTTATACTGATACACAGTCACTGGCTTACCATTGTCCTCTGACTGGTGAATGAATAGTTGACAGAAAATATAATGGCTTACTATCCATCAGTCAAAGTGACTCATCAGAACCGAGTAGTACGAAATATATAGTTTACCTCAATGAACTTGAGAGTCAAAGTGACTCGTCAGATTAACTAATTAAAAAACACTTGTCCCATTGGTGTTCCTATTTATATGTGTTTAAACCTGTTTGCTGAAATGTATGTAATTATGAAGTCAAAAATTCCTTGCAAACACTCCATGTATGTGAACAAAAGTGTTCTTTTCTACTATCAACTGTTAAGACAGTATAAAGCCATGTTCATGTTCTGTTTTATATACGGTCAATTCTGCTGTTTTTTTGCCATAATTCCAAACAAACCTTTGTAAAATTGATCCCTAAAGCATTGCTTGTAAAATGTGACCCCCATAACTGTTTTGTAAAAGTCGACGCCCCCGATTTCCACCGACCCCTATTCTCGTAAAAAACGAATGCTCCCTACGTACACACAAAGTGCTTATGCGTACTGTAAAAGGTTAGTCTGCAATACATGCATTGGAAAGGATTACGTATTGAGCACTTTTTCTCCATCATTGAAATAATGAATTAACAGAAAATTGATATTCATCCGCATTTTTTATTTTAAATCTCCGAAAATCATTTATAAGAATGTTCGCAAAATCATCCCTGAGACTGACTGCTCATTGTACGAGTACTCCTTCATGACCTTAAATAGCCTGCGATGTGTGGTTTAATATTTAAACCAACAATCATGGCGACCGGCCCCACGCCACCCACTGGTTCGGAAGAACCTGCACTCAAGAAACGAAGCATTGCACCGTTTTACAGAGATCTTTACCAATTGTCAAAGGGAATCAATGACGGTAAGTGTTCTGCAGTTTTTAGCTCATGAGAAGATATGTATTTTGAGACCGTTTATTCGGCCGATAGTCCAGAAATATACCTGTATTTGAATTCATAAACATCATGTTTCCGTCTTTTACTCTACCATGATAAACTTAAACAAAATGCTATTCACTTCAGCTAGTATGTGGCCGTGGTATGACTACAGTTAGGCGACCTTTGTTACTAACTACTAGTTACAAAATTACCTCGACATTTCAGGATCATTCTTTCAAAAAATAAATGTACTCGAAATAATTATTAATGGAAACTGCAATCAGATTTTTGGTGTGTGCAGACAGTGTGAGTGAAAGATCGGATCTTGTTGTTGAACGCCATCTTTGTTTATATCGTCACGAAAACACATCTATACAAAAAAGTCGGTCTTGTGGTCACTAAAATATACCTAGAAATATCAACAACGCTATGTTCGATTTAATAGTCATCAGATAACTACTAACGGTTTTTCATAAAATGAATTTAATCATATACGAATAGGGCACTCACTACAACTGACCTGACGTATGACGACTGTCTCGTCACGTGACGTCATGCTGCCCGAAAACACCTGATTAGTCTCGAAATAGTCGAGCGTCAGCAATCGTTGCACACCTATTAGGGCACTCCGGCTTTGGGCGGGACGATGAGTAGCCAGGTTATCACACACTGCATGTGCTTACACGAGGTTTAACGATGTTCAGAAATATATTTCAAGATAGGGCAGAAATTATAGCATTAAAGTATGGCAAGTTCTACTCGGCATGAATTATGAATCACCTAATAACAAAAAACCTCTTCGTTTGGAACAGTAAGACCTAAAATATCAAGTCATTAAAAAGGTGAGACAAAGCCTGCCAGTTAGCGATTCCTGTTATGTGGTAAAAAACTAGATGTGTCAAAGCAACGTCGCCTTAATACATAAGTATTAATGTAAACAGTACGTTGTGTATAAGGGGTCTGTAGCTGTAAGCTTTTCTTAATATTTTCACTTTTTCTTTTATATAAATAAACTGTTCGTATCCTGCTCGCTGAATGGCATTAATTGATCATTTAACATGATCAACAAAGTTGATAGATTTAGACTGTATAGTCCATAGTAACATTGCGTAGCTCCATTGACAAGCTGACCCCAAGATTTCCGCCGTGGTTTGATAGTGCAACAATTACTTTTATGATATAGGCTGATGAAAATCACTTTAAACTGTATCAAAAACGTGGTCGATGGAGATTTGAATGTTGTCACATTTGATGTTGATTGCTGTGTAGCCGGGTTGTAGTTTTTATATTTCATCGGAAACGTGTTTGGTTTTTACCTGTTCATTTTCAGCGGGTAAAGAGTTATCGTCGAAAGGTCACCAACGGGTTTCCATAAAAATGACCTTTGAACCCAGGTAGCATTACCTGCTTACCGTCCTCAACAAAAAAACTAATACCATTTTAAATTGTTATATAATTTAAATCATTGTGACCGAAACATCGATTGTTAATGAAAAACTCTCGATATTTTACAGAGAAATTCAAGCGTTTGAAATTACTTTGCGATGACAAGATTCCTGCAGAAGAACTCACCAGTATACATGGTCCACTGGATTTATTCCACAAGTTACATGACATGAATCTAATCAACCCGTCGGATGTAACGATGTTGGAAGACATGTTACGATATGCTGGCCTATCATCACTTGTCGGACGATTTTTCAGACAATCACCAGAAAAACAAGGTGATGCATTCGACACATTAATTATTATGGCGGCAGTTTCCTATGTCAACATTACTGGGTTGACAAAAATGAATTTGCCTTCTGGTGATATGTTAGTTATTGTGATCATGCATAAAGGTCTGCATCGACATTAAAAAAGAGGACTTAGGGCGCAGATTTTTATAGTTCAACATTGTTCAAAAACTGGCAAACTACATCGATCGTATTTGCCATTTGAAATCTTCTCGCCAATGAAGTAAATTTAAATATTTGTATCCTCTTGCTTGGACGACATTGGCAAATAATTAATTTAAAGGTACAAAGATAGGACATACATAATATCAAAATATGGGCATATACTTACATAACCAACTTCATTAAATCCATAATGGTGGTGAATCAAAATTGTGAAAATTTTGTGTGAACTATAATCGGAAAACCACTATTAACTGAACGAGAAAACCTGACATGCTTATTTTGCAAAAACTGTTCACAGCATGTACGGCGGATCAGCGTATAATTTTGTCGCAGTTTGTATTTTTTCGGGAGGTTTTGAGTCAAGCAACAAGTATAACGGCAAGTAATGACCACTAAGAAGCAGTGATCAGTAATAACGAGCTAGAACTTGGTACAACGAGCCAAAAACGGGCAATAACGAGGCCCCTAAATGATCTGCCCATACATTAAACTACAACCACAGTTTCCGCCTATCCTGAAAATTACGCCCTCTACGACATGTTTAGTACTTAGTAGAATTTAGAAACCTCTGCGACAATGTCATAGCGTGAACATCAGGAGTACGAGATTGAAACTGGGTGAATACTTTTCAAGTAACAAGAAATATTCACATTTGGTTTAAATAGTATAGGCCCTAGTTGATGTAAAATGATGGAAGAGTCACTTCTTAATGAGCTTCGAAACTCTTGCATGCGTGGTTTTCTGGCATTTTGCGCGCATAATACCACGTTTTAGGAACTCTTACCTTTGCCCCTGATCTTGGTAAGGTACTTGAAGAAAATTGCTGAGTGGGGCCGCCATTTTCTGTGCAACTATAAGGATATACATACATACATACATACATACATACATACATACATACATACATACATACATACATACGTACATACACAGACAGACACAAACATACACACAAATATGTATATATGTATACACACAAACACACACACACACACACACACACACACACACACACACACACACACACACACACACACACATATATATATATATATTATATATATATATATATATATATATATATATATATAATATATATATATATACGAAGTATGCGGTTCGACTTGTCCGATACAAAGTGCTCAATACAAAAGAAGAGCGATATAGAAGGGTTGCTGGAGAATGGATTTTACAATTTCATCTTTAGAACGTTGTTTCGGAGTCGCGAGACTCACTCATCAGGAGACTAAACTGGAGTGAATCTAAATGGGGTACACAGCTGGTTACTCAGATGGTGTAATTTTGGTTGAGATTGACAGTGTTCCATAACAATATATTGCTGCTGCAATGATATGAGATGAAATTGTAAAATAAATTCTCCAGCAACCCTTATATATATATATATATATATATATATATATATATATATATATATATATATATATATATATATATATATATATATATATACCACTCTAGGTCATGTGACCTTTGTTCTTGCCATGCATTAATCTCCTAAAAACACGACTGCCACCTATTGTTCTTATGCAAATTACTAATCGGTCATACTTTTATCCATATGTAAATAAGTAATCGCCACACTTTAATGAAAGAAAATCATTATCATATCGATAAAAGTGTAGTGATTACTCATTTAAGAATGAAAAACGTTTGACTGATTACTATTTTGCATGTGAACAATAGGGCCAGTCGAGATGCTTAAAGCACTCACAGACATTCAATGACAGTAAAGACAATATCAACTTATATGTTATTTTCATCTCATTCTATAAGTCAAATTTGACTTTCTTTGGACCGTGTTCAATATGAATAGCAACGCCATTTGTTTAAGATTGTCCATAGTTACATTCGGTGTCTTCTTGGGTTGGACCAACTTTCTCTATTTTGTTATGTTGTTTTGTAGCAACTGCAGACACTTATTTACTTACAGATTCCTCTCATTATACACTATATGGAGGTTGCCGTTATCTATTTGACATGTTCTTTTGTGGTGCGGTAGACGTACGTTTCAGGCGCTTAAACCGTTACCTGACCTGTAACCTGTTCGTTCTTTGATAAACTGCTCATTAAATTATTTGATTATAAAAAGATGTTGCAACAGTCACCTGAAATTGTCAAACACAAAAAATATGTCAGAAATAGCATGAAAATAAGTACAGCCTTTTTATGACGTCTATGGAATAGTCGAAAGAAATTCTATATTGCCACACACACAACAAATTATATAGATCAATGAATTTAATCTTATAACTTTATTGAATTCGTTTTATGTATAAAAATCTTAGTAAAAGAATAAACCACCTTGCCAGAATGTCCAGTTTGATGATGGCCTTCTATCCAAGCCATCTCGCACATTTGCTTTGTGTAAAGACGCCTACTTTCTGGGAGGAGAACTTGATTATCCCTTGGCAACGGTCTTCGATAGTACGGTCCTTTTGGTGGTATCATCGCCAATACATTTTTATAAGTTGAACTAGTAGCGGCTGCTCTTATCGGGCAGTTTGCGTGTGTGAAATCGATCTTGGTTGTTTTTTACATGGCCGCCCATGGAACACTAGAAAGTCACCATGATCATCCGATCAGAGAAGTTGACAAGGTCCATCTTGACCGTTGCAGATTTAAAAGTGGGCTGGAGCCCTTCCCTACTTGTCTGGCATAGGTCAAACTCCCAAACTTGCATGCACAAATGATCTCAGTGAACCTTTTCACATACAATGGTTCGCGACATTGCGTTGTGGGTGTTCAAATCAAAGTAGGCAATTTATTGACAGCAATTTTCAAATTTTAGACAAGATTTACCTGTTTTTCGTGGTATAAGTCGTTAATCGCACCTGGTAGGCCGAGTGATGTTTACAAGTTCCTGACCATAAGTGTGATGTCTAGAACTGTAACAGCACACCTACACGTGCGAGTAACTAACATATTGTTGTTGTTGACAAGAGCAGGATACTTGAAAGTTCCTAACTGTAGAAGATTTTAGCTATTCACCTGAAATATCAAATCACAATACATGGGAGTCTTTTTGGCCAATTACTAATAATTTCCCCTACAAAAAAGCTATATCTGTACATATATATGTTTAATAACTGATATATGCAATTTGCTTGAAGTGGGAGGTAAGAAGCCGCACGTGTGTACATGAAACTGTTGATTTTCTAGACATTACAGTCTATTAGAAAACCATAAACTTTTTCTACAGTACAATACAAGCCAAATCTGCGCGCTTATGAATGTGTGTTAATTAATGTACTTGATAAGAATAGCGTGTTTGAAATTGAACTACAACTATGATATTGGAATTTCCAGCAAAAATATCAATTTAATTCACAAACTAATCTAGTTGTAAACTATTCACAATTATTCCCCTTCAAACTTGCTACATCTGTGAATTTACATGTGCTCGTTAAATATTGACTTTTAGGTTGTACTGTGTTTTCTTGACAATAATAGTGCTCTCTGTACAATTACAAGTCAAACTATAAATGACGTTAAACATTACAACCATTGTCCGTTTCAATTTTCAATAGCCAATTCAGGCAATTGATATAATTATTATTGTTATATTAGATCTTTAACTATTTTGACATGTGATCAGTTATTCACCAAACTGAAACGTTGCATAAAAGTGAATTTTTGTAAAGGTTACAAGTATTTTTGGAAAAATCAAAGGTCAAATGAGATATAATAATTATGTCAATTAAGGTATTGATAGACTGTGACACGCCAGGGAAGAGTCACTTTTTTGCCTATGAAAGTTAGGGAAGGTCACAATGTTCTTGCAAACACCTTTATGTGTCACTATTTTCACGTAACGTCATTTTGAAAACACTGGCCATCTGATCCAATACTTTCTGATGCTTTGAATAATCTACAGTGCGTTTCATCTAGGTGCCGCAACTCAGCGTATGAGACGGACACAATCCACGTACAAAACAAACAAATAAGCTTGGGTATCACGACACATTTGAAAGTCACCGACTCATTGATTAATTACAGTAAACCAGCATGGGGCAGCCGCTCTGTCTAGACTGAGAGATACACTTGATCTACAATGTGTGGCTTTTTAGTTAGTTTCTGTTGAGAATACCTTCACCTCTTGAACTCTTAGCTGCAATTGTAAACAGTCAACTGTTTATCTCTCAGTCTAGACAGTGGCTGCCCTATACTGGTTTACTGTAATTAATCGACGAGTCGGTAGCTTTGAAACGCGTCGTGATACCAAAGCTGAACGTCTGTTTTGTACGTGTACTGTGTCCGTCTCATACGCTGAGTTGCAGTACCTAGGTGAAACGCACTGTATATGCAATGCTACAGTTGCACGGCAGGGTTAAAGAACTGCTGCCAGCGGTGCGGCGCTCCAAAAGGTATTGACCTGGCACACGTCATCAACTATTCTGTTGATAGCTCCACTGTAGCAAATTATCGGAAACTTTAACGCTAATGGGCAGTCCTCTCTTTCCCACTTTGAGAGTAACGAGTTCAGAAGGCGTGCGGAAAAATTTATAATACTTGTGTTTGAAAACGAAGAGGGGAATGAAATAAACTTAAAGTTGAGAATTTTCTGAAGAATGTTCGGGAGAAAGTTATCAAAGTCAACACTCTCCTTCAACCCAGACGGCTCCATGCAGGAGTTCTGAAAGTCAGAGTGATGCGTTTGATACAGGACTAATGAACTTTCCACGACAAACTACAGTCGGTAAGAAAATGCAACTAAGAGTATTTTCATTATGTTTTCCCTTCCGTAGCTAGTAAACAACATTTGAATGAATGAATGAATGAATGAATGAATGAATGAATGAATGAATGAATGAATGAATGAATGAATGAATGAATGAATGAATGAATGAATGAATGAATGAATGAATGAATGAATGAATGAATGAATGAATGAATGAATGAATGAATGAATTTGAGTTCTACTTGATGTTCCAAACAATAAAACTGACTGAGACTGGCCCTTGAGAAAGTGTTCCCTAAGCCAAAATAATAATGTGAATGGAGTAGATCTAATATAGTTGTACGCATCATTATGTGTCCCATTTTCCTCGGCCTATAGCTGAATACGGCCAGAGCCAAACGAAAACCACAGAACGATGCAGTAGTACCTCCTTATTTCACACATGGTAAGATGACTTCTTAAAAGCGGTATTGCCGGAGAAAAGAGTATAATCGATAATCTGATCTTGTGTCAATATACCAGGACTGTCTGAAAACATTTATTGCTTGCCATTATTACTCAGTCGTCTACGAAACAGAAATCGAAATCAACATATTTGATCGTCAGGCAGCATTATAATAATACAGACATCCGCTATCGGAGTTGGTCTCAAAAAGTTGCCACAAAAAGTATTATTCATCTAACTGTTCAAACAACCCAAAGATTGTGTGGCGTGTACATTTACATGAGATTGCTCTAAGAGAGTTGCGGGACTTTCTGTTGGGTGGTTTCAAGATGCATGAAACAGATTATATTACTTAGTAATGGAAGTAATATACGTTTATATGAAGTGAGGCTGCAAAGGTTGACTAGGTTAGTTTGGCTTTCGGATACACGCCATCCAGAATGGTCTGAGTGCATCATTGTTGATATTAATTTTAATTGTAAATGTAATAACTTTAACGTGTTTATTCTCCTTTATCATTAAAGTTGGACACATTAGGACTAATCTTTCAATACATGACAGCAATATTGAGATTTCTCTACCGTTATGGCAATTTGGTTACAATAAATAATGAGCTTTAAATCATAATCAAGCAAAATAAAAGCTCTGGTAATATGACATCCAAACAGCTCCAATAATCAGTAGAACTACAAAGAATATAAATGTCAGGTCAGAGAAAAAAAATCGAAAATGATAATGACGATAAGGGTTACCAGCACCACTGCTTAGTGGTGATACAAAGTGTCTTGAATTTGATTTGGTAAACGAACACTGCTAGCATGCTACACCGATCATGGCACCGATCAAGCCCAAGCAGACAAAATAAGTTTAAAGGTATACTGTCACCTGTTCCAACTTTGCCACAGTTACCATGGAAAGAGAAAATCTAACCAATCACAGATTTTAAGCGGGTGGCCGCTTTTTAAAAACAGCGCCCTCACATGGGCATTTTGAATACCAAGGAACGCCCCTTTGACCATATATGGGCATATTTAGATTACAGGTGACTGTATTTAACAAAGGTGACTGTATACCTTTAATTCGGCATATTTGCATACGTTGCATGCGGTCACGTCACGTAGAAGCTTCTCGCACTTTCTGTCAAAATTTTTGCTTTTTTTGGGCGTGCTTGGTTTATCCTAATTTATCAGGACGTTTTTGAATGTTCACTGACTTATGTGAGCCACAACGAGCTGTTGCTGTCAAATATTCGAAGAGTTATTGCAGTTTTTACCGATTTGACCTGGTGAACAGTGTTGTCCTTATATGTAAAAGTAGCCGGGTAATTTAAGAAAGTAGACGGGTGGACTACGAGGGAGGACGGTGAAGCAACCGAGCGGCGAGTGAACATAGCGAACGAGGGGGGAAGAGCGCGAAAGTGGGCTGCCCCCCCCCCCCTCTCGCAAGGTGAAAAATTAAATTTTGGAGTGGAAATGGTGTTCTCTGGTGGCATCTGAGGTGACATTGGCATTAGAGGAGGAATCAGGCTGTTTAATGCTTGATAGAACTTCGTCATCTAATGTTTGAGAGAAATGTACAAATAATAAATCAGAACACTGGACTCATTCAAAAAATGCTAAAATTATAATCAGAAAGAATATATGATAAGTACAATCTACGTTAAGTAAATACTAATAAGTACTCACCATCTGGCCTACCTGTATAACTGTCTATGTTGTTTTCTATGATATTCAACTCAATCAGAAAAGAGTTAATTAACTTAGGGACCACGTCAAAAGATGGACGTCGGATAAAAAGCTTATTTTTTAAGATTGTCCACTCCTTGAAACCTAATTGATGAATATTTATCAGATGTTCCCATTATTTCTTTACAGTGATAAATCGAATCATACTTAAAACACAACCAGGATGGAAAATTGAAAATAACGACAGTATTCTAATGGAAAACACATTTACTTTTGTTAAAAAAAACTTATCGGTAAGATAATTCACTGTAATGTAAAAACTTGCACCAATATATTAAAAATTTATATTTCAGACAACTAGAAGAAAAAGAAGTTTTCCAGTTGCAATTACGGCAATGTAGGGAGCAAAAATATGTAATTACATTATCATTTTTTAAGAATTCTCAACCAAATCAAACTAGAATATCGTTTTTGTCGGATGAACAACTTTTTAAAGAATTTAGATTTTTATCCGACATCGACCTTTTGATGTGGTCCTTTAGTAACATACTCTATCGATGAACCTTATTATCTAAAATCACCCAATAAAATGAAATATCCTGACATACCCCTAATTTTAACAGTGCGTATACATGCAGACGCGTATAGAATATCTGTATAGGTAGACAAGGCTGTCAGAGAGAAACGTGAACGTAAAAACGGTCGGAAACACGGCAACACATATGCCTGTGACCGTGGATTCCAGTACGTAAAAATAATCAATGAAAATAAATACCCATTCAAATAATGGTTGGTTCTAAAAAAATTCAGTTCTAGCTCATTTTTTTAAATCTAGAAAATGCGTCGGTTTTGCTCTTAGAATAACTATATCTGTTGAGAAGATTATCGTACTCGTATAGTGACGTTGGCCTGCAGCCAGCGTGGGGACGGAAAACTAGCTTGTCAGTCTCGTCAACTTCGAATCGGCAATCAACATCGCATCTTTCCGGCGCTTTTCTCTCACAAATTCAGCGAAATTGACGGTTGTCACACATAAACTAAATGTATTGTTGGAATCAAGTATAGCTTTTGAACAGGCTTTCTTAGGGAAAAAATATTCCATCGGCAATGTGCCAGTGGCCGACGCCACATTTTCTTTTTTCACTATCGTCAAAGATGATTAAGATGACCTTCATACTAATCAAACCAATCACGATGTTCCAAAACAAAGACAGCACCATAGTTGTCCATCAGCCAATCACACTATTTAACAGGTAAAAGATCGGGCTCAACAAGCCACAAGGGTATTTAGAAACTGTTTTATGTTAGTGCAGTTCCAAGTGGGGAAAGGCCAATCGTACGTGTGCCGTCAAACAGCCAGCAGTGCGATCTCGAATTAATAGGTCTATAAAATAATTTAATTAATGTATTAAAAGTAGCCGGGAAAAATACACAACAGGCGGGTTTTTACCCGGCACCCGGCTTCTAAGGACAACACTGGGTGAATGAACATCCAACAACACATTCGATAACGTCACGCAGCTGCATAGTCTTTTGTCAAGTAAGGTTAGTCGTGTTACGTAATCAGCAGCGAAGATGTCACTCAAATGTGAGGACTGTGGTATCATTTCGTCAAAAGTATCCTTGTGTCAGGGTGACATGCTTCTTTGTCAAAAGAATAATAAGAAACGATTTGGTAGTAGCACCTACAATTCCAACAAATCAATGGAGTCAACGACATTGGTATATAACATTGCACAAACGAGCGACAAAGAAAATAATCCGTTATGCCATGAGCATGATAAAGTACTTCATCGACATCATCGCCGAGGACGACTGGAACTTCCAGTAACCCTGCCATAATAATCAATGAAGTCTTGTGTTTTGTAGTAAAATAAAATGGATGTGATGCCCAACGATATAATGTTGAAAATCTGTGCGGATTTCTATGATGATCTCCAAATGAAAAACGCAAAAAGGAACTCTTTGATTTGTGCTCTACAACAACGACTTCTCGTTTCAAGCGAAGGCAAGGACAAAATAAAAAGATACGTAATATCCAAGACATGTTAACCTCTTTTGCAAGAAGTTGAGCCGAGTACGATACCCACTTTCACAGCACATGATCTGGGCAACCTGCCACCCTTGACTCAAAACGAGGTAGACATCTCAGTTATTATCCAACAACTGTCTTCGGTCAAATCAGAAATAGCGTCCCTTAAAGAATCAACCAAGTTATCTACTCATCCGCATACATAACTGATGTCAGAAATTTGTTCTATCCGTCAAGCACAAGAACGTTTCACAACGGGTATTTGACACACCAAAGCAAGAATTTTCAGTTGAAACCAGTATTCCACATTTGGATAGTTCAAGGTGTAATAATTAAATAATAACACACGCCAGCAAGGGCAAGATCACGATTTGTTGCCCGCCCGAGGGATGGTGCTCATGACGATAATATTGATGATGCCCGAGCCGAAGGCGAGGGTATCATCAATATTACCGTCATGAGCACCAGCCCGAGGGCAGGCAAACAAATCGTGATCTTGCCCGTGCTAGCGTGTGTTATTAATTTTATTACACCGAACAAACACTTTGTTTCGAAACTTTGCTCAGAATGCAGTCAAGGGTCGATAGAGGACTCGCCACAGTGAAACGTTCTATTTGTTGCTCGATCGCAATACTACATGAAGTTGAATTAACGTCTAAAAAACGAAGACAGCGTTGTTCAAGTTTTTCTAATTTAATGTACTAAACGTCGTCATATACTTCAGGTCGAGCTCATTCTTGTACCTTTTCAAAAGCCATTGCTTTACAGAAATACCAAGCAAATGTAGCGGATGATGTGGTACGCGCAGAAAGGACGCGCGGTATTCTAGAACGTTGTAGCGGGCTATATCACTGCACGCGACAGGGCTATATCAGCGCACGCGATAGGGCTATATCACCTAAGCCATGTTCTATCACGTTTTGTTCTATATCACGTGAGTGAGGCTCAGCCAATCACAGTACCCGAATAATACGTGAGGTGTAATAATGCCACATACGGATGAAGATGAAACCCAAGTTCTGAAACTTTTTGGTAATGATGACAGCACTACTTACACCCCATCACCGAAGAAATCAGCGGAAAACACTCCATCCATAAATATCGAAGATACAACTGAGATGGTGAAACAATGTGAGTCAACTGATATTGTCGTGCAGCGAGCGGGAAAACCTGCCACTAAGAAAAAACATTCAGTACAATCGGCAGCTGACGATGTACCAACAACCAAATCATTTGTTGATGCTGTGAAAACTAAGCGGTATAGTCAAAATGCATTCACGGAAAATGATTCGTTTACCGTAGTGACAAGGAAAAAAACAATCATCTCGTAAAACCGTTATCGGAACATCTGTCATGTCTAACTGTTCTCTCCATGGAATGGATCGGTCAAACCAGACCAACATCTTTATCAGTCGATTGTCTCCTAAAACTACTGATCATGTCACCGCAACGTGAAATCAGCATTCAACATCGATGCGGAATGTAAAGCCCTTGACACCAAGTTCAATTCTTACGCATCTTTCCACATACTCGTCAAAGGGGTCGCTTACAAAGAACTCGCTTGTCCTGAAAAATGGCCTCGTGGAGTGTTGGTATGTAAGTACTTTCGAAGTCGTCACAGTAAAAATTAATCATGGTGAGAAGAGCCACCTTTAATTGTCTTCCTATTTAAATCAATCGTCTGTGGCTGAGGTCAGAGAACTCTGCGAGCTCGCTGATATCTGTTACTTCAGGAACACAGGCTCTACAATGGATGAACTGACACTACTTTCAAATATTCACAACGATTTTCACGCATTTGGGGCGTCAGCAATGAGCTGTAACAGGGATATAATATCGGGTAGGCCGTATGGTGGAACTGAGATATTGTGGCGTAAATCATACTCCGAATCGGTATCAGTAAAAACGTATGAGGACCCCAGGATTATTGGCGTGGAGTTGTCTACTGATATAGGACCATGTATTATACTTTGTTTTATTTACCTACTGACTGTAGTGATCATTTCGATGTCTTTTGCGAATATCTAGGAAAAATCGATTCCATCATCCTAGATACAGAAACCCCTTATGTTTTTGTTGCAGGTGATCTGAATGCAGATCCCAGTAAACGCTTTGGTCAAGAACTTGATGCTTTTTGTAACCAGAACAATTACGTCATTACAGATGTTACTCGTCTTCGCGTACAATTGCATAATTTCACATACATTAGTGACGTGCATGGATCTACGTCCTGGCTTGATCACTGCACTAAAGCAGCTTACCAGACAATAAATAACGTGTCTATCTTGAATAACTATTTTTCCTTTCTTTTGACTTTCAATTGCAATTTTGATGTTACAAATACCAAGGACACAACTAACAGAATTAAAGAATCCCGAACTGGCATTATTTGGTCACCAGTAAACAATGACTGTATCAGCAAGTACAAATTGAATACCGAGCATTATTTACAAAGCATAAAGATGCCTATGGATTCTGTCAATTGTAAAAACTGTATCTGTAGGCCTACAAATGATAATCATAAATCCTTAATTGACAGTTATTATAAGTACGCCTGCTATTGGCATCATTTTACAAGTGGTATAGCCACAAACTGATGACGTCAAAATCGCCGTACACAAAACACAGACGCCCCGTAATTGCGGCACTGACTAACTAATAAGGTTAAAATAATATAAATTTGCACTTTCTTCAAATCACTGTCACAATTTCCGACTGCTTAGTTTTTGTATCGGGTGAAGTACAGTGGGGGCCAGGAATTGGGGTTAGCTGACCAAATTGTCGGAACTCCGCTCGCTTCGCTCGCTCCATTCGACAATTTGGTCAGCTTACCCCAATTTCTGGCTCCCACTGTGCTTTAGCCGACACAAAATCAAGCAAATGAAGACCATCACAACTTTTAGGGTTAGGGTTAGTTAGTTCATGTGATCGCGGCCATAATTCCGTTTCATTCCGGGCACAATATGTCCCCTCTCACGTATTATTCATACAATTTGTTTTCATGTACAAACAGACCACGAAGGCAATGGCCATATTGACCCTTTTTCAATATAGCCGTTGCCAAAGACGGCACACAGTTACATAACAGAATTCAGAGTTCATTCAAATGCAAATAATAATCAATATGACGGTCAAAAATCTTTGTATGTTTTCATTTGCATTACTTCTTCTACAGACTGAAAATCACACCTGTACATTAGTTCAAACTCTGTTATTGATTGGTTTAATTTTTTGTCCACAATTTTTTTCCCTTTATCTTTGCGATCATGCCTCCCAATAGATTTTTAGCCAGGCTGTATTATGGAAATTTATGAATACACGGATGTAAAAAACAACTCTATAATGAATTCAAGTTCCGGAAGTCCAAATACAGCTTGAGTCGACACAGTGACAGGCATTTGGTGATTTGAGTCATTGGTCGCGATATTTGTGCTTGCTTTTTAATTTCTGTTGACCGGCGTACGTAATGCCAATACTTTATCGAATTGTTCCTCCAGGTTACAGTATTATTCTGATAGGTGACAGGGGCCTTATTCTTCGTTGTTCAAGTTTCCTCAGTTCTCTTATTTCACCGCTAATCATTGTCTTCATTTTGTGGATCCTAAAACCTTCGCCCACACCAACACCTTTGAAGGCATGTGGATGCATGTCATGCGAACTTGGATTGGCTTCACATCTTCAGACTTATTTCCAACTTATCTTTATGAGTTCATGTGGCGGAGGCGTTTCGACGATAAAGCTGAGGCGTGGATTTTACTTTTTCAACGTATTTCAATTCTCTGTCCTTCAAGTTTACAGTCCCCTTCATCGATTCATTGCAACTCTGCACATAACACCATATTATGCAAAATGTTTTGAGACGGTCTAAAAACTAATATCACGCCTAAGTTTACAACTCAGGAGGCCACTGCCGCTGATGTGTGACACTGGGAATGCACAAACCAGACGAAGTTTGTGCTAGTGACAGTGTATGGACCTTAAATTATTATATTTGCAGCGAATTTCGTTCGCTTCTGTACTTAATTCACTTCGTCGATGGGTGAAATTTTTATGTTATTTCCGTGGCATATCCAACGAATTGTTGTTCACGTTTCATCTACAATAGCAATGAAATATTGCATTTCATACATGTTGAGTGATGAACCACTTTTATATAAAAGTGTATCCTGTCAAAAACGAAACACACACCTTTCGTATTGTAAAAAAGGCAGCAAATGACAAATTCAAAAATGAATGTCAAACACAAAGTTTTCAACATATAAAACATCCTAAACAAGTGACAATTTTATACTTTAACTGTGCAAATACAACAAATAATATGAAAAATATTCAAACAATAACAAATCTGCACATACAACAAACACGACAATGCAGAGAAAAAATAAAGACAGGCAATAAAGCAATCAATGCAGAGGCATAAATTCAATAAAAGAAGGAAAATGCTTAAAAGACTTTCAAATCATTACAAGTGAACATTATAAATTAATCAGTTCCTGCTTAGCATTATCATCCTAACGTTTATATGAAACATTGCATCCCTTTCTGGCAACTTGTTCTCGTGGAGTACAGGTTACAGGTAGTGCTTCACATGCTGGAGGTTCTGGGTTCGACCCTCGGCAGTGGTAATAGTTGTTGTGTAAAAAAAACGTAACTAAAAATAACACTTCTCTCCCTTGTCATTAATCAACCATTGCTTCCACATAGGTATCAGGCTGGCTGAAGAAGACGTGGATAGAGTAATAGGATACTACAAAATGAGGGAAAGGAGTGAAGATAGTAAAAAATTGGGACCCTTCTTTTTCAATCATTTCCCCCTAAGTTTCCAAGCCCCCATTCCTAACTCTTACCCCCAAAATAATTTATCGCCCCTTTTAGAACGTAACCTTTGACCTCATTTCCATAAGTACGCAGATCTTTGACGTCATCAGTTTGTGGCTATACCACTTGTAAAATGGTGCCATGCTGATTTGTGATGCCTTATGTACGGCTAGCAGTAATGTCTTCACCCGCAACAAAGCCATTCGATGTCATCCTATACCTGGATGGAATGATTCAGTCAAGGAAGCACATCACAATGCTCGACAAGCCTATGCTGCATGGACAAATGATTCCAGGCCACGCTTTGGACCCATCTTTGATTGCATGCGCAAAATTCGGGCTAAATTTAAATATGTCGGAAAGAAGAAAACCATAATCGACAAGTTCACAACAGACAATTCTGGGCTGCTGTAGCTGATTTAAATAACAAAAGAATACCACTACCTACAAGTGTGAATAATGTAACAGGTGATCAACAAATAGCTGATATGTGGGGCACCCATTTCAAGCAGCTTTTGAACTCTGTCAACAAGACAAATACAATGTGATGTAATGAAATCAATTGAGAACCGTGGCCTTCTCGGATTCGTTTAATATCAATGTAGATGAAATTGACAAGATTTTCTCCCGTCTTCCAGAGGGGAAGTCTCCTGGTGCTGACGGTCTGAGTTCTGAACACTTTAAATTTGCCAGAAAAGACTACAAGTCCACCTTGCACTTTGTTTTACCGCAATGTTAGTCCACGGTGATGTTCCAGTGAACCTCTCGAGAGTGACACTTGTTCCTATAATCAAGGACAAAACTACTGACCTTTCAAATAAGAACAACTACCGCCCAATTGCTTTAACTTTTGTGTCTTCTAATACTTGAATACATTCTCCTTAACAGGTGTGATAACCATTTACATACCAGAGACAATCAATTTGGATTTAAAAGGGCACATGGTACCGATATGTTTATTTTCCTACTGAAAGAAACTATCAGATACTACAAACAAAACGGGAGCTTAGTGTTTGTTTGCTTTCTTGACGCAGAAAAAGCGTTTGATAGAATCAACCATTGGAGCCTTCTGGAGAAACTGATTGACAGATCAGTACCTGCTTACATTGACCGCCTTTTGACAAACTGCTTCGCCTCTCCAACAAATCTGTGTCCGTTGGTCAAATTCCCTCAAATGTTGCGAATGGAGTTCGCCAAGGAGGGATCCTTTCACCCTTTCTTTTTAATGTCTATATTGACGCACTGAATGCAAGGCTTTCTGATGCTGGAGTGGGTTGCGAAGTGGGTTGGGATCACGATGAACAATCTTTCTTACACTGATGACATGTGTATTGCCGCGCCGTCCATCAAAGGTCTACGCAGACTTATTGAGATTTGTGAAAACTACGCTTCTGACCACGATATTAAATATAATTAACGAAAATCCAAGTGTATCCATTTTAAATAATCGTCCACCAAGCTTTCGACTGTTCCTCCAGTAAAGTTGTGTGATGTGTTCTCTTGAATTTGTTCCAAAGTTTGTTTACCTTTGCCATATTTTTACATGTGAATTACGTGACGACGAAGACATTCTAAGGCAACGTAGAGCTCTGTGTGGCAGGGCTAATATGCTTCTCAGAAAGTTTTACTCCTGTTCGGTTGATGTTAAATATCGTCTTTTTAATGCGTTTTGTAATAACATTTACTGTAATTACTTATGGTCCGATTTTAATGCAAGCGCTATTCGTAGCATCATTGTGTGTCACAACAATGCATTTCGTAGACTGTTTGGCTATCCAAGATACACCAGTGCCTCAAAGGTGTTCGTTCACCATTCAGCAAACTGTTTCTCAGTTTTCAGGAGGAGAACAGCGTACAACTTTAGTGCTCGTTTGCAAAGAAGTGCTCTGATTTATCGACTTCTTGCATGTGACATGCGCTTTCATGGACTTCAAGCCCACTGGGCAAATATTTTATATTAATTGTGCTTTATTTTACTGTATGATGTCTTGTCATGAACGTTTTTTATCTTTTTTTTATACTCTTTATTTCTTATGGACGTTTTTGAAAGTCTGAAATAAAGTAATAATAATAATAATAAAAGCCACCAAAGTATGGTTATTAAACCAGCAATAATCAAAAAAAAGTGTCACTCAACATTTGAGAAACTGAGTGTCCTATTTCGATACAACACCCCTGAATGATTTCACTAATCTTCTTTCTAAGAATCCTTAATGCCTGTTTCACTCAAAACTTGAAGTCTCCAATTGAGATACAAGCTCTGCCGCATAAGGGTTTATGATATATGTATACACCGAGATACGTACATAATGTAGATATCTATCGTTCAGGTAATTGAAACCTGCCTTCCAAAACAATTTTTAGGCGTGCATTCATTGACTGCTTTCTCATTTAGTGAAATGACAATAAAACAGCTGGTGTTAAGTCATGACCTCTTGAATTGGAGTTGTCAGACTGACACTGCCCGATCACTAAAATCTAATTTATCTGCGCCATTGTCTTGCTTTTCCTAATAAAGGAAATAATTAAACAAGAAATCCAGATATCGTGTTCACTGCCTAAATTTGCTTGTTGGTGGCTATATGCAAATAGTGCGGTAAGGTATAAAAATATTTAACCCTAATGTAATTGAAGTAATTCATCTTATATGTTTTTTTACTTATCTTTGACAGGGACGTCATCTGATCCCATTCGAAGTGACAATGAAGATACACGACACAACGTACAACATAACCCTGAACAAATTCCAATTGTATTATGTGATCCATTCGGTGACAAGCTTTTCAAATTATCACAACACATTACAGATGGTAAGATACTGTCGTGTATTTGAGATACTCAGACACATAGTACGCTAGACACTGGCTGGTCAATTAAGCTAGCTACCAAAAAATGAATGTCTACAAACAAAAACACATTTCGAAGTAGAAGTAGAAACCTCTTCAACAGAGACTGTGTCATGAGCCTTTCCGACTGTAAACGAATGTTGAAAATCAGGAAATGAATACACGTAGTTGTAGGCTCACAGCTAAATGTCTGCCAGCTTTAATGTTCTATGCATTTTGTAGTATTTTTGTGTTTGTATGTAAACTTTCGAGCAAAAGAAATGGAAATGGAAGGACACAGAAGGACGGTGAAGGGTAAAGAAGGCCGAACAGAAAACCCAATTAAGCGGTGAAACAGTATATTTTCTGTAAATATCTATATGAAGTCATTTTCAGCACAGGATAAGATGTCGAGCAGTATTCTATAACACCCTATTCTATTACTAAATATATTGTCTTTCAAAATATTCTGCACTAATAATATTGTCCTTCGCCCCATTTTGCAGTCAAAATGCTGTCCTTCACCCTATTTTGAGGTGTAAATTCTATCCCTCACCCTACTCTGTAATGAAAATTGTGTCCTTTACTAATTTTGCAATGAAACATTGTCTTCCGCCCTATTTTGCAGTGAAAATACTGCCCTTCACCCTATTCTGTAGTGAAAATGGTCCTTCAACCTACATTGTAATGAATTCAACTAGTGTCCTTCTCTATGTTCTGCACTATAATGTTGTCTTTCGCCCTATTTTGCAGTGAAAATACATTTGTGTAACGAACACGTTGGCCTTCAACCCATTTTGTACGTATCATATAGTCCATCAGCCTACTCTAGAGAGGTTATGCTGTCCTTCACTCAATTCTGGACTGAAGTACTATTCTTGCCATTTCTGTATTCAGAAATACTGTCCTTCTTAGTCCTTCACTGTCCTTCAGTGTCCTCGTTTAAGTTCAGGGCTAATAATTGGTATTTTGATTATGTATAGGAGATGAATAGAAATAAAACTCGACATACAAAAGAAAGGGATGAAGATATACACAGCTATTGTCCCTTTAAATTGTGCTTAAAAGATATTATTTGAGTATGCGTAACTTTAAATGGTTTCATCTTTCTGTATTGGACTTGACTGCAAAGCAGTCTTGTACTTTCTCTCGCATAGGCCATGTAAATAATGTCGGAAAAATCTCCTTCCTTTCGATGTAGAGTTTGAGATATTTAGATGGCACTGAAATGTATAGGGTGCTTGTATTAACTCCTACAGTCCCAATCCAATCTATAACTCTTTTGCAATTTGTCGTGATTCCAGCGTGAAGTCAATGGTTTTTTACTTTCAGAGGACAAATGGTTTTCCTTAATAAAAACTTTCTCTCTTTATTTCCCTTTCCAACAGACAACTTGGAGGACATGAAACGTCTCTGCAAAGGGGATAAGTTGACAGAAAGAGAACTAGAAACACTTAAACATCCCTATGATTTTTTCTATAAGTTAAGTTCAAAGGGTTTCATTCATGAAAACGACACAAAACTGGTGGATACTCTGCTGCATAAAATTGGTCTGAATGCTATGGTAGGAATGTATTTCACGCCCTCTGCAAATCAAGGTAATTTAATACTAACGTGCTCATTACGTTTATTTCATTTCTTGAGGTACTTTGACTTTGTTCAGTTCAACTTTAGATTCTTTCAGTTACCCAGAGTATTTCAAATCAGACAACAGTTGATAAAAATAAGAGCATTAATAAAAACGAAAGGACTGTCAGTTTTGAACATCAAGTCAATGATGAAGCGAGTGTAAAAACCACTCTCGGAAAAGATTGACGTGAAACGCGACAATTTCATGTCGAAAACAATTGCCAAATGACAAGAGAACATGTGACATCATGATGACGCAATAGTAGCACGCATAAAGTCATGACGTGTACCTGTATTAGGCTGGTGTAATCACACTGGTATGAGTAAGGATAAGAAATCAAATTGTACTCATACTCAGGATACTAACTTATTGCTAATTTTTGACAGGGGTCTCTTCTAATCCAACGGTGGGAGGAAGTTATCAAAGTCAACTCTTTCCTTCAACCCAGACGGCTCCATGCAGGAGTTCTGAAAGTCAGAGTGATGCGTTTGATACAGAACAAATTAAATTTCCACGACAAACTACAGGCGGTAAGGAAATGCATTTTATAGTATTTTTCTTTATGTTCTCCTTTCCCCAGCTATGATTTACTAATATCCCCCCTTTCAAATCATAAAGAATAATAGAAAAGTTCAATTAAAAGAGAGAAAATGTGCGGAGTGTATCTGGTGCAACACTGCTTTGTTCAGAATGTTCACTTGACCGAAGCAAAAACGTGTGAAATGCTGGGATTAAACGTAATCTAGATCCGCTCAATGTGAGAAAGAAATCACACTTTAAAAGGTAAATGTGTCCATCAAGTTGAATCAGTATACATATATCTTTGACGTTACGCATGACGCTTTTGTACCTACGATCACATCAGTTGAATTTACCTATTTGAATACATATACCGGTACTACATGGAGAAAATTGATATTAAATGAGTAAATGCTGATACCGTGCCGATACAAACAGGTCAAAATTTGTCATATGTTTTTGTTTTCACAAAAAATGATGTGATGATGCAGGCTTTTATGTTGCTTTGCTTTGATTTGGTCCTTTTGAGCTGATCCAACAACAGCGATTCACATGGCTTAAAGTTTTCCTGTCATTTTATATTATTCCTCCCAATTCACTGCTTTTGTTTTCTCCAATGCCTCACCCTACACTTCACAATACCCTTTCTTTACTTTCTCATATTGACCACTTAGACACAGAAGCAATATGCAGTATATAAGGCGCCATCCTTTGGTGACTTGAAAACCTTTGTAATGCAGCCATATTTTTAGAGTATGGTGGGGATGATTGCCGTATTTCGTCAATTTATACTTGCAGAATTTCACCTATGCTATAAAACTTTTGTATAGTGTTTACTTTGAACAATCTCTAAGGTCCTTGAATAATGTTGCTGCTTTCTTTACTTGTTGGTCAAGAAATCACAGAAAAATATTACAACAGAAACATACATTTCGAAGGGGTATAAACAGCTTATCCTAGCTCAGATCGAATGATGTACTCATTTATACACAATGCATGTCTCCTGTCTCTTTAATATTCGTCTCAGAAAATAGGCTTATTACAGGGCACCCCTTATGCCCTGGCACCTCTTATGCCCCTGATTATTTCTTCGTGTGAGCAGAGTGTATTTCACAAAATTCATTTCTATTTTCAATCATCATGCAAAATAATTTGGCTATACACTTAACAATCGTTTTGTTTAATATTTTGACTGCCACAGGAGTTTTATTCAATCCAAGCGCAACTCAAACCAGACAAGACCATTATACAGCAAATGATTCGTCGCAACAAATCCCTGATGGTTAGTTTATGTACTCTTTATATTCATGATACTAAGATATTCTGTTACTTCCAGTGATGGTGTTGGTCACAGCATAGGCATAGGCATAGTAAAAATATTTGCATGAAAAGACCGATGTAGTAATGCCTGTAAGGTGGGTAAACTTGCTTGTGTTTTAGGGGATACCACTGATATTCACAAAAAAGGTATTTTATTGTAAGAGAAATTATATAAATGTTACACCCAGCCAAAGATCATGACTACAACCAGATTGTCATTTACAGAGCCACAGTCCTTACAGTGTGGCCAGAACTTCAGTGTTGTGTTCTGTGTAACAAGTCTGATGAAGACTTGCCTCAAGTCAGCAGGCTTACACTATAAACTGACGCCGCCTTGTTTTGTAAATATGGTAGAAACAGGGTCAGGTCAAGTTTTCCAAGACCTTTCCAGGCCTAGAAATTCACGCCGCAATTCTTTACGGTCCTACTGTAAGAATGTTAAATGTAGTAACGTTGTGGCTCTTGCATTTCACGTTGGATGGATTGTTGACCTAATCTGAATGCATTCACGGACTATGCGCAGATACTCGAAACATTTATGGGTTATTCTGCTTATTGACCAAAATATATTCCATCAATTTTAGTAAAAATAAAGGACTGTGAAATTTTTTACGCAGTCTCCGAGCGGCATGTAATTTCTTAGGCGTACTGTGTTAAATAATGTCGAGTTTAGCGACCAATTTTGGTACGCTGAGTTTCTAATTACCCGAAATAAGATTCAGAACTGTTGGCCGAAATTTGGAATTGCTTGTTATGATAAACTATTCAAATCTCTAGCCCAAGGTCTTTGTCAGTCATTGGGAATTCTGTAGTACGCCTACGAAGCAAACCCTTGGACAGAGTGTAGTACTAGCTGTCCGTGCATCATTATTGACTTCATCTCTGCTGGCAATCTTTGTTATTTTTTTCTGCCATCCTTGCTTTGAATTTTTTCCTAAGGCAAACTCTCGGAATCTTTTCCCCCGAAATCTTCCCCCCCAAATATCGAAGGCCCTTGTCTAAGGACAGTTGCACGAGGACTGGTCGCTCGACCAATAAGAAAACCTGACAAGATACTAAAAAACGCACCTATCTCTAAGTAATCTAGATCCAATGCTGCAATCACAAGTTGAGCAGGAGAAATTCACAATTTGAAAACAATATTCAATCGATGCAATTCAACTAAATATATGTCTTGTCTGTGAAATAAAATTAGAGGCATACAATCATTTCCCATTGCAGTGATTTTGTTCTTCTGACTTGTGTACTGAATCACAATAAATCGCTTAACATTCCATGACATCCAGCAGAAAAAATGAAAAACCCGGCAGAAAACATCCTGTTTCTTAACAAACGTTTCTACTGTTGGGCGTACATCAAAATTGTTAGGGTTAATCTTTTTAATTACAACTTTACCGTCTGATTTTGGTAGCATTTTTTCAGTCCTTTAATGAACACCACTACGTATTATTACTGACGAATTATGGCATATTTTTTGAGGAAATGAAGTCTTGGTTAACCATTGTTACACAGACTATAATCTGTGATATAGAGATGCATGGATAGTTGGAACACCTCTGCATGTGATCATCACAGGGACAGCTTGGACCTAAATTTATATTTTTTTTGTGCTTTCCTGTCTTTAACAGGAGCTTTACCGAACAAGAGAGAAATTCTAGGTAAATATCTGGAGGACAAGTACAAACGTCACTACTCTAAACTCCTACCAATTCCTTGGAATGATGACGTTCATCTCAATCTTCATGAAGTATACACAACGCTGAAAGTGAAACAAGTGAAGGGAGGAGCTAGTGACTCTTAAAATGGGCACAGCATTAGAAAATCTTCATGACATGTTTAAAACATCTGATACCAGGCGTATAAGGATAGAGGGCGCACCAGCTATGGGAAAGTCAACTCTCTGTAGAAAGTTAGCTTACGATTGGTCTTGTGGTGAGTTACAGCAGTACACCCTGCTTTTCTTTCTGGAAATGAGACACATAGCGAAAAATAACATGATTGATGAAATATTCAATCAGCTCATACCAGATGACTTTGACCTTTCCATGCAAGAGCTTTCAGAAATAGTTTCACAGAACATACACTCTGTTTATTTTTGTGTGATGGTTTAGATGAACCTGATGAACGTCAGGTGGTAAGTTCTGAAATTCCAAAGCTTATTTCAGAGGATCTGTATTCTCGGTGTACAGTTGTTATCACAACAAGACCACAACTTTGCAACAAGTACTTGAACATGTGTGATTTGTTTTTGCAGGTAAAGGGCTTTACAGCAAAACGGACAAATGAGTACATTTTAAAATATTTTAAGAATAAAACTAAAAGAGGTAATTTACTGATCAAAGAGATTAAGAAACAGAAAGAAAGTAATGCTTCTATTACAGATCTTTTGAGAAACCCGTTACACGTTTCATTTCTGTGCATTCTTTGGGAATATCATAAATTAGAAGATGATCACTTTCCAGAGACACTCACTGAATTATACTCTGAGATACTGGACTGTATACTGAAAAGATACTGTGCCAAAAATCAAAATTGAATTACACAATGGTGAGGTACCACAGAATATTCTTCAAGATAGAAATGCACTGGCCTTAAATTCTTATTCAGCTTACAAAAACAAAAAGAAAAGTTTTGATAGGTCAGATATTTCCTCCACAGCGTCTCTTGATTTTGGATTATTAGTTAAAGATCTTGGACATGCAATAAGGAAATCCAAAGAAATATACTTTTTCTATCACTTGACATGGCTTGAATACTTTACAGCATTGCATATCCAGGTTCAACTGAAATCTAAAAACATCGAAATTCTTAATGAATTTTTTGAACACCCTCGCAAAAACTTCCAAATTTTGAAATTCATAGCGGGTATTGTCACCATAGAAGAAGGGAACTTGTTTTTCAAGTTATTAGGCGAGAAAATTAACAACATGCAGGAGACGCTGCGGTCACTAAACCCAGATTGCAAGAAGGTAAGACAGACATCAACGTCTCTTCGACACCTTTATGGTTATTGTATTAAGTGCTTGCTGGAATCAAAGTATCCTGGAAATTTCATCGAGAGTCTTGACATGTTAAACAAGAAATCTGTGATATACAGTCATGGAAAGATTAATACAGATGACATAGTAGAGCTCATAACACTGATGGAATTACTAGACTTAGGAAGTAACACATCAATCATGTTGGACAAGGAATGCTGCAGCTTTCAAAATTTCAAACATATGTTAAAACTCATTGGAAAAACCAGCATCCTGCTTGATACTCTGTCTGTGCTAGGATTTGAAGGCAAAAAGATCCACAGCTGTCTGGAGATACTAAAAGGAAATCCCATTCAAGTAAAATCTCTCACTATTTATTCAGAAACTTTGTGGACACTGACAGATAATGATAATTATGCATGTATAATAAAGAATTTCGTGGGAGAAAGTATAACTTTATCATCAAATGTTGATGCCGGAAATGGAGGAAATAACTCTGGGTTAAAAAATGTAATTGAAAGAATCAAAGAAAACACATCAGTGAAATGTTTCAAATTTAAATCAGATCAATGGGATGACATACTGCAGACAATGACACACAATGGTACACAAGATATTGTTTGCAGTATGGACTATAACTCTTCTATGACAGATGCATCAGTCAATGCTTTATGCACTTTCCTTGAAAACTGTGATACTACAGAGTCATTAAAATTCTACATGGTGGTGATGTGAACAGACAAATGTAATTCCGAAAATTAAAACAGCATTGATGAAAATAAGCCCCAGCTTGAAATCACTGCACTTTATGTATCCTAATGATGAATTGCACAATGCTTTGTCAGCTAACATGACATTGAATGATATAGGTATGCAGATCAGCAGTGAAACAGATGATGCATCAATTTGCAGTGTTATAAAACAGAACAAGTATGCCAAGTCAATGACAATTTATGGCTACTACTATTATTTTACTGATGAGATGTGTCAGAGCATAGCAGCAGCTCTGAGGGAAAACAAGGTTCTGAAACACTTGAAGATTGAAACCCTGTATGATGACAATGCATTGAGTGCTATGAACAATCTACTAATACCTGTCAGCAAAGAAATAGAAACAAATCAGATTACTCTGGATTCAATCACACTAAGGGTACTCATTGAGCAAAACAGCTCTAGATGTACTGAATTACAGTTAATAGTATCAAAGCAGGAAAAGCCAGACAATTGGTATCATCAAGTTTATCAATCAGTTAATACATTGTTCTCTCTTAAAACTAGAAAATATTCAGAACATCACTATCATCTCATACGCTACACCTCTGAGCATTCTTCTAATGCTTTGTAAATATAGAACAGTAGAAAGTTTTCATTTGTGTCCGGCAGAATGCCTGCTGTAGAATAACAGTTATGTAATATTCATAATTATTTTATTATTAAACTTCTTTTATTATTATTGTTATTTATTTATATTTTTTTCAACTTGTAATGCAATCAATTTTCTATACATAAATATGGATGTAAACTGTACAGTATTATATGTTAAATAATCTGTATATCATTGATGTACTACAATATTTATATTATATTTCCAGTTATTGTATGTTGAACATAACAGAATAATAAAGATAGTCATAAAGCAGTGCATAATTATACAATCATTACCAGTATATTTTGTCTACCTACATCATTTTAATTAGGCAACATGCAATGTCTGTCGGTGGAGCAAATGAAAATTGCTGGAAAGAGGCGGTGGAAAGTCCTACTCTTCTCCCATGATGCACTGGGGGTTGGTAGCACAGAGTGCAGCCACAGATCAGTGACGATGAATTGCTGAGGCTGAATGTACTCATGTATTATTGATTTTGTTATGGGTACTTTTCTGTCTAAATCACGATTGCCATAATTCTCTGCCATAGTCAATGTCATTGATGCAAGAGTACTGAAATGTTACACTGTTCTAAAGCCATTCAGTCTAAGAAGTGACATTAATCCTACTAGGTTTACTACAGCTAAGAGACTGCAGGTATCTGCTGTGAATGAAATAAATTTACCTCTGTCTGTTACTTTAGGGAGAGGAAGGAGAAATTTGCGATATTTTCTGGTACAATAAGAATGAAAACATGGCCAAAATTCACACAAATACATTGTCCCTTACAGCTGACATTCAAACTTCATTTGAAATATTTCTGATCATGATCTCATAGTAGGACAGACAAAACTTTCTTCGTATTTATAAGACCTATCAGTATTACAACGACAAAACTATAATAAATCTGTGTATTTCTGTTTACTTCAAAGCAAGGCTACGCACCTCTGTAAATAATTTCGGGTATTTTTTGTTATTTTAGAAACACTGATATTCTACAAATTTGCCTTCTCTGGAAAGTAATGTTGGCATGCAAGCATAACATGAGCCATTTGGTCATGTAACCAAACTTGCGAGTTCAAGTTGCCATGCTTGAATGTCTAGCATATCTGAGCTATGGATGGAACCTTAGTGTATGCGAGGAAAAGTCAATACTGTATTGCGATGTATGATTGATCTACAAAATTGAATGACATAAAAATGTTACAAAAAAGCTAACGTCTATATATATTAAACTAACCACAAAAAAATCCACTCCTGTGACAAGATCTTTTTAGTCCCTAATAAAAGTCTGTATAGTTATCTATGTCAGCAAAGACAGCACTGAGTGTTTTAACACTAACCTGTACCAGTATGTTGATGTGTACAATATGCGCACACTGAGAGAGGTTACAGAGTCTACATTTCAAGCTAGCATCAGTGCCCTGTTGTAATTGACAGGACACCGGCCTTTGCATACATGCATATGGCATGGTCTGAAATTTGTGTATATGTCTTTACGTACATGTACTCTCAGATGACAGTGGTGTTATTTCTGAAATTACTACAATTTCCATATATTATCAATTGAGAACTCTGTGACCAGTGTTAAAATTCAACATTGGATACACATGTGTCTCTATAGTCTTGTTTTACAACTATGGCCACAGCAATCAACGTTTTGAAAATTCTCAATTAGATTCTGCATACTGTATGTCCTCACTGACACAATACATGTCATATACATACCATAAAGAAATATATAACATGGTTGCTTCGGTTTTGGCATGCACTAGTGGTGTGTTACGGTATACCTAACAGTTATATGACATTTATATGAAATTGGATGCACAGTAGCAAGAGTTATTGTGTTGGAAGTACACTGTGTCACTCATCTATTTTCAACTTTGACCCTTTCAACGTGAAGTTACAATGGCATGATGTACCCTCATATGATATTTCTAATTTGAGTACTAGTGTTACATTTTCTTAATAACATGTCTGAGTGCGCCCTCAAACTGACAAATTCATTGCATTAATCCAGGAAATTCAGGATTTTTTTCAGCCTATTAATACCAGTATGTGTAATATGTACAATTTTCTTTCATTAGAGAGAATTTGATTCAGTCATTATTGTGTCAATTTGGCTCAGCGGGTGAACTGATTACATGTATGTCAGAGGAAAATGTTAGTTAATTACAGATTTCTTGAGTTAATTTAAACGTTTTTTCTCTAGATGGGCTGCTTCTTCAATTGTTGTGTACTGTGATTAAAATAAAGTTGAAAAAATTTAACTAAAAGGTAAATAATTACCTTCACTTTCATAAAATTGCAGCCCTGGAATTAAGGTCGCATCAGTTAACTTCAAATAATCTATCACATTTGCAATGACTACACACACAGACAATTTCATACCCCTCATTTGCTGTCATCAATAATGGCCGACCATCCAAATGGTACCTAGAAATAGAAATTCAGGAAGAAAGTTGTAATGAAAGACACAAAATAGATTCAGCTGATATACCCATGCTGCACAGCTGTAATGACTCAGTAACAATTCACGACCCAAAGAAATGCACCAAGAAATAACAGGATATAATTGCTGACTTAAGACAAGTACACTGTTAAGCAAGTTTAGCACAAAACTACATGTACACAGGGTATGTGGTCATACATAAACATATGGCAATTTTTTGCAGTTGTAACAAATTTGCAAAATTACTCTAAAACTGTACTGATGATTTTTAAATTCACACATTTCTGGTCACCCTTATACATTGGGTAATAACAGGTGTCAAAGACCAATAAAGGTCGACAATGCAGTTTGTTTCAGGAATCTAGAAACAGATTCTTGGATCATCAAATTTTCATAATAACCTTGCCGGGCAGGTGCTTGTGTTGTAACACACCTCATCCGCAGTCTGTATTCTAATTCGCCAATTGATAGTCACGTGGGATGCGTTCTTTTTGTGCTGATCCACGTAAACGACGTCATCAGGCATCATTCGTTTGAACTGTTGCCTGCCAGGCATCAGTTCTGAAAAATGATGCCCGCTGACGTCTAAAACGATATTTGACGCGAACGCGGACCGGAATGTAAACAAAGAGTCGTCTGCGGCCGATCGAAACGATAATCCAGAAATTTCTTGGTTTATCCTACTTTCTGAAGAAGAATTGAATGCTTTGGTTTCCAACAAGGACTCGATACGGATAAAAACTATAATCAAAGGTGAATTGAACGTTTTGCAGAAGTATTGCGGTCTTTTTAGGAAAAACTTTTTCTTACTGAACCACTCCAACATATTACATCATAGACCTACATGCGACAAGTTTTGTGTATAGTACGTTCTTATGCATGGCTACGGATGAGGTGTGTTACAAACACATATTGACTGGCATGAGGGCAACAGCATACGTCTTTAACCCCTCGGGCCTGTGAGTCACCCTCAAAAACATACTGTTTCCCTCGGCCTACGGCCTCGGAAACAGTCTGTTTTTGGGGGTGACTCACAGTCCCTCGGGGTACAGACGTATGCTGTTGCCCTCATAGCCAGTCAATATGTGTATATTGATTCCGTTTCGAAGCCTTTTGGGATAACTGAAGTTGTCATGGTCTTGTTTTAATGAAAATCTACATTTTATACTTTCCGCTAAATAGAGGAAAATTGACATAGCAGCAAGATTTAATTTGAAATGTTGGTAACTTTCAGGTACATATTAAATACCAACTTTGTATGGTGACTGCTTAATTCTATTCTTGAATAAACAGACAGAGAGACTATGGAATGTGCAGCTTTCAAAGAATATTTGTGATATCAGGATTTTATCAGCAACATGCAATTCACTGACCTTCATATTTGACCTTGTTGAATGTGGTACACGGTGAGGTGGACAAACAGCTTCTTTCTCACCTCCCATTCAAAACACACGCCGGTGACAATTTAAAATATTGGACTCAAAGATATGTTTGGAAGTTTTGCGCTGCGACGAGAATCGATCTGCACCACGTGTTTTACTGTGTGCTGTGTGGGTTTGACGTGAGGACAGAAAACGGTCTTCCGGTTTGTTTGACAGTAGGGGCCTACATATTCTTTTCTCCAAGGTTAAACTGTCAACATTCAATGTTTATGTCTCTACCTTCGTTGTTTATTTTATTTTTTTCGACGTAATCAGTTGAATTCGTCCTGCGTTTTCTGACACATTAATTTGCATTTCTTTATTTGTGCTGTCAGGGTAATTCATCGACTGATAGCAATATTTGTTAATATTCTGTGCATGTACAGCGACAAATTTTAACTGCCAACTTTTCTTCTATGTTTCAATTATTTTAAAGGGAAACAAGGATGATGATCAATAAATAACAAAATAGAAAAAACGCAAGTCACGAGTTTGAAATAAGTGTACCTTTGGAGTTTTTTAGAGAGAGCTAATGGCAACATGTACAGGATAAGCGTACCACCCGATAACTGATGTCCTTGTTCAAAACTGAATTGTGGCGAGTCACTTACAAAGAGAACGGTGTGGAAAATAATTTTAAGATGTTGTTGTTCTGGTTTTGTTTTTGTGTTTATCTGTTGAGTTTTGTTGACTTTTCCGCAAAAGGGAAACAAGACCAAAAGCCACCATTTTCTAACCAGTGACAGGAGCAATACAAGCTCTTTCTCAACTTCCTTTTTTAAAAAGAGCTTACTCGATCTGACATCAAGGACCTGGTATCAAAAGGAGAATGTAATAAATCATAGTTTCTGACTCTCGAGGGTCTAAGGTAAATTCGCAAATCCGTTTGTGTTGAAGTGCGGGCGCCCTCTGTTGGCAGTGTATTCGGTTTGTGTTCTATTGCTGGTTCTACTGCTTGTTATAGTGGGTCAATACATTATACTTACTTGGAGGGGGTCGTTTCACCAATTTGTGAGGTTGTAAGTTCATGTCTGGTACTATCACTGGACAAACATTGTTTAGATATTAAATTCTACAATAAATTTTCTTTGTGGAATGTTTTATTTATACGGTAAATCAAATAAAGGCAAAACAAATTAAGCGCAAATTTTCAAAAGATAAACATTCATGTGAATGTTATAAAATGACACCAGACGTTAATGATTGTTTATTAATTTATTATTGTCTGATCATATCGTTGAGTTCCTGTGGGAAGTCGCTATTCGTCTTTCTATTGTCATTTTTTTGCGAAGCACGGAACACTGAACTCTCCCATTTATTTATCACCTAGTAAACGGGCTATCAGTGCTCTAACTTTTATGGTACTCTAAATAGCAAACACACTCTCTACTCAGGAAGATCAATGTTCATTTTCAGAATCATCATGTTTCATTCGTTAAAGTCTAAAATTTGGGGAAGTGGATGAATCAAGGACCAGACAGATGGTTTGAAATCAAATGCAACTTATTTCAAATGCTTACTGAAGTGTAGCCACAGAATGCACAACTTATATTTTATCATCTAAATACTTTTTTAATTTTGCAACTCAAATTTTGCCGCCGCAAATATACGCATGTTAAGCGCCTGAATTTAATCGATTAAGTTCATCGCCAAGGATTGGAATAGTGACATTTTCAAAGACAGTATGGTTTCCAACGAGAATCCAAAACATCTCCCCGAAGGTTGGGTGATGCTGTTTTGGTAAGCAAAATGCAAAATGATACAACTAATGGGGCTCTAACATAATGACGCCTGCTTAAAAGTCTTTATAGCTCGCCTTTTGGAATAGCGCACACAAAACTACAACCAAACGCGTCGGATAGCCATTTGTCTCCTAGGGAGCCATGTTGCTGAAAGATTCAAGTTCCAGCTTCATGCAAGTTGGCAAAAGGCACACATGATGACGACACATATGTGCAAAGAGTAAGTCTGTCGAGAAATGAAGTATCCGAACCTAGCCATCGGCAAAGTTCATCGCTATAGATATTAACGGCACACCATCGCTCAAACGTTTACATACATGCTAAAACATACTAACGTTGTCAAGGCGTTGTCAATCCCAACTATATTTGTATGTTTGCTATTGATTTTAATGCTTCATTAAATAAATTGTCGCCCTCCAAACTTACCACTTGTATAAAAGGCTATATCTCCAGAGTCTGACTTCCATCACCTTGTGTTTTGAAATGTTTGGAAATAAAGAATGGTGGTTTTTCATGCTACCTACATCTGAATCAATGGCTTGGAGACTGGTATATGGCAATCACAATTTAGCACATACAAGTATTAGGGGAAGAGAAAGAGACACTTTCGAGCGACTTTGCGTTCACACGTGACAAACTTTCCCCGAGAATCACAGAGTTTATCTTTAAATTAAGTTTCAATGCGCACTTTTATGTGGACAGTATATATTGAGATATATTACCCTTAGAATTGCCGAGGAGGGCGTAGAATTATAGCATCACATGTAAAAACTATCGGATACTACCATAAATAAAGAGTTAAAGGTGCTTGTAAGGGCAGAGCATACTGATAAACTCATATCTGACATACTGATATATAATTTATTGTTTATTGACATGTGCATGGTTTATTTTCCACTAAATGTAAACTCATATACACAAAACGCATGAATGCGTATGGCTCACGTCGTCAGCCGAACGATTCTCTGACGAGGGCACTTGTTGTATCCCTCGTATTCCGGCGTCTTGCTTCCATCAATTTCAGCGGTTTCTCTATTGAAGCGGATTTATCTCCTTGCTCAAAGTATTTTTACTTCTAACATTTTTTTCATCCATGAAGTTAAACTTACATAAACCGGTAATGCAAACAAACAATGTTCTCTCATGACGGGTGACAAAAGAGACCATGCTTGGAGTTATAGTTATTTTACATCGTAACTTTTCACCATCTGCTGACAGTGAGTGAGTCCTTTACCCTAACCACTGTGCAATGGTACATCCTCAATAATAATAGCAAATATATTCAGCATAGAACGGCTCCCAATTTAAATACAGATTAAGATTTTCGCAAAAAGGGTTCAATTCTAACTGTGAATATTTCTTTGTCTGTTCATTTCTAAGTGCCAAAATAATATTTCTTTGTTGATTTCCTTCAAAACAGTATACGAAGGCAATAGTATTAAGTGATACGATATGTTTCCAGATGATTATATGAAATTAGATATTTAGCCACTTTATTGGTGAATCTACTTGAGGGTCTGACTCCATCAAAGCTGTTATAAACCTACTGCTCCGTTCACGGAGTCTCGGGATTTCATGGCCTTGGCTTTTTTACTCAGTGACACCCACAGGATGAGATACATTGCTATGGCACAGACTTTGAACACGATCTGGAATGTCAACAGTTTCAATCGGTAGTCGAAGAGGTCGTATATCCAACAGGTACTGAACATGCTACATTCTGATACTCCCCAGAACAAACACGCTGAGTCGATGATGTAACCCATATAAAGAGGCGTAGGTACCCAACCTGAAAGAAAAAGTTGACAGAAAACTAAAGTTTTAGATTGGTTCAGGTGTTTCGTTCGGTCTGTTCTGCATTCCTTAATTTCTGAAGATCCTTCATTTGTTGTATTTTGGCGTCGATACTCTTGCCAAAACAAAAACGTGTCCTTGTTTAATATTTGTTTTTCACAAAATTAATACATGTATCTGATGACATGTCTTCAAGCTTCATCTGTGTTCCATTACCGTAAAGCATGCACAAAAGACAATCATCTGGAAGTAAACAGTGTGGTTTTGTCTTTGCCAGTAGTCAGCTGAAGTAAATACAAAAGATTATTAAAGCTTGAGAATGAATGATATTATTTGACATATACATACTACACATTAAATATTGTCGCTGTCGTGACTTAATGGAATATTACACATTGATCTGACACGGTATGCTAATCGTCTATGCTACTTTGATGCCAAGGTACATTCGAATTCCTTTCACAGAAAAATTTCGTAAATGTCGCAGAATTGACTTACCGATGATTTGAGAGAAGAACTGTCGAATACCAACGGCGAAGGGTTTGTCCTCTGGAGCAACAGCGCTGAATAATAGAAATTTTATATAACGTCTTATAAATGGAAAGTGTACATTCATCACTACTGACACTAGTATCATAGACTATATGATCAGATAGTAATAGCGTGCATAGCTTTATTTGGCGAGCTTTCCTAAAGGATCTGCCGCGCATAGCAGATAAGTCTATATTTGAAGAGGCTACATGCATATATAGTTTATGAAATCTGTTCGAATAGAGAACCTCGCAAAAATTATCTGGTTGATTTTCAAAACTACCAAGTTTTATCGACCAAGTCGAAAGAGAGCACATGTAGCTGTTCAGTACTATTACCACCTCATGATGACATTGATCAGAAAAGATGGTGCTAGACATACTTACCGTAAGGGCAGCACGATGAATGCAGTAACAGGTAACGCTGACAGGAAACTCGCGGCAGACGAGATAACTGTGAATATCTCTAACATTCTCCCACAGCTTTCTCTACAAATCCCACCTACAGCCGTTCCATCCTTGACAGTATCTCCTTCAGTCCGATCTGCAGAGTCGACACAACTACACGAGCTGAAGTTCTGCATTTGAAAAAGAGGAAATTAGTACTTTGATAGTCTATCTTAAATACAAATATAAAATACAAAATAAACACACTTACGACGTAAAAGTTTGGAAGTTTTCCTGCGCACGGACAAGTTTGGAAATAGCAACGAATCCATCACGTGTATGTGTACGAAAAACTACTAGTATTTCAATCCTTTTTTCTTATTCCCGTTCATTTTTTTCACATGTTCCTGAGGAAAGTTCATTCTATACACGTCATTGCAAATCATCTGTTGAAAATACGAATGTGCGCAGATGTAAACATGTATGTCTAGTGGATAGGTGATAATGTACGGCCATTTTAAGAAGAACGATTGAAACACGCCAAGTTTAAGGTACTAACACTGTAACCTGTCAAACCTGGGCCAGAGAAATAGCGAAACAAACAACAAAGATTTCTAAAGGTACATATACTTGTTTTCATAAAATTGTCAACAATAAAAACAAAGGCAATTATTCTCGGTGAATTGAGATTCAGTTAATGCAATTATTATTCAGTTTACGTGTTTCGTTTCAAAACCACATCATTTGACGTTAACGGCCACCCATCAGACCCATACCTTTGTGGTTATTGCTTCAGTACATCCAGCGAAACAAGGAGAGTAATACGTCAGGCCGTCACTGCCGCACACTGGATCGTACTCGGTGTCAGAACAACCACAGTTCATATTGCAATGCGATGCAAATTGGGATGGACCAAAGTCGCTGATGAGGTTGTTTCTGAAAGCTAGTTAAAATTCATGAAAATTAGACAACATCTGACAAGTCAGCTGAATCTCTAAACAGTTTTAAACGGGCATGTGCCCGCCATGTCTTGAATGTTGTGTAATATTGTATTGTATTTGCTTTTACTTATTGTACTGCGAATTATCTTTCTCAGCCTTGTTCTATCTTTGTCAATTTCAGTAGTTTATTTCAATTCGATTTAGATGTACTTCTAGAGAATTTTTTGGCGCAATGAAAATCAGCTACTACTTTGAAGAAAGCTGATTGGATGCCAATGAAGAATAAAGGAAGCTCTTGGATAATTGTGCTATTCAGTGACATGAAATGATTTCCCACTCTCGATTGTTAGTGATATTATTATTACGAAGAAGGAAAACAACGGTATCTATTGATCACACTGACATTATTTTTTATACTGAACAAAGTTATTTACCAAAGATGTTTTGAAATACATCATATTGGGTTTCCTAGAACACTCCACTTTGACCTTTGTACAATGTTGTTGTTTACAGATGAATGCTAGCCCCGACTACGTTCAGTAACCGTTTATAACAATTGAAAACATTGGATATTTCACACGTAGATGCTGCGTAGCTAAATTTACACTTGGCATTTCGATATATGAACTTTTGTAAATGATCTAGATGGACTTTATGTAACCAGCATAATAAAGTTTTAAAAATCACGATAACGTAGCGTATTGGCAATTTTTACGATAGATATTTTTGAAGATATTAAGTAAAATATCTGAAGTATTACTTCAGTATAATTGTTCATTATTACATATGTGCCACAGTTTACTTGCACCATAGCGAATACTTCCGGTATTTGAATTGCAGTTATACAAAAACATTATAACATTTATTTATGTTAATGAGTTTTCACTAATCTTGACCCGGTATTGTTTGTAAACACAAAAATTGTCATCTGCAAGATTTCTTTCAGTTTGGTTTGTTGCAAGTTATTAGTTACCGCACAATGAATGGCATAACTGATAAAAACTACGACAAAGAAAACTGCATTTATTTATCTTAGTGTGAGGATGACTTTTGTTTATCTGGAAAAGCAGTTTGTTATCAGCAGAGCAAGATCGACATTAACGGACGACGTTAGCTCAGCGGAGCCACTACCGGGTCCAAGTACATGTACTTTAAAGTCAGAACGCCATGATAGAAATCAGACTGTCTAATGTAGCGAAGGTGAAGAGAAGTGTAAAATGATACTATAACTGACAGGATTTTCATTTTCTTGAAACTTTCGCAAAAGTTCAGAGAGAAAATCATATACTGCGAAGAGAATCCAAAACATTTCGTTACAAATTTTTCATTTCAATATAAAACTGTTTATGTTCTTCCCCCTTTTGCAAATTCCCGTCAAAACTTTTCTGACAGTGTCTAAGTTGTGTTAGTTTGCTTTCTTCTTTTTTTGATTCAATTCTACATGGTAACTAGAACAATATGTCATTCTCCTTGCATATTACTGGCTGAAAATCATGCACATTCCTTCTGTTGGACTTCTCATTTTTTGCTGTTGGGCTAAAGTCATCAAAGTTAGAGATTTGAATAAAATCAGATATTTTCTCGTAAGTTTTTCGCCACTATCAGAACTTTGTACCTTTGTTATACATCTTTATATAGACGAAAGCAATCGTAAATTGAATCTGAAATGTCTCTCACCTAAAAGATGAATTGGTAAAATCCGAGTATGGAACCGATACCCCGACAAAAACGTCTTGGTCACAGGCTACGAACAGCAGTGGGATTGGCAGTAACACATTGACCACACCCAGTACGACCAGAGCTTTCGCCGTCGACAATGGTGATAGTTTCTTGTAACGCATAACTACACCACCGAGAAGAATTCCAAACGATGATGAAAGTACCAAAACAATACCTGTAAGAAATCATGTAATGGGCATGTAGTAATATAAACCCATTTAAACAGGGCTTTTATGCATAAATAATAAAATATCACTATTTATGAGCATATCTTTACGTTGTATTTTAAGTGGTGGCAAACGTGTGGGTGCAGCATTCAGAGTGGGCCTATGCCATGGAGGTTTTGATTTGCTTGCTTGTGTGTGCCCGTTACAATTATTGGCACTCAGTTATCCATCACTTCAAAGTTGAAGTTAATGTAATTGTATATCTTGTAAATTCACAGGATCTATTTCAAGTATTCATTTTGGAGTACAATGCATAGGAAATTATTTGGATCACACGAAGAATCTCATGAATTATTGGATGAAATTTGATTTTGACTTTGGCACTTTGTATGACGGTGAATTAGTATTATGATTAAAGTTGATAAGCGTGGCATACTGACTGCTGTCGTATTTTACAAATTTTTATCAATGTTTATATTTTAGCAATTAAACCATAAAACTCATTATATTTCAGCTCTGCATTGCTCATAAAGATGATGTTCAGTTCTGCTAACAGTTTTATGGGCGTGGAATACTGATTATAAGCTCATCTGAATATTTGACAGACCACAGTAACTTGCTGGATTAAAGCAACTTACAGTATTCAATTTATTGAGAGGCATGAGGTTTATTTGTCATGGTTAGGTTCGGTTACGCTGCATGGATGTTACATCATAATTAATTACGAACAATTTGCATATAAAATAATTAACTGTAATTAAGCTTAATGTAATAAGTAGCAGCATTTACTTTGTCGAGTCTTCATTGATACGTTGGTTATGGTGAAAATTAGTTTTGCAGAAGATCTAATATAGGCGCTACACGTACACAGTAATACTGATTGCCAATTCCGTTTGATAGCGCAAAACTTCTGATATTCAGTTGTTGTTGTTATTTTTTACTTCTCTTTAATCACTGACACTTTACTTTTAGTTTGACTGGTACACGATGGTAACAAAAGGCCGCCATCGGATTTCAGGTTTGGACAGAAGTGCAAAAATAGTCAATTCAGTGTAACTTGAGTATAACTTGAAAAATGGTTCTGGTTTTTGTTTTGTACATGATTGTCAAGCTCACTCTCATTGCAAATATATAAGTGCGTCTTATGATTATGTTTAGAATAGTTTTAGTTTAGTGTAGTTTAGCGTAGTTTAGTTTAGTTCAGTTAAGTGAATGTAAACTGTAGTTCGAACGTTCAGAGCAGTTTGGTTTCGTTTAGTTTAGCTTGGCTAAGCTTAAATTCTGTAGTTTACTTTAATTAGTTTATTTATTTATTTATTTCAGATTAAAGGATTACCCATTTACATGCTCAAATCGAGTTAAAATTACCCAATAAGGCTGTAATCTTCCATGGGGTCCTAATTAAACACACCGAATTAAAATCCAATAAGTGTTAAAAGACAATGAAGTCTAAAAGCATACAAAATAAAAATATATTTATAAAAAATCAACAAAGCAAAAAAGAATAAAAAACAAAAGTTCTATTTGTCAATATTATCCCTAATAAAACATTTCAGCCGAGCTTTAAAAATTTCAACATTGTGGCTACACCGAATATCATCAGGAAGTGAGTTCTAGAAACTTGAGGCACGCATAGAAAACGTCCTCTGGCCTGTTTGTGTACGGAATTGAGGGAGTAGCAATTACGAGTTAAAGCAGAGCGTGTCTGGTAACCACGAACATCATTTAATGGCACAAATTTATCAAAGAGATATGTTGGTGCAGTATTCATAAGACATTTATAGGCTAAAACACATGTAAAATAAAAGATGCGTTGTTTAACGGAAAAACATTGGCTGCTTCAAAGAGTGAATCGGTTGAGGTATTATACACTCATGGTCATGTGACACATTGTTCTCACCGTACGTTTATTATCGCAACACCAATTGTTCTTATGCAAATAAGTAACCATTACGGTTCATTGATATGGAAATTAGTAAACCTTACAGTTTAATGAATAGACTTCATTATCATATGAATACAGACGTAAGGTTTACTACTTTCCATATCAATGTACGCGTAAAGGTTTACTTATCTACATACAAACGAAAATCAAACATCTGGCAGATTTTACATGTGGCAACATTTAATGAACTAGCGAAATTACATTCAATGAAAATTGCATTTCAACTTATCACCGTGTTGGTTTTGAATGAAAATATGGCCTGATGAACTTGTGTACGAGGTTATTAAACGTAGTGGTATCTAACAAGCAGCACGGAGAATGGTACTCTTCAACTTTTACATCAACTTTTGTCACAGGTTGTGGGGATTGTAAAGCGTTAGACGCGGTTTTCTGCAGGAAATTGCTGATACGCAGTGTACGTGCGAAATTCTTCATCAGGACGATGACCAGTGCATTCTTTAAATAGTTGTTCATCGAAGCCCTTATTCATACAAAGAAGTTGCAGCAGCAACCTGAATTTAATGAAAATAATAATTGAAAAATGTTGCCGTCGAAAAGGAATGACATTCGAGTGGAAAGCAATGGAATCCCACACTTCAAACTCCGTTCAAAAGACAACAATCAGCGGGCGGGATAGACCCATTATATCGAACGTTTCAAACATTAATATTATCATGTCACATTAAACTGGCCTTTCAAAACACGATGGAAGAAACAATAACGATAACAGTCACGCCGGGAAAATGTGAGAAAATAATTGAAACTAACCTGCCCGAACTGCCGGTATGATATCCACATATTCCACACATCTACAAATGAATATTTCGCTGCTTTTAACTGGAGTTGTTTTTAGTTTCTCGCTTCGGGTGCGTCCCCATGCATCCGACACTGACACGCCCGATCCGGTAGACTTGCGTGTTTTTTGAAGTACGCGAGATCCTTATATTTCAGTCAATTTGTACTGTTCACGGCAGCAGGAAATCTTTCACTTTATGTTTGCCGTTAGGTAAAATCCTCTCTGTCATCCAGTGGTATAGCGTTATCAAACTGCGAGCAAACCGTTCCACTTCGCTTGATTACATTGTGTCGGAGATATACAAGTATGCGTCCATACTGGTGGCGTGGCCGATGCACAGTGACATGCACATGCATCATACCACGTGGCAAATTGATATGCACCTGGATCAGTGCAGTCAGTTTGTTAGCCAATGAGAAAGCTGTATTAAACTATCTATTGTGTCTGAATTTCAATCCCTAATGACACCAGGTGTTTTAAGGCGCAATGCAAATTGATCATTCTGATAGCACCGCACCACTAGGTCATGTTATTTTTCAAATTTCCTCTTTTTTGTGGTATAAGTAGGTAATTGTACAGGTTCTCGTTGTGTGTTTACAATTCTAAACCTCACAGCTTTAACTGGCAAATTGTAAACCGCACTCGGGATTCGGCCTCGTGCGGTTTACAACATGCCAGCTAAAGCCGTGAGGTTTAGAATTGTAAACCCACTCGAACCCGTACAATTACCTATACTAAAATCAACATTGTGAAGAACTCTCAGTGCTCTTTTCTGTAACTTATACACTTTCTCGATATTTTTTACAGATGTATTTCCCCAAACTACACAACAGTAATCAATAGCTGACTGTATTAAACCGAAATACAGAATTTTTCTAAGATGACATGGAATGAATTTGATTAATTTTCGAAGTAAATCTATTCTCTTACTCAGAGTGAGACATAAATCGTCAATATGTTTGTCCCAAGCAATAACATTGTCCAATGTAACACCTAAAATCTTCTCGAATGAAACACAAGAGATCTTACACACATTAGTTTAGTTTAGTTTTTACTTTAATTTAGTTTAGTTTAGTTTAGTTTAGTTTAGTTTAGTTTAGTTTAGTTTAGTTTAGTTTAGCTTAGCTTAGTTAAATTTATGCTGTTTAGTTAAGTTTAATTCAACCAAGTTTAGTTTAGTTTAAGTTCGTCCGGGCTACTATACAACACTTTAGTAAACTTTTGTTCAGTGTAGTTTTGATACGATTAATTTACTTTACATTAGTGTGCTGTAATGTGATGTGGTAGAGCGTGGCTATATTATGGTGTTCTATAGTTAAGTCTGCTGTAGTGTTATGCAGTGCAGCGATGTGTTATGCAGTGCTGTGTTACTTTACATCATCTTAGTCAATTGCCTGTCAGCGTGAATCGCTTAGGACCAATTAAAAGCAATTGAATTTTGATGATGATTATCTGTGAATTATTCACGATGACGCTGTGTTTTGTTTTTGCATGTGTAATTTTGTTCTAGATACACACAGGCGGTCATCCTTTGCCGCACCAATCATGGCCTTAGCTTACAACCACCCCAGATCCCTTTTTCAGAATTATAATCCCTTATCTCCACCTTGAATGTAAAAAGGTAGAAAGACAAACCTGTCAGTAAAGCTGCTTTAGCGGCAGGGACTCGGAATTGAATCTCGATATACTTGGTGAAATACGTTATCAATCCAGAAACAATAGCCATCTCACAGCTATAGGCAATGCATACAGACATCAAAGGCACATTGGTGAAGAGCCGACGAACTGCCGATGGAAACTCTGTAACAAGAAATATAATTACGAGGAAACTATCATTCTCATCTTTTTGCCTGTTTCAGAAAATTCACACCTGTAAGTCTCTTGTATTGATCACATTTTCATCAAAATCCTTTCTTGGTCCACGTATTCACACACACAGATATATTTTATTTTCAGAGAAGAATCGCACCCAATATGACACTGTGTGGCGTTTTTCTCTTCCCTGTTGTGTCTTATGAGGGTGATTAAATAAAACTTTCATATTTTTTAGCCTCTGAACAAATGCCCTTTCTCCTTATTTTTCCTCAAGTACATTTTTTCAAAACAGGAAAACAAGTGAGGGAATACGTGACCTCGATACTTTCAATGGATATATTACGCTATAAGAAAGCATCAATGTGCGCAAAAGATGACAAAAATTGTTAGTTGATAAATATGAAACTTTTTGACAGTTATAAATGCTATTTTTAGAGTTGTTAATGAAAATACTAATTTGAAATGTCAAAGCTTTTCTTCATTTGCACATAAACCGTAGAGCATAGTTGGTGTAGAAATTATCCATGAAAGAGTAAAGGTAATACATTTACATTAACAAAACAACGATGAATGAAATCATTCCATATTTTGTTCAAATTCATTATATAGAACAAATGAAGACCAATTGCATCAACGAAGATATCTTTCAAAATAGAGAGGAAAGGGATAAAACTTAGCAACTTGTCGTCAGAAACACTTGTCTACTAACCAACATTTTTTTCGCTCATATATCTTGGCATAAATTTATCTTTACCATACACAAAATAAGTTAAAAAAAACAATCGTTAATAAACATTTTGAGGCTTGGTCTTCCTTAGAAACCACTTTAAACTGTGTTCGCTAGTGTAAATTTTCTATTTTCACAAAAATTAACAAAGTGTATTTCATTTGTATCAACTCCGTGGGCTTCAATACGAGTCAACATGTGCAGTATCATATAACAGAATGGAGTCGTTTACGATTCCTTTTTGGTCTATGATACTGCACATCTGCACGTCTATAGGTATCATAACATTCAGGCGTTCGTATAGATCTTCCGAGGCGCCTTCTGAATGAATATAAATAAAAAAAGTTTTACCTTTAATACGTCGTATGGCCTCTCTTTCAGCATTGGCATCGCCTTCATCTTTACTTGAAACTACGGAAGGTGTGGTGGCGTCCTTTTCCCTTGATGAACGAAATTTCTTCGGAAGCAGCGTGATAGGAATTGCAACAATTACCAAGAGGGCGCCGTTGACCAGGAATCCCAGCCACCAAGCTCCAACCCATCGTGTGTCGTACTGGTCTATGTCGATACTGGACATATTGACACGATCGAAGTCAACATACAGTTGGATAAACAATGAAGAAATCGGGAATCCAATCGCTGGTCCAAAACTGATCATAGTGTAAAAAATACCTGATTGGAGGTAATAAAAAGTTATTTTGTATGTTTTGTTGTGAATGGTTCAAGCTATGCTTTTGTAAAGAAGTATATGTTTGTTTATTAATCTTACCTCTTTAATACCAAAATAGTTCGAAGGAGATCTTTTCAGTTATGGTTATCGATGTAAGTTCGGTGAATTTATTGTGTTGCACCTCCTAATAAAGCTAAAGAAGACATAAATATAATGTTTGACGACTTGTACCGGTGACTTCATGTAAAACCTTAAAAACGGAAAGTCTATGCTTCATGTAAAACCATTTTTCATAATAATTGAGAATACCTCCATTTCTGAAAACAATAAGTTTCGACTTGTCTAAATTGACAGACATGCACCAGTGCTTACAAAACAGTTCAAGCTGATTCATCTTTTCTTTGCAATTTTTTAGGAAGGTCTGCCACGTCGGTTCCATCGTCCGCATACAAAAGAATACCACTATTTTCCAAATGATCGTCAACAAAAATTCCATTGCGTTCATTTCCACTCATATAACACTCGAGTTCATTTATAAACAAACTGAAAAGCAAAGGACTAAGCATAAAACCTACTTTGATGCCTACTTTACATAAAAACACCTCAAGCATTTAAACTTTTGAATGCGTCTGTTGTACCAATTATTTTTTATCGTTCAGAAATATGGGGCTGTGAATTTTCCAAAATTGTAGAGTGTTTAAGGTAGTATGCACCTCGAAAGTGAAAGACTTAAACTTTTCCTCTAACTTTGCTCAAGGGATCTTTCAATCATTCTCTTTCAAAATCAAGAATAAAAATAGGGTGTCACCGTGCAAATTTTGGTACTAGAGAAACAAATTACCCAAGATTTACCGATATTAGAAATTCAAAATGGCCGCCATCCCTGTGTTAACTCTATGGAGAAAAATAAAAATTTTCGAATTTCGAAAAACTAAGCCGGTGAAAAGTTTTCTTTCACCAAGAGCTTTAAAATGAACCCCCGCATGTGGTATATCAGAAGAGAATTGTAAAAGTTTGAGAGTCCGAATGTCTGTCCCCGAGGTGCGATCTACCTTAAGCTTCGTAGATTTATTGAAGGTGTGAACTCAAGTGTAAAATCAGAGGTACCGTTAGGAGAGCGTAGAATATCCCCACCTGCTTGCTTGTATATGAAATGCTGCATTGCATATTGGGTAAAACTGATAAAAATGGACAACTGACGTCAAGTCACCCAAGGGCCAGCAATGAATTGCTTAGAACTTTTTTATTGATCTGGGAGAGTCACTTTGGCTACTATAATACGTGGATTACTTTTTAGATACGGGTTTGGAGTAGTGTGGAATGAGCAGCATGTCGATCGGGATTCAGAAACGTTTCTTTCTAGACTTAAAGATTGTTACAGGCAGGAATGGTCAGCTTCCTTACGTGAACATCCTAGATTGCGTTCTTATGTCAATTTCAAGTTGCTGCACTGCACGGGAGCCTGAATTGTATACCTTTCGAATATTAACATCGGGAAATTTAAATCCGCTTTGACAAAGCTACGCTGCTCTGGTCACAAACTAACTATTATAACCCACCTATTCCAATAGAAAGGAGAGTCTGTTCATATACTGCGAGACTCGCGGGATTACTATGGGTGAGGATGAATATCATTTTTATTATTTTGTCCTTTATACAATAGTTATCCAACGGATTTTGTACAACAAAGGCATCGCGTTTTCCCAACAAAAGATAAATATTATGCATTGTTAATGTCCAAGGATGTGGTACAATATCGTTTGTCTCACTTTGGTTACAAGTCATTTCAAAAGAGAGAAGCTTTCATTCAACAGATACATGAATTGTAGACTTTATGAGTATTATAATTTATTATCCCAACACTATCTCTCAGAGTAATAAAAGCTTTGTAATTTACGATGGGCCGAGGTCTTTGCAATGGAAATTAAGACGACACGCGTTCAGGTAGAAAGCACCTAGGAACTCTATATGGACTCTATAGAGGACTCTATATTTTTACAATACTTTTCTGATCTACCGCTTGTTGGGCACAATTCGAAGCTTTTTGAGTGACCGCCTTAATTTTTAGAAATCTAAAATTTTATGTTTCCTGAGAACGCCATTATGAATTTCAAATATCGGTAAAAGTTAAGTAATATGTTTCTCCGGCACAAAACTTTGCACGATGATCCCTGATATTGTTCTTGTTTTGGCAATAGGATGATCGAAAGTCTAATCGAGGAAAGTCTGAGGAAACATTTGTCTTTCACTTTCGAGGCGTATACTACCTTAAGCGGGACTTACGGATAGTTGTTCAATTTAAGGTGTCATATTATCATTACCCACTTGACTCACCTAAGTAGAGAGGGGCTTTCAATTTACTGGCGCCATCGTCTATATAGAGAGGAATTAAGATCACTACCGGAGTGAAGAATATTCCAACTAAAATGTTTCCAATCAACAACAGTACAGCCGTTTGCATACTCTCCCTCTCGTTAGTCGCTGAGCAAGTGTCGCTTGCATTTCCATGTGTGTCTTCCGTGCTGTAACTTTCAGAACACATGGTCGTGTCATTTGTGCCGAGTACAACACTCGAGTATTTGTACGTGCCCGATAGAAAATGTGACATTGACGGTAAGCATAGACACAGAGCCGAGAGGATTAAACCCACGCCAATGACCCGAGGACGATGGCTATCCAGTCGGCCGAAGAAGAAAGAGACCAATACAATTGTTATCACGTGTGCCGTGTCGAACAAGGTGGCATTGAGTCCCATCAGTACACTGTCCAAGGAGTACCGTTTCTGGATGCTCGTCAGCCCGCCTAAAAAAACACTGAAGTTAATCGTGAACACTAAAGTGGCCACGCAGAGAACACAGAATGCGAATTTGAAGTTGGCGAATATCTGAAGACACTGTGGCCGCCAGTTTCCTATTCCAAACATCAAATCTGGATCATCCTGGTTCATTGACGAGTTGACAACTTGGCCATGTACATCGAGTTGAGTAGGAAGAAATGGAGTGTTTTCAACTACCTCGCCTTTTTGTTGGTCTTTTGCTTCCCGTTGTAGTTGCTGTTCTCCAGTCGATGCTCCGTCCTCTCCATTATAGCTTCTCTTCCTTTTTTCATCGTTGACGTTTTCCATGTTTCTGGAAATATCAGAATATTTTTCTAATAGGATTTCCTGACGTAACAAGTATTGTAACTTATTTAAATTGAAAAAATCCGGAGAAAAAGTGCTAGCAAGACTATTACAGTAACTTGAACAGTTATAACCAGCCTGGTGCCCTGTCAAATTTGGCTAATTTTTCTTGGCACGAATTTATCTTCTTTGTCAAAAATAAAATATAATTTATGAAAGAAATTAGTTCCTCGATTATCATGATTTGCAATAAGGAAATGGCATTTGCGATTTTCACAAACCAAGAAGAACAAAAATCCACTCAATCCACCGGCCAAACGGGTGGCAGAGAAGAAATATGTCTTATTGAGATTGTAAATATCTATCTCTAAATCTTATTCTACCATAAGGGTCGAGAATGTTCTTTATTGTGTTCTCTGCGACTTCCGTAAAGTGTTTAATAAAATAGATTGATGCAAATTACTATCAATAAATCATTCGTTGTCCGCAAAGACGGGGTCATCGCCATATATGGTTATGATATAATGACGATATCGATGTGTTGATCAGCTCCTTCTATTCGGATGACATCGGCCAAGCTGACTGAATTGTGACCGACTTTTTAAGTTACACATATCTACACACAACAATCTAATTAAAATCAAACGTAGAGATAAATTTTTCTCCCTAAATTTCTGTTCTTTTAGTCAACTTTATCATCGTCTACGTACACCATAGACATGAAAGACAACACGCCGAATAAGGTCTAGACTGTGCAGATAATTCTCGACATTCGATCAATCATAATCATAGTTTTTACTAAACGCTATCTGACGTCCCAACCTCCTTGTAGTGGTACTGCAATGCATGGGTTTTGTCAATGATTAGCCATGTGATAAATATACAGGTCACTGAAAAGGCCTTTAACCGTCCTCTAAACAAACTGTCTGAAATACGACAGAGTGCCTTTAAGTTATATGTAAAGTACTTTCTGGTTAGCACATAAGACTTCTAGTGTATACTAGCAAACGTGAACGGCCGTGTTTCATTGTTAATTTTGGTATCTAACAAATTTTATTTCAGTAAGCTCTTTCGATTGTTTTGTATGTGAAAATCTCGGTTATATCAACCGAAATTATGAATTGGCCGGATGTGTGTATTGTTCAAGTTTGTTCAAAATCGAGGCTTGGTAAACCTTTGTACCACAGTACAATTCTTTTTCCTAGATTCAGATATGATCTTATGTGATATCATATCACTAAAGAATAAGCTTACGACATCAAAATACAGTATGTAGAGCTTGATATTACAAAGAGAGCTTAAGATTGCATTCGAAGTGTGTAGCTAGCGTGAAGTGTTCCTTGGAAGCCATAGCTGAGTCATAGATCGCACTCGTCTTCTTTTGTTGCCACAGATTAAGTATATTTTGTGTGCAATTTTTGAAGGTATAGATTATTGGGTGTGACCTATTTTCGAAGATATGATTATTTGTTACACCTTTTGTAATTTAATTACACATGTCATTCGTCAAGAATTCCGAAGTGAACGTAAAAGAAGTCTAGTTGTTACCAAAACCGAAGCATAACACCAGGTGTTGTTCTTTTTAAATTAACTGTTGACGACGTTGCGCTTTCTAGATTTGCTGAGAAGACCAAAACACTGAAAGTTTCAATGAGAGAATTCGTTCCTTTTGCACTGACAGAGAATTGTCCCACCTCCCGTATTCTAGGAAATGAGCAAATATGTGAGTTCCTTATCTCGCTTACCTTTCTCCCTTGGAGTCAATCTAGCCACGGAGATACCTTGTGCTCACTGCAATCGACAATTGCTATGATGGGATTGCTTCTTCTGAAACACACCTTCGTCTAACAGAATTATAATGCTGATGGGTATATATTTAAATTTCAGAGCCTATTACGTCACTGCAGTGGGGACACAATCTATATTCATGTTTCTTTTGTGCAAGGACTGCATTCCATGGGTAGCATTACTTCCTGTTGATTCGAATCGGATGCAACGCCTAATTGTTATATGTATTCTCACTTCAAAAGCCCTTTCAGAAAATCATACATCATACGAGACAACTGGCATTTTCTTTTATTTCAAGTTATATAACGTTGCCCTTCTCTACACCAGTTATTTCTGCATTTGTTAAGTGTAAACAGTTATTTACTTGTCGTTTGATAATTGCGAAGATTGAGAAAATTCTAAATTCTTTTACATATACTGCTTAAAACATTTGACAAATCATTTGCAACTTAAAGGAGAATTGCTAATTTTTTGAAACAGTCAGGGAATTCTGTTTCCCATATTTGGAAGACGCGCCAGTATGCGAGTTCACGAACTGACTTTTCTTCTTTAGCGTACCACTCTCAAGAAAATCTTCAGCCCATTACAGAAAACAAATTTTGTGGCAAAACTAATCCAGACCTGCATAACATAGATATGGAACACATAGTATTATACACTGATGTACATAATTAGAATTTTACTGACGATTATTTCATTTGACCTAGAACACTATGTAACACACTCGTCCGGGGCTGAATGCAATGAAATACAAATGTTCCCTGCCTATTATCTGACGAGCGAAGCGTTGTTGTTATATCTGTTCTCTATGTCAGGTTCCATTCAGAAAACCGTAGCAGCCTTTTCTTTCATTATTTCATGTATTGTGTTGTGGCCTCTTGCTTTGTTATTTCTGTATTTGTTGATTTTGAATACTTACAGAACTCGTTGTTTAAAATTGAAACAGTGACCGATCATCTTGCATGTAGACTTTATTGACAACTATCTTCATTGAGTAGATTTCCGTTCAGTTTCATTTTTGTCTGTGAAGAGTATATCAATGTTCCACTCTGAGCTTGTATTTCCCAGATATTTCGAAGGGACTAAGCCCTTCTTCTCCATTGGGTAGTAGGACCCAGTGAAGAAGGAGGGCTTAGTCCCTTCGAAGTATCTTGGATATACAAGCTCAGAGTGGAACATTGATATACTCTAATACATTATTAACGATTGAGACTGTCTGTGAAGAGTCAGAAACTCGACCGATATTCAGGTTTCGTTTTTTCATAGCAAGAAAAGTTTCTTTGTGGCAAAATGCGCAAGTTTTCGTTGAAATAAACTTGCACAAATACTTGTAACAAAAACTTTTATGTTTTGTAATTGTCCTGTCACAAAACCAGGATTGATATTTGTCATACAGTACTTGTTACATATTCATGGAAATGAACAAAGTTGTGCTGTGAGAAGTTAACACAAGAAGCATCACCCTTGTTGAATATACGCATTGTAAAAGAAAAACAGTATTTTGAGTATTCTGGACTAATTTTTGTTATTTTTGAGACTGTTGATAGTTCGAAATAATAAGCAAGTTGTTATGATGGTAATATACAATTTTGCCTTCACTGGAAAGTGGGGGAAAGTTAATACTGTAATACGTTGTATTAATTTATTCTATGAATGGCATAAAAATGTTGCAGAAAAAAACCTAAAAGCCTGTAGTTATCTTTTTCATTAAGGACAGAACTGAGAGCTTTAACACTGATCTGTACCAGTAAAGATTTTGTTTTTTACAATGATGTGCACACTGAGATGTTTACTGAATTCCGTACTTTTAGCGAGTGACTGCCCTGTTGTTATTAACGGCACACCGGTCGTTTCATATACACATAAGGTAAGGCTTGAAATTTCTGTGTAACATTGTGTTTATGTGTATGTGCTCCCAGATGACAGTGCTGCCATTTATGGGATTACTACAATTTTCACATATTACAAATTTGTGAACTCTGTAACGGGCCTTACAACTCAACACTGGGTGCACCTTTATTACATGCCACATATATCTAATGTCGCGACCTCCATAGGTATCACTTTGAATGGTAACTTATTGATGATGTCACATAGTCATCATTTGACTGAAAGTGAACCTGAACTATTTTCAAGTCGACAACTTCGGTGTTTAAAAATGATCAAACTACATATTTTACATAGTGAATACTGTTTTTTTTAATTATAAGCATAAAAAATGTAAACTACATAACAGTGATTTAAATGTATCAATGTGCCATTCGATGATGAATTATTTATTTTTTAAACAGATTTTCGTCTAACATAGAAATGAAGATATAATTATTATTTACATGGAATTAGCCCCCGAAATAATGTGAGAATATGTAAGACAGACATGTAATAAAACATTATAGCTAAAACAAGGGACTTTATACCCTCGAGGCAGGAGACCATTTGGCCCAGTCCAAAATATCGAGCAAATGGTCACCTACCCTTGGGCACATTAATTGTTTTGGCTTTAATAGATGATTGTTTTACGACTGCCTCTACAGTGATGGATACTGTATGATAATATTCAGTAAATTGTCAGTCAGATTCTGCATACTGAGTGTCCTCACAGACTTGATACAGGTCATACCTTACAGAAATACCTTGCGCTGTTGCTTCTCATAATATGGAATACCTGATGCATAACAGGATTTAATTCAAACAGTGAAAAGTTAATATTTCTCTGTTGGTTTGTTTAAATGGAGAATACAAAGGCGGTTGTATAAAGTGAGACAACATGTTTCCAGATGATTTTATCAAATGAGATGTTAGCCTCTTTAATTCTTGAATCTTCATAAGGGTCTGACACCATCAAAGGTATTATAAACCTACTGCTCCGTTCACGGAGTCCCGGGGTTTCATGGCCTTGGCTTTTTTACTCAGTGACACCCATAGGACGATATACATTGCTATGGCGCAGACCTTGAACACAATCTGGAACGTCAACAGTTTCAATCGATAGTCGAAGAGGTCGTAAATCCAACAGGTACTGAACATACTACATTCTGATACTCCCCAGAACAAACACGCTGAGTCGATGATGTAACCCATATAAAGAGGCGTAGGCACCCAACCTGAAGAGAAAGTTGACAGAAAACAAAATTTTCAGATCACGTTCGTTTCTGAGGTAGATTTGCTGAATTTTTCGGTCGATACATTGCCAAAATAAAAACTCGTCCCTGTTTAATATTTGTTTTTTACAAAGTTAATACATTTATCAAATGAAATGTCTTCAAGCTTCATTTTTTGGTCCGTAAAGCATGCACAAAAGACAAGCTACTGAAAGTAAACGGTGAGGTTTTGACTTTGCCAGTAGTCAGCTGAAGTAAATACAAAAAGATTATTAAAACATAAATATGGATGATATTCTTTGATATCTACATACTACACATTAAATGTTGGCGCTGTCATGACTTAATGGTATATAACACACTGGTTTGACACGAAATGCTAATTCTCTAAGCTATACTTTGATGCCAAGGTACATTCGAGTTCCTGTTAAAGAAAATTTCGTTAAAAGTCGCAGTATCGGCTTACCGATAATTTGAGCGAAGAACTGTCGAATACCGACGGCAAAGGGCTTGTCCTCTGGAGCAACAGCGCTGAAGAATAAAAAATAACATATTATAAATGGAAAGGTTTACATTTGTCACTAGTAACACAGAGTATATGGTCGGATAGTAATAGCGTGCATACCTTTATTTGGCGAGCTTTCCCAAAGGATCTGCTGCGCATGGCAGATAAGTCTATATTTTACGAGGCTAAATGCAGATATAATTTATGAATTCTGTTCAAATAGAGAATCTCGCAACAATCATGTGGTTGATTTTCAAAACTACTTATCGACCAAGTCGAAAGAGAGCTCATGTAGTTGTTTAGTGTCATCTCGATCTAATGATGACATTGATCAGAAACAATAGCTGGTGCTAGATCTACTCACCGTAAGGGCAGCACGATGAATGCAGTGACAGGTAACGCTGACAGGAAACTCGCGGCAGACGAGATAACTGTGAATATCTCTAACATTCTCCCACAGCTTTCTCTACAAATCCCACCTACAGCCGTTCCACCCTTGACAGTATCTCCTTCGGTCCGATCTGCAGAGTCGACACAACTACAGGAGCTGAAGTTCTGTATTTGAAAAAGAGGAAATCAGTACTTTTAATGTCTATCTTTAGCTACATCATTATTCAAATGGCCATTTCCATAGCATTTGTGATTTGCACCTAGACACGTGTCAGAAGATACAGTCACCTTGTACAGACGCTTTGGTGCAGTGTCTCAAGTCAATGATATCTACAAAAAATTTCTTGTTAAAATAATTTTCATATTAGCGAAAATGTAAACAAACCATTACTGTGTATTTGTAGATAGTCACGTGGTTCAACTCGGCCAATTGAAATGCGTCAGACAGGGCAAGGTAATATAACAGCCATCCATACCTTTGTGGTTATTGCTTCAGTACATCCAGCGAAACAAGGAGAGTAATAGGTCAGGCTGTCACTGCCGCACACTGGATCGTACTCGGTGTCAGAACAACCACAGTTCAAATTGCATTGCGATGCAAATTGGGATAGACTCAAGTCGCCGATGAGGTTGTTTCTGAAAGTCAGTTGAAATTCAACAAGATTAGACAACATTTGCCGAGTCAACACTTAGACAATTGTGCTAGTAAGCGGTATGAAATGATTTCTCACGCTCGATTGTTACTATTATTTTTATTACGACGAGGGACAATAACGGTATTTATTGATCACAATGTCATTATTTTTGTTCTATTAAACAAAGGGATTTTCTTTCAAAAGACTTAAAAAAGTGTTTTGAAACACATCATATTCCGTTTTCTAGGACACTGCAATGTGTAGTTTATGTAACGTTGTTGTTAACAAATGAATGCTAGCCCCCAACTTAAGTTCGGTTGGTAACAAATAAAATCATTGGACTACAGAAGTGTGCACGTATGCGGCATAAACAAGTTTAACACTTTGTATTTTGATTTGAATTTTTGAAATTGATCAAGATGGACTTTATATAACTAACATTAATATACTTTGAAAAACCATAATAATGTTCGGGTATTAGTGATTTTTACAATACATATTTAGGAAGATATCACGGAAAATATCTGAAGGAATATTTTTCGGCATTGTTTAATATGGAATGCTATGTTAATTAGACTTCCCAATATAGCCAAGGTGAGAAGAAGTGTAACGCAGTACTATAACTGGCAGGATTTTAATTTTCTTGAAACTTTCACGAAAGTTCAGATGGGAAAATCATATTCTGAAAATTGTTTGGAAAGTTGACATAGAAAATTTGATTTCAATATAATACAGTGCATGCTCTTTCCCTTTTTTCGAATTTCTCGGCAAAACGTTATTGTCTCTATTATTTTGGTTTGCTTTCTTCTGTTTTGGATATAATTTATGCCGTAAGTCGAATAATGATCCACTCCTGAAAGTCTAAGAAATCTGCGCAAAAAGACTATGATATTCATGCGATCTGTGAGACTGCTCATTTTTCCTTTGAGGCTGAAATTATCAAGGTTCGAGGTTTTAATAAAATCAGATACTTTCTCCTCAACTTTTCACTATTAGAACTTCGTATCTCTGGTATAAGTCCTTAAGGAGACGAAAGCAATCGTAAATTGTAATTTACACCAAGTACACCCTTTTCACTGAAACCCCGCAGACATCTGAAATGTCTCTCATCCAATGAATGAATTGGTAAAGTCCGAATATTCAGCCGATATCCCGACAAAGATATCTTGCTCACAGGCTACAAACAGCAGTGGGATTGGTAGTAACACATTGACCACTCCAAGTACGACCAGAGCTTTTGCCGTCGACAATGGTAATAGTTTCTTGTAACGCATGACTAAACCACCGATAAGAACTCCGAACGATGATGGAAGTACCAAAACAATACCTGAAAGGTCGCAGACAGTAGGGAATCATGTGATGTGATTGTAATAATATAAATACATTGAAACATTCAAACAAGAAGTTTAAGATTTAATAATAAAATATCACTATTCATGGGTATATATTTACGTTGTCTAGTATTTTTTCCGTTTTTCACCCGCATGTGTGCGAAGCGTTCAGAGTGTCGGGGGTCTTTTTGATTTTTTGTGAATTGTTGTCTGCGTGGGCGGTTAAAATTTTGGCAACCACAACTAAAGCACTTCAAAGTCGAAGTTAATGTGTTCGGACACTTTACTTTCAGCTTGACAAGTACCCGATAATGGCATCAAAATACAGCCATCGGAATTCAGGTTTGGACAGAAGTGCATTTAATTCACTGTAACTTGTGTATAACTTGAAAAATGATGCTGTGTTTTGTTTTTGTGCATGGTTGTCAAGCTTACTCTCATTACAAATATTATGGTGTCTTATGATTATGTTCGATTTAGAATAGTTGTAGTAGCTTAGTTTAGTTATTTCAGTTAAACTTTATTTCAGTGCAGTTTGGTTACACCCAGTTTAACCTGGCTAAGCTTTCTGTAGGTCAGTTCAGTTTAGTTTAGTTTAGTTTAGTTTAGTTTAGTTTAGTTTAGTTTAGTTTAGTTTAGTTTAGTTTAGTTTAGTTTAGTTTAGTTTAGTTTAGTTTAGTTTAGTTTAGTTTAGTTCATGCTGTTTAGATAACTTTAATTCAACAAAGTTTAGTTTCTTTTAAGTTTGTTTTGGCTACTTTACTACACTTAAATTTGTAACTTTTCGTTCAGTCAATTTCAGATACGATTGATTTACTTTAGTATGCATGTGTAATGTGATGTGGTAGAGCGTGGTTATATATAGTTTAGTGTGCTGTAGTGTTATGCGGTGCAGCGTTGTGCTGTGCAGTGCAGTTTATATAGCTTAAACGCAATTGAATGTTGATGATGATTATCTTTGAATGATTCAAAATGACGCTATGTTTTGTCTTTCGCATGTCTAATTTTGTCCTCAGTGGATGCACACAAAGGCGGTCACCCTTTGCGGCGCTTAGCATGGCCTATAGGCTTACAACCACTACAGATCCCATGTTCAGAATTATAAACCCTTTATATACAGCTCTGCTTGAATGTTAAAAGGTAGAAAGACAAACCTGTCAGTAAAGCTGCTTTAGCGGCAGGGACTCGGAATTGAATCTCGATATACTTGGTGAAATACATGAGCAAACCAGAAACAATAGCCATCTCACAGCTATAGGCAATGCATACAGACATCAAAGGCACATTGGTGAAGAGCCGACGAACTGCCGATGGAAACTCTGTAACAAGAAATATAATTACGAGGAAACTATCATTCTCATCTTTTTTGCCTTTTTTGAAAATTCACACCTGTAAGTTTCTTATTAATTGACCACATCTTCATCAAAATCCCTTTTTTTGGCCCATGCATGCACTCACACAATGACACCAAATATGACACACTGTGTGGTTTTTTTCTCTTCCCTCTCCTGTTTTACTTTAAGGGTGCTTAAATAGCTGCCATTTTGAAATACTTTCAGATTTTTTATCCTCTGAAACAAGCTTTCTTTTTTTTCCTTTTTCTTCACGTACATTGAAATACGAGGTGTTATCTCCACCAACACAAGCATATTGTTCAAATTGAATGTTACTTTTGACAGACGAATCGTAGTAAGGACTAAAAGTTACTTTATACAGACTTTCCTGACTAGTTGAACGCCATACATTTCAAAGTTTGGTTTTAGAGTAGAATGAAGTAAGACCTTTACAAACAAGAAAACAGGTGGGAAATACGTGACCCGATATTTTCAATCGATATATTACCTATAAAAACATCATATGCTCAAAAGATGACAAAACTTGTTCGTTGACAAATATGAAAAAAGTTTACAATTATAAATGATAATTTTTTAGAGTTATTTATGAAAATACTAACTTGAATTTCAAAGCTGTTATTCATTTACACATAAAACGTAGAGCATAGTTTGCATACAAATTATCCATGAAGGAGTACAGGTGATTTGTTTTCATAAACAACTACAACGATGAATGAAATCATTACATATTTTGTTCAAACCGAGTATATAGAACACATAAGTTCAATTTCATCAACGAAAATAACTTACAAAATACAGAGAAAAAAGGTTAATATTTAGCAGCTTGTAGCAGAAACACTTCTCAACATTCTAACATTCCTTTCGCTCATGTATCTTGGCATTAATTTGTCTTTCTCTATAAACATATTAATTAAAAACAAATCGTTGACAAATGGCTCGTTCTTTCTTAGTAGCCACTTCAAACTTTGTTTGCTAGAGTAAATTTTCTATTTTCAAAGAATTAAATAGTGTATTTCATTCGCATGAAATCCGTAGACTTCAAAATGAGTAAACAGGTGCAGTATCATATAACAGAATAGAATAGTTTACGATTCCTATTCAAGCGTTCGCAGGTCTTCCGAGGTGCTTTCTACATCAATGTATATTAAAGTTTTACCTTTAATGCGTCTCATGGCCTCTCTTTCAGCATTGGTATCTCCTTCATCGTTACTTGAAACTACGGAAGGTGTGGTGGCGCCCCTTTCCCTTAACGAACGAAATTTCTTCGGAAGCAGCGTGATAGGGATTGCAACAATTACCAAGATGGCGCCGTTGACCAGGAATCCCAGCCACCAAGCTCCAACCCATCGTGTGTCGTACTGGTCTATGTCGATACTGGACATGTTGACACGATTGAAGTCAACATACAGTTGGATAAACAATGAAGAAAACGGGAATCCAATCGCTGGTCCAAAATTGAGCATAGTGTAAAAAATACCTGATTGGAGGTGATAAAAAGTTGTTTTGAATGTTTTGCTGTGAATGGTTCAAACCATGCTTTTGGAAGAAGTGTATGTTTGTTTATTAACCTTACCTGTTTAAAACAAAAATAGTTCGAAGAAGATCTTTTCAGTATGATTATCGATGTCAGTGAAAACAGACTACCGGTTATGGCGCACACCCCTCTCTCTCAGCCTCCATTTTACTCAGGAGGCTCAAAGCACGCAACCACACAACTCACCAAAAATACGCAACTCTCGCAAAAAATGGGGGTTCTAGGGCTATAGTGAGAATACCCTCCCCCTTTAAGCCCATTTCACCCAGGAGGGCTCCCAATATCAATATGGTGCCGAATCAAACTGTTTGCAAAAAATAATATTTATATTAAGACCCCCTCAATGCTAAGGCAAATACCAAGGAGGCATGGGAGACTGGCAGGGGCAGGGTAGAAACGGCACTGCGTAGCCCTGTGGAAAAGATTTGACACATCGCTGGCAAGCAGGTCGGAGTGTGGGGCTTCACCACAAAAGACACAGGATGAGAGACTCGAGGCCTTCACGTCGCTGCAGATCCTTTCGCCACAAAGCCTGGGATCTGAAATAATGAAATAAACTCTAAGAGGGACGGCCAGCAGGACTTGTTAAGAATCGCTTCTATTTGTTAAGTGCAGGATAATCGTGGCCGACGAGCCCTTATTGGCGTGCCCTCAGGGATAAGAACATCCTGGTATTTTGTGGCTGCACTAGGCATCTTCGGCACCACCAGCCTCAAGGCCATCATAGCCCGACTCGTCTTGATAAACAATGTTGAAGGCGTTACCATGGTTCTTTATTCCGTTTGTTCTTTCGACGCCCATAACGTCTTTGATGTCTGAATGAGATAAATTCTGTGGATCTGCAGAAGTGTCTCTATACCACAGAAACAATATATCTCTGATTACATCATTGTTCAGTAATTGTGGGGTGTATTTGACGTCCAGCAGGATGATTTACTTGAGGGTAATCGTGCTGATATCGACCCTCTTTATGCTCTGTTTGATTCCTACCTCAATGTGTTCAGTGTCAGTGCCATAGAGGTCGACACGAAAATTCTCATGAATCTTTCTGATGGCAACTCCTATCCGGGCTCTTTTCTTGCTTTGAGTAAAACGTCTGCCAGTAGTTGATCAAACTCGTTTTCAGTGTTCAGCTTGATGAAATCGATGAGAAGTGTCCCGTCATTGATGGACGCCAGTTTGTCGGTCATTTCATTCATACCCATCACCAGTTTGAGGGGCTTCATCTATTGGTTTCAACTTCACAACCGTTCCTCTATATTACAGAGCAGGCAAATGGTGCCTTAGCGCTGTAACTACAACACCAGGTGCCACTGTTGATAATGCACTTTAGCTCATTGCCCGACTTTATTATTGTTTTTTTCTAGAGTCACTTTCAGGTTTATTTATTTATTTATTTACTAATTTATTTATTTATTTCAAGGAAGAAGGGGTAATTGCGTGAGATATGGGCAGATTTAGCAGGTACGTTCGAAGATCCTGCAGCTTGAACAACTTATCGCTGAAGTCATAAGAAGACGTGAGACAAATCTGGTTGGAGATCTTGTGGCACAGCCTCCAGAGGGGTACTGAGAAGGTCCAGCAGGTTTGTTGGGATATCGTATGGCACAAACTTTTGGGCTGTGCTGCTGAAGCTGAAGGCAAAAGGGGTTGAGTCTCCAGCAGTCTGCCTAGTTCCGACTGAGTCAGCGACATCAGACAGGTCCATCAAAGCAGTCTGATGGCTATGCTGCTGGACATTTGCTAGGGCGAGGACAATGGCCGGCCGACATGCTTGTACTGCAAAACAAGAGCGTTCAGTATAGATCACAAAGGGGCGGGGAGCTGCTTGTGGTGGTTCTGGAAGGCAAGCTTGTTTTTGTCCTTTTCTGGCATCTCGACCCTCAAAGTTATTCTTCCCGATCCTGCCTGGTGTGACCATGAAGGCAACGTACGCAGTCGTGTCTGCGATGTGTGTCCTTTGACTGGTCATTCAAGAGCCGGTTGAGGCCTTTAACCCAGGTGTAGTGGAATTCCCAAGCTGCTTAAATCAACATAACGTTGATCCGGGTCATTCCCGTGGACTGCTTGCTGATGTGAAAGAAAGTGATGTCTTTGTCCCAGCCAAAGAAATTCATGGCCAGGCCTCCCTGTCTCTCAACTTTACCAATCTGAAAAAGGGGTGGGGGTATCGACCCCTCTCACGGCCTTGACAGGGTATTTAGTCAGCCTTTAAGGATCCTTTTCTACAGGATACAAGCTGAGCGGGGCAGTTGTCATCTTTGTTTTTCACATTAATGATTGCCTTCTTGTTTCTTAGAGCGGCTGGTAGTGGGATGTAAGAGCTGAGTCTCAGTAGTTTGTATTGTGCGATGTCCAGCCAGGGGGTGGTAACTCTATCAACCACCCAGCCTAAGCCCCTCTGTATCCACTTTTCCAACGTCTCCAGGACAGTGGGGAAGACTTCATCTAGTGCCTCATCAATCTCCCTGTAGGATGTATCTCTTGCCTGTTACGGAACACGGGCGCTGAGTGATCTTGGTTACCTTCTTGTTTGTGTGGCATAAGCTGAAACCTCTGTGCCAACTGGAACTTCAGGCTCCCCAGGTCCTGACCCTGTTCGGTGACTCTCTGACAGACCTGGGGTAGTACACCATCCAAGACCCCCGACTACATAACCAGTTTGTTCAATAATTACATCCCTTCTAGATCACTTCGTTCTTCCAATCAGAATCTCCTTAAAGTTCCTAAGGCACGTACACTTCTCTATCAGAACACCTTGTCAGTTGCGGGTGTGGATGAATATAACAATCTCCCCAAATCAATAAGGGACTCTGAGTCACTGACTAGTTTTAAGAAATCTTGTAACAACTTTTTGTATAATACTTACTTGTCTGATGCCGTTTCGTAGTTTTTTATATCTATTTGTTCTTGTGTGTTTTTGTGTTTTCATGTTTGTGCTGTAAAGTGTTTTTATGACTTTCTTTTGTCTATTCGACCTCCACGAAAAGAGGTGTTTCACCTATGGAGTTATCGAGTTTAAATAAAGATTAATAATAATAATAATAATAATAAATAATAATAATAATAAAGAAGGCTTGGAGTCTGCTCCAAGTTGATGCTTTTCGGCAACATCCATCTGCCAGCTCCGCAGGTAGTTCTTAACTGCATGATGTGTGCGGTGGATGTTGAGATCCTGACCCTCGAGCACTTGGTCGGCCATATCTATATCTATGCACCATCGCCTTAACTTTACGCCTTGATCAGCAATCTCTAAATGGAGATAAAATGTCCGCCACATGATTAAAAATCAGTTTTATGCCCTTCCTGCTGTTTCCGCGCAAGGCCCTTCTGCTCTAGGTGCAGAAGCATTATCAACACATTATTGTACCCACAATTCCTGAAAGGGATATGTTATTTTTAACCCCTTCCCACAGACATAACATGGCTTCTTGCACGAACTCCTCTTGACCTTAAAGTTGAGAATGCTGCAGTACTCCCTCAGGCACTTGTAATTGCAGAGCTCCGTCAAGCTCAGCTTAAGCCACTGGCATTTGTTCTTTGGAATTTTTATGCTTACTTTATATCATTATACACATTCTTACCTATGTTTAAAAGGATTTTCCGAGATGGGTCTCACACGGCAGTTGGTGAGCACTCCTGGGTGAAACGGGCTTATGATCCCCCTTTTGGCGAGAGTTGCGTATTTTGGTGAGTTGCATGGTTGCGTGTTGTGAGCCTCCCAAGTGAAATGGAGGCTCAGAGAGGCGGGTGTGCGCCAGAACCGGTAGTTTACATACTACTGATGTAAGGTCGGCGAATTTACTATGTCAGGCCTCCTAATACAGCTAAAGAAGACATGCGACATGCTTTAAGGTAGAATGCACCTTGAGGAAAAACAGGACTCCATCTTTTTTACAATGATTTTCTGATCTACCGCTTTTACGGCCCAATTAGAAGCTCGAGGCTCGTTTAGTGCGAAATATTGTCACTGTCTTAGTTTTAAGAAATGTTTCCCGTAGAGTTAACATTGAAAAGGCGCCATTTTGAATTTTACATGTCGGTAAAAGTTAGGAAATTTGCATCTTTAACACAAAACTATTCACGATGATCCCTGATAATTTTTCTTTATTTGGCAAGAAAATGGTTGAAAGGTGTTTCATTGAGAAAAGTTCGAGAACAAATTTTAGTCTTTCACTTTCGAGGCATATACTACCTTGAGTGGGACTTACGGATAATTGTTCAATTTCAGGTGTCATATTTTCATTACCCAATTGGCTTACCTAAGTAGAGAGGGGCTTTCAATTTACTGGCGCCATCGTCTATATAGGTAGGAGTCAAGATCAGTAATGGAGTGAAGAATATTCCAACTAAAATGTGTCCAATCAACAACATTACGGCCGTTTGCATACTCTCCCTTTCGTTAGTCGCTGAGCAAGTGTCGCTTGCATTTCCATGTGTGTCTTCCACCGACTTGCTGTAACTTTCAGAACACATGGTCGTGTCATTTGTGCCGAGTACAACACTGGAGTATTTGTACGTGCCCGATAGAAAATGCGAGATTGTCGCTAAGCATAGACACAAAGCAGCGAGGATTAAACTCACGCCAATGACCCGAGGACGATGGCTATCCAGTCGGCCGAAGAAGAAAGAGACGAATACAACTGTTATCACGGTTGCCGTGTCAAACAAGGTGGCATTGAGTCCCATCAGTGCACTGTCTAAAGAGTACCGTTTCTGGATGCTCGTCAGCCCGCTTAAAAAAACACTGAAGTTAATCGTGAACACTAAAGAGGCAACGCAGAGAACACCGAATGCGAATTTGAAGTTGGCGAATATCTGAAGACACTGTGGCCGCCAGTTTCCTATTCCAAACATCAAATCTGGATCATCCTGGTTCATTGACGAGTTGACAGCTTGACCATGTACATCGAGCTGAGTAGGAAGAAATGAAGTGTTTTCAACCACCTCGCCTTTTTGTTGGTCATTTGCTTCCGGTTGTAGTTGCTGTTCTCCAGTCGATGCTCCGTCCTCTCCATTATAGCTTCTCTTCCCTTTTTCATCGTTGACGTTTTCCATGTTTCTGGAAATATCAGAATATTTTTCTAATAGGATTTCCTGACATAACAAATATTATAACTTATTTAGATTAAAGTATCCGGAGAAAGTGCTATTACTTCAACAGCTTATAACCAGCCGAGTGCGCAGTCAAATTTAGCTAATTTTTCTTTGCACGAATTTATCTTCTCTGAAAAAAATAAAAACGAATGTTAGAAATTATTTCCTCGATTATCGTGATTTCATCATTTATTGCCATTTTCACAAAACCCAGAAGAAGAAAACTCAACTCACTCCACTGGCCAAACAGACGGCAGATTAGCAACGTGTGACATTAAGGTTGTAAATATCTGTCGCAAAAGCGCATTGTATCATAAGGGTTAAGAATGTTCTTGATTGTGTTCTTCATATGGGGACTTCCGAAAAGTGTTTAATACAACAAATTCATGCACAATTTGACACATCTGCAAATTACTCTAGTGAAAGCACACTTAAACGCAACGATGGCGTCCTCACCGATATGTGGTTGTGGCACAACAGTTAGCCAGCTCCATCTATTTGGATGAGGTTTGTCAACCCCAATGAATATTGTAACCGACTTTTAAAGCTACAGTTGCATATATATACACACACGACAATCTGATTAAAATCAAACGTAAGAATTGATTTCTCTCTCTCTAATTTCTTTGTACTTTTTATTCAACTTGACCGTCGGCTACATACACCATAGACATGAAAGACATAACAACGAATAAGGTCTAGACTGTGCATATTATTCTCTATATTTGAGCAATCATAATCATAGTTTTTGCAGAACGTAAGTACACCATCAAACTTCCTTGTAGTAGTTATGTGTTGCATGGTTTTAAATCAATGTTAGCTGTGATAAATATACATATAGGTGACTGAATATCCTTTACCATCTCTTAAATAAAAAAGCTGTGTCTAAAATATGACAGAATGCTTTTAAGTTATATGCAAAACACTTTACGGTCAGCTCAGAAGACTTCGAGATTCCCAACGGTGAACAACGGGAAGTTTCATTGTTATTTTGTTATCCTACAAATTTTCTTTCAGTAAACTAATTCAATTGTTTTGTATATCACAAAAACTATAGGCGAAAACACGGTCACTCTTTGTGGAATGACCGTGGTGAAAATCTTGAGCTCGGCTATATATATCGAGCGAAGAAATGTATTCACTAGATATGTGTATTGTTCAGAAATGTTCACAATTAGCCTCGGTTTGTTCAAAACTGTGTCCTGGTAAACCCTTGTACCAAAGTTATCTCAAGTGATGTTATATCGCCAAAGACTTAGCTTACTACATCGACACACTGTATGTAGAGTTTGTTATTGTACACAGAGCTTAAAATTGTGGTAGCGTCCCATTTTCAATATTGAAAGTTTTTGCACAGTAGTAGTAAAAACTTTAATTTCCTGCAGCGTTCCTTAGCAGGCAAGCTGAGTCAGACGTCGCTCACGTTTTCTTTTGTTGCTACGGATTTTGTATATGATGTGGGCTTATTTTTGAAGGTGTAGATTTGTAGGTGTAATCTATTTCTGTAGATATTGTCATTTGTTACGGTTTCTGTACCTTGATTTAACATCCCATTCATCAAGAATATCCAAGGGAACCTGAAAGAGGTCTGTTACCAAAACCGAAACATTTTATCAGGTGTTGCTTTTAACTTTTGACGCTGTACACTCTAGATTTGCTGAAAACACCAAAAACACTGACAATTTCACTGAGAGGATTCGTTCTTTTGAACACACAGAGGATTGTCCAACCTCCAATATTTTAGAAGATAGCCAATTTGTGAGTTCAGTCATCTCGCTTACCTTCCTTCCTCGAAGTTAATCCAGCCACGGAGATACCTTATGCTCACTGCAATTGACAATTGCTATGAACTGGCTTCTTCTAAAGCACACCTTTGTCGAACAGAATTATGACGCTGGTGGAGATATTTAAATTCCTGTGCCTATTACGTCACTGTAGAGGGGATACTATGTAAATTGTTTTTTTCATTTCTGGCAAGGACAACATTCCATGGATCGCACTATTTCTTGTTGAATCGTATGCATGCGTTATTTTTATACGCACTCTCAATTCTAAAGCCCTTTCAGAAAATCATACAATATCATTATCCACAAAAAACACTTTCTTTATTATTTCATGTTATATAATGTTGCCATTCTCTGCGTTAGTTGTTTCTGCATTAGTTAAGCATAAATGCTTATGGACTCGTCGTTTGATAATTGCGATGGTTGAGAAAATGACAAATTATCCTACATATATTACTGGAAAACATTCGAAACAGTCCAGAGAATCCTGTTTTATTATATATAATAACACATTTCGAATGCGAGTTCGTGAACTGACCTTTCTTCTTTAGCTTACTGCTCTCAAAAAAATCTTTGTCTAGTCTGATAAACTGAGTAGGGCCTGCATAGCACCGATATCGAATACACAGCATTATACAGTGATGTAAAAATTCAAATTATACTGAAGATTATTTCATGTGACCTTGAACACTTTGTAACACACTCGTGCGGGGCTGAATGTAAACGTGACGAATATGAATGTTTCCTGCCTGTCATCAGACAAGCGAAGCGTTGTTGTTCTGTCTGATCTCAATGTCAAGTTCCATTCAGAAAACCTTAAAAGCCTTTTCTTTTATTATCATGTTTTATGTTGTGGCCTCTTACTTTGTTATTTCTGTGTTTGTTGATTTTGAATACTTACAGAACTCGTAGAAAATTGAAACAATGAATGATCATCTTGCATGTAGCACTCATTGAAAACTATTTTCATTGAGTAGATTTCCGTTCAGTTTCCATTCCGCCCGAAAAGAGTCAGATATTCAGCCGATATTCAGGTTGCAGTTTTTCATTATTGAAGGCAAAAGCAAGAATAGTTCAGCAAAATGCGCAAGTTTTCGGAGAAAATAAACTTGCACAAATATTTGTTACTAAAACTGTACGTTTTGTTATCGTCCTGTCATAAAACCAGGATTTACATTTGCAATACAGTACTTGTTTCCGACATTTCATACTCATGCCAATGAACAAAATTGTGTTGTGAGAAGGTACGCAAGAAACATCGCCCTTATTGAATTTACGCTTTGTAAAAGAAAACAGTCAAAAACAGGCGAGGTGGCATTAAATTTCTCTGAGTATTTACCTAGTTACCGTTCAAACATTTAGGTTGGCGAAGAAACGAAGAGTTTATGTACATATACTCGGGTCTTGTCAATTATTTAATAGCAAAATACCCAATAACAGCATGGGGGCCCATCACTCAAAAGCACAGTGACGCGTATATAGTGTTGCGAGGGCACAGCACCATGCTGGCGTCCCGAAATCACCACTCGGATATCGATAGTATCGTATCCATTGCAAGATTTTGGCACCTAACAATGGAATTACGCATAGATATGGCGCTGTGTTATTTTACAAGCATTACAGAACGGCAGACCAAATACATGCAAATATTATATACTACAGATTTCGATTGAGCGTAACATTTAGAGACGATAGGAACAACGTCGTTTGGTGTAAATTTAATCTTGATAATATAAACATTGGATTGTAGAGCCACTTAACTAATTAACAAAGTGCTATCAGTGTCTGTAGAAGTAGAAGGGGGTCGTTAATTACACTATTCTTCTAATAGTAATCATTCAACTGCGGACAATACAGTACATTCCACTAGGACATTTTAGTTCCAGGTACTGAAATAAGGTAACCTTGAAAGTGAACATATTTTATGTTGATAAATAAAGTTGTGAAACATCAAACAACACAGACAATATGTTGACACAAATGTGCATGACATAATCCAGACAAAATGTGTTGATAACCTGGACATGCTGTAATTTCGACTCATTTAAGCATTGTTTAGACAAAACAGGACAGGGGTGCCAGTCTGGACAGACTGTCGCTGAAAGATGTCTCACTAATTTGCCAGGAAGACATGACAGAGACTCTGATCTTGGCTGAGACAAAACGCCAACACCAAAACTCAGTGCACTGGTGTCTGTTACATGTAATAATCCTTTACGAGTGAACTTACAGGCATTTGACCGTTCTGTAAACACTGCTGATTTTGCATCTCAACTTCACAAATAGTCAGGACATGAACACTTTGTTTTTATATGTATTTGAATATTTGAAAATAAAGTATCTTGCAAGAGTTGACTGTGTTGTCCACTGATAAAAGTTTGGTAAATGGTCTTCCTTTCTAGCATGGGTAGAACTCAGGGTGAAATACGACCCCTTCTACTTCTACAGACACTGATAGCACTTTGTTAAATTACTTTAGTGGCTCTGCAATCCAATGTTTATGTTATCGAGATTAAATTTACACCAAACGACGTTGTTCCTGTCTTCCTGAAATGTTACAGTCAATCGAAATCTGAGTATGAACTCATGGACAACAAATTAAGAAGCAATCAAGCAACATTAATGAAGATGAGATTATGGTTAATCTTTCATTAGAAAATCTCAAGGAAGCGCAGAAAACATTTTTTAAAAAAAAATAAATGACAGCTGTATGGCTCAGAAGCGTTTCTTTTTAAAGGTGGTACATTTTAATATTAATAATACCGAGAAACACCAACACTCGTCGCTATATTTTTTTAAATAAAATTTTTCATTCTCACAGCGCAGGTTATTCGCTGTCATAGCTTCGTTGGGTATCCTCTTGGAGCAATGGTTTCTTGACGTTGGACTCCTCATCGACAAGATTTGCTTTCCGATGACGATTCCTGCAGGATTCAGCGCATTCCCTGGTGCATGGCCAATTTACCGAATCGTGCCAACGGTCGGGAAACACCATGATGATGAATCCAAGTATGATCAAAAACGTTCCAATGACTTTTATGACACCGAAAGCTGTTCCTCTCCATATGTAATCAACAACTGCAACAGAAAGGTTTTGATCTTTCTTTAGTAGTTTTGCAAACACTCATAATAATGGTATATTAGCGACATTTAAAGGTATATTGTCACCTATTCAAATTTTGCCACAGTTATCATGGAAAGAGAAAATCTAACCAATCACAGACTTTAAGTGTGGGTGGCCGCTTTTTAAAAACAGCGTCCTCACATGGGCATAATGAATACCAAGGAACGCCCCTTTGACCATATATGGGCAAATTTTACATTACAGGTGACTGACACTGTATACCTTTAAATGGCAATACTGTTGCAAAACAGTCAGCATCAATCACATTTTACTTAATCGATTAGGTCTAAACCAGGGGCTAAATGAGGTTACAAATGTTTCAATCCGAAATTAATTCTACTTGTACAAAAAAGCGTCAGCAGTATCAATAGATTCGCGGTCACAAAAACAGTAACTGTGGCAGGGCAAGAGCGACTTTTGTAAACGAACTTAATGGAACAGTAGTTGCACTTTTGATGATATTCAAGAATGTTTGTTCCAATTCGCAACAGAGTCTCATTTTCTTTTACCCCAAAGAGGAACATATTTTGAAAGATGTATTGCCTTTGAATTGTGTAAACTCTGTAATGTTATTCAGTAAATTATCGATGGGATTCGAACTCAAAGCGTACGGCACACAGTCACCTAGCGAAGATATCACAGTCAAAACCGTTTGGCTAATTATAAACACCCACCCTCAAAAAGAGTGGTTAAATGACCGAGCCATGTTGTTACGATTTTTCTAACTGCAACACCTCCACACGCTGTATCATTGATGAATGCATACAATATTTTTTCGGATTACACATTATACCGACAGATAGTTGAACACTGATCATTTCTGTATGACTTTGGAGGAAATTTCATTTTAAAAGCTGAACGAAAAATCATTGGAAGTGATAGCTATAGCAGTGCTCCCCTTTTTGGTGCGTTCCCTTAACAACGCCCTCAGTGCAATATGACAGTAGCCCGTTATCATACTATCCTGCTAAGTATTACCGCTTTGTGGATGATAAATTAACCTAAATAGTTACAATATAATACCAAATGTGTATCCATCACAATGGTTATACCTGCCGAAACGTGACCATTGGTAAAGAATCTTAAGAACAAAATACAGCACCGTCACACGGTCTGAAACCTACCTGCATTAAGGGGAATTCCAAGAACAACGCCAATAGCGATGTACAGGGGATATGTAAATGCAATACCAAAGTTTATGAGGAAATTGAACGCTGTAAAGTTATAAAAGACACAAAAGAGGTCATTAATAGTTAAAGGGGTGTCAGAAATTCGCTATAAATGCAGATTCATGCTTTAATTATATTTGCAACAAAGAAAACTTGTCGTTGGATTGTAGTTTTAGAGAACGCCACAGTGACTGCAAAATGCAAGAATAGTAATATAACAGAACCGTACGATAACTACAAGCAGTAAGAGGAGACTATGTATAATGGTTCACGCAACGACATACAAGACTACAGACGGCAATAGCGAATCAGTAACTCTTAGAAACCTAAGAAAGTAAATGGATCCGTTTTGAAACGTTCAAATGAGTTATACCACTTCAGGTTTTTATTTAGATTATTGTTGGAAACTTGTGTTTTCATCTGAAGAGTTGACACAGAAGATGTGCCTAACACGCCCGAAATTTACAAAAGGAAAGAGTCAAGCGACGTCAGTAATTAAATCAGTTTGTCTTAGCGCTGTTGACTTTCGGAGGTTCCCCGTCAATATTATCGTATGCTCATCTGGGCCATGTAAGATTATGGAAGGATACAATTGCAAAATAATCAGCGGAGTAATGTATATTACGCTGACACCTTGTATTTAGGAATTCCATCGACGATGTTCTATCACAGACATACTGCTCATGGCTTCATGCGTGCATCATTTTATTCCCAAAGGATTCAAATTATCAAAATGATGGAGAGACACGTCCAAGATAACACTCACCAACAGACAGTGCTGCGCTCCCGCATAGGAAGTTCCAGGGCATGTCGCTCCAAAGCCATTTTTCTACATCCGTTAAACGGAGAGCCAGCATCACTGGCCAGAGGAAGAATAGGTTAAAGAGAGACAGCAAGCTCAAAAACAGCGATACCTGCCCAAGGGAGGCATCGCCGACGACCTTCTTGAAGAACACCTGGACAACGAAATATGTTATAAAGTTATAGCCATAGCGACACAAGGAAATGGATGAGCGAGAGAGAGAGAGAGAGAGAGAGAGAGAGAGAGAGGGAGAGAGAGAGAGAAGAGAGCGAAATAAACAAACAAATAGAGACAAGGAGAGATAGTACGGGAGAGAGATAGAAATTGTCAGTTAGGATTCGCCTGTATAGAACCTAAAAAGGCAGCATCTGCGATTTCTGTTTTAAGGTCTTGAAAGTCAACGCACAGCTTTGGTGAAAGTGCTTTCGAGATAAATAAAAAAGTGTGAAGTCATAGACATGCTTCCCCTTCATGTGACTAAAACAAAGCTTGATATACGCACGAGCGTGGCGGTGGCCCTTGAAACGTTAGCTAAGACAAATTTTGGGAATTTACCAATTTTTTTCTAATAGCTAACGTTTCAAACGGCCACCGCCACGCTCGTTTTAAGATACTTGTGTGCTAAACTAATGGTAAACGTCAATAATGGCATTACGAATAAACTCGCCCAAATCCCGTCGTCGCACATTTACAGGTAACACATATACCAAGGAACAAATGTAAATGATTGAAATTTAATTTCGGATAACATAAAAACAAGGTCACGTTTATGTGGACACCTCGTGACGATGCCGTTTGCAAATTACCTTATAAATGGCTGCTCCGATTGCAGCTCCGATCGACAGCAATATTCCAACGGCGGTAGGTCCATGAAACCCGTCAGCGTAAGCCATGACCACCAAACCCACTACTGACAATATGGTGGCCAATACCTATCAAATTGAAGACACGTCATTACACGCAAGAAAACTATTCTAGCACACGTTGTTGTGAAATTTTGATATATCATTGGTGTATCCTATTGTTTGAGCCTCTTTTGCTGCCGTTTGCAACATAAACATGGCTGATTATGCAGGAAACATTCAAGAAACTGATGACTTTGTCCAGATGATTACTATGACGTCATCAATCGCTTCCTGTTAGGGTCTTACTCTAAGCATGTGTATTTCACATTACCTGAGAAATAACTGCTGAAATAAATCAAGAGTGACGCATATTTCAATGGAGGATTGCATACATTTTCACATCTTCTTACCTTTAGTGGGACGAATTTCTCATCGAGGACTACCCATGAAAGTATGTAAATGAAGGCAGTATTGGACGAGAAAACCGCAGTAACTACAGCCGCTGCAATTTCACTTAGAGCGTACGCATACATATAATTTGTTGCCGCCCAGCAAATGCAAAATGAACCGACAATCTTGAAGAAAGCCATCCAAGTTACACCTTGACTTCCAAAGACAGTCTCATTCTCTCTGTAAGGAAAACAGATAACAAATATATCTCCTTTGATTATTAGAGGAGTTTGCATTTAAAATACATCTATAAGGTAACAAAACAGGTAAATTATTTGTCGAGGTATTCTGGGAGTGAATGATTAGTGAGTTATTCAAAAGGACACATCGGTTTCACATCGTTAGTGCCACAGAATCCAGATAAAAATACATTGAAGGGATGCATGTGTAGAAAAGTATAGGTGACTAAATGTCATTTAACTGTACGAATGCAGATCATCCTCCTATATTACGAATGTAATCGCAATCGCGAGAGGAGACAAAGTTGGTTAGCGAAATTGGATATTGCATTGGCCAAATCTGATGCACTACACATCTGTGTTGATAAATATTACATAGGTACAAGCAGGTACACAGTAGTAACCTAGTCGTCTGCAAAGTGATTTAAAGGTACAATACACCGCTCGGATAAATATTTTGGACTCTAAAATTTTTAAGATTCTTTTCTATATTCTGATCTACAAGTGGAGGGGGCTCATTTTATAGCTGTTCGAGTAAGAAAATTTCCTCATTATAGTTTTCCACAAATCGGACATTTTATTTTTCCATATAGAGTTAGCACAAGGGTGGCGGCCATGAGAGCTTCAAATATCGGTTAAGTGTATAAGTAACGTATTTTAGTGTCAAACTTTGCATTGTGACCCCTTATTATTATTCCTGGTTTTATTAGGAAATGGCTGACAGTTTCACTGAGGTCACTTTGAGCAAAAGATCAGGTCCTTCACTTTTAAGTACATACTACATTGAGAAACACCGTAATTCATTTTGGTGTAAATGCATACTTTTATAACACCACACAAATTTGCTTCATTTATCGTGAATATTGTGCGATCCTGATACCACGAGCACTATCACTACAAATTTGTCCTGAACTGGTTTCTGTTTACGCCAGAGGACGTTATTTGCAGAAGACACGGCGCAATCGAAATCCCGGGATCAATACATAACACTTATCTAAGCAAATGTTACAATATCATATTCCCGGAAAGGAATTATTTTTGAAAGTCTCATGTAAGATTTTGTGTCAAGATCAGGTACATTCAGTGTATATTATTTTTATTGTAACAGAAAAGATTTAGTTTGCATGGGATATAGCTCCGGCATTGATTTTGGCAAAGCGAACAATGCAGTCTATATTCTGATGTCTGTAAGTATTATTTTGGGCCCAAAGGTCACAAAATCCGCCTTTTGATCAGCATGTAGGTCAACAGCAATGTATCAATATGATGCTTTTTTCCTTGCCTTTCCTTAACATAAAATTGAGTTAGTCCTCGGGCAAAACCAAAGTAGTTATTTGAATACACTGTATAGGTGGTTGAACTATAAATGAAAATCATTCAATTGATAGACGTCCCGGATGTCCATGAAGGGACAAACTATTTGCAGCTTGTTATGTAATGGAACAAAATCTCAGCTTTTGACCGTTTACAGACGGCCTTCAAATGTTTTTCATTTGCATTATACTATCTATCCCTTATGTGATCCATGACTTGTCTATTTGTGTGAGTATAACACTCCATATCTACATCAGAGTTAACATCACAACCTTTTAATATTTTTTAAAAGAACAAAGGTATCACTTTTTCACCTTGGTTCTCTCTCTTTATACAAACTGAGTGTACACTTGTGTAGCAGTGAAATATAGAAGTGAAAATAAAATAGTAGTGAGATATATATATATATATATATATATATATATAATATATATATATATATATAATATTATTATTATTATTATTATAAACTTTATTTCGGACTCATTGTCCATATAACAACAAAAGAAAATCTGGTGATAAATATACACAGCTTGGTTAAGTTATACAAAAAGAAGCTTATTCCATAACTTTATCATTTCAGAGTTTAAATATAATGAGTCATACACACATCGTACAATATCATTACTGCTTCTTAGAAGTCTTTGCTTTAAACCATAAATTTGCCTTCGCAGCAAGGCATCAAAGTTATTGATTCTGTTAGATATAAACATAGAGCTTGCACTACTACGTTTATCATAACCCAATAAAAGACGAGCAGCATTATTATAAGCAACTTTCAATTTCCTCATAATATTAACAGAATATTTCATCCAAATTGGACCGCCATACAATTGATAACAATATGTTTTTAAAAGGACACTCTTGACTTCAAAAGTATTTGGAAAAATATTTCTCATAAGCATATTAGCTGATATATAAAAGCATCTCATCTGTCACTCGATATCGTCATCATCACGAAAGTTATCGTTGAGAACAAAATCCAAATGTGTCTTCTTTGTGACAAATACTAATTTAACTCCATTGAGATACACAGAAGGAATGTGACGAATCATAGAAGAATCGCATCTCACACACATACATTTGGTCTTTTTGCTATTAAATAAAATATCATGAGTATCACCATAGTCACTACAAATATTGACTAACTTCTGAGTTCCCTTGACAGAAGGACTAATCAGACAAATATCATCAGCATACATTAAATGATTGACGAAAAGTCCTCCAATGTTACAACCTGTTTTGGAATTAGACAGCATAAAGCTCAAATGATCAATATAGATATTAAAAAGCTTCGGTGACAAGATCCCACCTTGCTTTACACCATTGGAGACAGTAAAACCACTGGAGGTACATGCACCCCAGCGAATAAAAGTCTGTTGAGTTCGATACCATCTCAGGAGAAATCTGACAAAATACACTGGTACTTTGCGATCAATCAACTTTTTGAAGAGAACCCAATGGTTGACTCTGTCAAATGCCTTGGAGGCGTCCATGAAAGTGACAATGACATTACTACCATGCTTTCTATAGTAATTGATTACTTCTTTAAGTACAAAGACACACATATCGGTCGAGTGACCAGATTTGAAACCAAACTGGTAATGTGACGTTTCAAGAGAACATTCAATATTTCTAAGTAAAATTAATTCCATAAGCTTAGAAGCAACTGTCGAAACTGCAATCGGACGATAGTTACTTTTGTCATTGATATTGTTGTTTTTGTCCTTATGATGGGAACTAAAACAGTATCGGAAAGGCGACTAGGGCAAACATTATGCACAAACATCGCCGTAAAACACATACTGAGTAAAATGGAAACTTTACTGCTAGCATACATAAAATGCTCAGCTGAGAGATAGTCAGGGCCAGCAGATTTACCAGCCTGTAGTTTCCCTATGGCATCACTAATGTCACTGGGGTAAACAATGAAATCATTTTCGAGAGTACACTTTTCAACAACATCTAACACAAACTTCTGGTCATGTGTCGTATTCACTGAGTTGTAAACGCCATAGTAATGGTTACGCCACATATCAGCAATATTAGCTTCGCCAGTACAGCCACCCACATTGTTTGGCCTGGACGAACACTTTTTACTATTAATGGAGTGCCAAAATTTTTTGTGATTTCCACTAAAAAGATTTTTGGCCATAGCATCTGCTTTCATTTGCTCTTCATTAACTCGACACGCCCGTAACGCATACTTAAAGCGAGCATGAGTACAACGTTTAAAATCATACAGTGGACCATGCTTGGGTTTACCAGACTCACGCCATAATTTAAATGCGTCACGGGCAATTTCATGAATCTCTTTTAAATGGTCATTCCAACCAACAACTGCACATCCTTTACTATTTTCTGTACTTGAGCTAATTCGAGTGCCAGCAAAATGTAAACTATTAATGATATTGTCATAAAAATCAGAAATACTGTCAGCATGATTCTTGTCTTTACAGTGAATATCTTTACAGCATAATGAATCAGTAGGAATATTAATATCTGCAAGAAGTCTGTCTGAGACAGCAGTGTACATATCACGTTGTTTGATGCTGACCCTAGACCAGTTTAAATTCAACCCTGGTTTGCAATAGGGAATATCTGAGCTACTAGAGTCACACGATGGCAAGATAGCAACATTGCATGTAATACTAAGTGGGAAATGATCTGATAACATCATGTCGTACAAGATTTCCATAGACTTTATACATTGGTGACTGCTATAGGTAGATATACAATGATCTAACCATGACGTGGAGCCATGCATATCACTAACATATGTAAAGGAATTATCAGGCAAAAAGAGCTTGTCGGAAATACAGTAATTATAGTCATTACAGAAATTATGTAATGACGAACCAAATAAGGAATTGTGATCTGAATTAAAATCACCAATAACCATACTACAGTAGCAATCACTCGCTTGAACAATCGAGTGGATTTTTGCTAAGCAATCAGTAAACTCATCGTAGTTTTCTCTACTACAAGTTGGTAGATATACACAAAGAATTAACAGTTTACTCTTACTATAATCGATTTCAATTCCAATGATTCTACTTTCGTGAAAAGATCTTACTTTGACAGCGTGACCAATGGATTTACGCCATAGAATAGCAACACCCCCATATGGTCGACCAATCAATAGTTTTTCACTAGTGTCAATAGGGGACTCACCGTAAAAATCAAAATCTTTGTGAATAGTAGATAAATAAGACATATTATCGCTAGTTAACCAATGCTCTTGTAACAAACAAATATCATGAGATTCACACAGATCTCTAACAGTTTTTAGCGAGTTCTTGACTGACCGACAGTTATATGAAACAATACGAAGACCGTCCATTTAGGATTTGCGAGGTTGGTAAAACTTACGTATTAACACGCCTTCTGGCCAAACATCGGGAGACATCAATGACAAAAAAGTAGCTGAGTCGACAGAGACGCAAAAAGAAGCGTATGAGTTGTATTTTGTCGGAAGTCTCTCACAATCAGCAACATCGACATGCATGGTATCTTTAATATATCTGATGAGATTTTCAGCATTAGTGTCCGGTCTCAGTCTACTCACGAATACACGTTTCTTTTGTGGTGTAGCTGGTATAAGACCACCGTGTTTTCTCTTTCCAAGCATATACTTGCGACGGCTTGTTACCTGGGTCGTTGGTTGTGCTGGCTCGATTAAGTTTCTCCTTGTTGATGAAGAAGGTGCACTGGCAATTTTGCACGACGACTCTGAGTTGAAAGTCTGACCGCAGACAACAACATCTGCATAACTTTGGTGTCTGCGCCTTCGATGCGAATATGTCACGGTTGTGAAACCATCATTATCACCATCTTCAGGCATTTCCTTGGCAGAGTCCATCTGATCCTGGCTACCTTCAGTTGGCAATTTCAATTGTTGTTGCAATGCAGGGTTTTCGTGCTCATTAACACCATACTCGCATACAACCGAAGACATGCTATCACCAGGTGGTTGATCTCCGTCAGGAGCATCAACAATGGGCAATTTACTCTGAATAGACATGTCGGAATCATCCACGGAGAGCTCAGATTTTGGTCTGCCTGATTCTGCCGTCGTACACTTTTCTGGACTTAAACCACACATTTTAGCTTTAAGTTCACGTATATCGTTAGATGTAGTCAAATAAAGTCTTGACATACTGTCAATGCCCTGTTTGAGACTGTCAACGTCTAGCTTCACTTGATTCATCTGTGACAATAGTGAAGACACATCAATGTGATCAAAGTTAACAGGAGGTAATTTTGACAGGTCCTTTGCAACAAAACATGGGATATTTTCTGGCTCAATCTCATGTAAGAGAGTCAATATATCTTGTACATTCGACTGGGATTTATTCAGACCCTGTCGACGTTTAAATCGATGCGAACTACAATCTCCACACATGTCATATAGTAACCGTTTGGCGGCTTCAATGTCACGATCATCAAATGCGTCTACACACAACTTTACGATGACTTCAAACGGCAGTATGTCCATTTTGTTCACTGCGAAGCACAGTAGTTCGTTAATTATTATATTACCGTCAAAATGAACCTTCTCATGCTGTGAGCTGGAACTTCTCAAACCCCGATGCCTGGTCATCCCACTTGATAACAAAGGGTCGTAACACACGTCAGCACCGCCATTGTTTACTGAGGCTTCGTCTTGCACCACTGGATCAGCATGAAATCGCTTTTTGTTGCATGACGCACACAAATCCAAGTCACCTTGGCACAGAGTAACACCCTGAGATGTACCACAATCTTTACACAGCACCATTGCGGTTGCAGACGCAAAATGATCGAGAAATATACAAGATTGCAGGAGCGAACTGAGCATATGCACGCTCACGCACGCAAGCGAACTGAGCATATGCACGCTCACGCACGCAAGCTCGTTATGTATATAGGCCGTGGGCTAGAGGGGGTCTACGTGCACCCCCCACCACAGGATAACAAACCTGTATTTTTCAGAAGCCTTGGGATCCCTAGAATACGAAATGGAATTTTAACAGAAAAAATATAGGGATGGAATAGCTGTTATGGTCATGTTTTGAAGGGTACCGCAAAATCACGATTTTGCAACCCAATGCATTTTCGTCAAATCTGTCTTCTTGTAAGTCATCTGCTGAGCTTATTTTTTAACATAACCTCACTTGTTTGGTAGCATTAGAAAGGCAATTTATTCTTCTTTAAGATGATATATTGCAACATGCAATATATTCTACAGTTTTTGTGAAATATGACCAAAACTTACCCCATACCCCAAAGTTTAACATTGCAAATTACAGTAAATCTCAAATTATACCAATTTTTTAGCTAGGCAGAATAAACAATGCAATTCTTTGTATGAAATTGGTTTCATTTGGTACAGGGACATGTCGGAAATATGAAATAGACTTTTAACAGAAAAAATATTGGGTCTCTACAGCTGTAACAATCATATTTTGAAGGGAACCGCAATATTACAGTGTTGCAGATTTGCATGCATTTTTGTTAAAGCTGTCTTCATATTAGTCATCTGCTGAGCTTGTTTTTGAATATAATCTAATTTGTTAGGTATCATTAGAAAGATAATTAACTAGTCTTTAAAATGACATATTGTAACATGCACTATCCTGTATAGTATTCATGAAATATGACCAAAACTTACCCCATACCCCAAAGTTTACATTGACAATTGCAGTCATAGCTAAAATCAAATTCTACCAATTTTTTAGCTAGACACAAAAAATCTGGCCATTTTTGCTATTAAATCTGTTTTATTTGGTACAGGGATATGTCAGAAATATGAAATAGACTTTTAACAGAAAAAATATTGGGACTTTACAGCTGTAACAGTCAGATTTTGGAGGGTACGGCAATATCACAGTGTTGCAGATTTGCATGCATTTTTGTTAAATTTGTCTTCCTATAAGTCATCTGCTGAGCTTGTTTTTGAATATAATCTAACTTGTTAGGTATCATTAGAAAGATAATTTACTAGTCTTTAAATGACATATTGTAACATGCACTATCTTGTATAGTATTCATGAAATATGACCAAAACTTACCCCATACCCCAAAGTTTACATTGAAAATTGCAGTCTTAGCTAAAATCAAATTCTAACAATTTTTTAGCTAGACACAAAAAATCTGGTCATTTTTGCTATAAAATCTGTTTCATTTGGTACAGGGATATGTCAGAAATATGAAATAGACTTTTAACAGTAAAAATATTGGAATTCTGTAGTTGTAACAGTCATATTTTGAAAGGTACGGCAAAATCTCCATATTCCTGACTTGCATGCATTTTTGTTGAAACTCTCTTCTTATAAGTCATCTGCTGAGGTTTTTATCGAATATAATGTAAGTTGTTAGGTACGATTGAAAAGATAATTTACTAGTCTTTAAAATGATGTATTGTAACATGCAATATCTTGTATAGTTTGTATGAAATATGCCAAAACTTACCCCATACCCTAAAGTTTACATCTAAAATTGCAGTCATAGCTAAAATCAAATTCTACAATTTTTACTCAGACATAAAAAAGTTGGGCAATGTTTTGTATTAAATCTGTTTTATTTGGTACTGGGACATGTTAAGAATATGAAATAGACTTTTAACAGAAAAAATATTGGATTCTATAGCTGTAACAGTCATATTTTTAAGGGTACAGCAAAATCTCAGTATTACTGACCCGCATGTGTTTTTGTTAAATCTGTCTTCCTATAAGTCGTCTGCTGAGCTTGTTATTGATTATAACCTGGCTTGATTGGTATCATTAGAAAGGTAATTAAGTAGTGCTTTAAATGACATATTGTAATATGCAATATCTTGTATAGTTTTCATGAAATATGACAAAAACTTCCCCATACCCCAAAGTGTATGTCCAAAGATACTGTCATAGCTAACGTCAAATTCTACTGAGTTTTACCTACACACAATACAAACAGCAATGTTTTGTATTAAATCTGTTTTACTTGGTACTGAAACATGTTAGAAATAAAAGTAATATTTTAACAGAAAAAATATTGGGATTTTATAGCTGTAACAGTCATTTTTTGAAGTATACTACAAAATCACAATATAGTTGACTCGCATGAGTTTTTGTTAAACCTGTCTTCTTGTAAGTTGTCTGCTGAGCTTATTTTGAATACAACATGGTATGTTAGGTATCATTAAAAAGGTAATTTACTCGCCTTTAAAATGAAATATAGTAACATGCAATATCCTGTATAATTTTCATGACATATGACCAAAACTTACCCCATACCCCATGGTTTATATAGAAAGGACTGTAATAGCTAACATGATCAAATTCCACAAATTTTAGCTAGACATGATACAAAGGGCACTGTTTTGGTATTAAATCTGTTGTATTTGGTACTGGGTTATGTCAGAAATGTGAAATAGACTTTTAACAAAAAAATATTTGGATTGTATAGTTGTAACAGCCATATTTTGAAGGGTGACGCAAAATTGCAGTACCGCAGACTGGCACTTTTTTGTTATATTATTCTTCTTGTAAGTCATCTGCCGAGCTTATTTTGTAACATAACCTGGCTTGTGGGGTATCATTAGTAGGGCAATTTATTCTCTTAATGACATATTGTAATATGCAATGGCCTTCACAGTTTTCCTGAAATATGGTCAAATTTACCCCATACCCCAAAAGTTCAAATCGCAAATTATCTTAAATTCTACCATTTTTTGCTACACATAATACAAAAGGCAATTCTTGTATGAAATCTGATTTGTTTGTTACAAATGTATGTCACAAGTATGAAATAAACTTTTAACGGGAAGATGATACTATTTAGTAGCCATTTGGATAATTTTTGGAGGGGGAAACCCATATATAGGAAATGTATGTGTTTCGACAAATTTGCCATGATACCTGGGTACCCTTCCAAATATGATCCAAAAGGCTACAAAATCATATTATATTCCTGTTTAAAGTTAATTTCATATTTGTGACATACTTTTTTAACAAAATCACAGATTTCATAGGTTGCATACAGGCATTGCCCTTTGTATACAAAGTTAATAAATTGTAAACAAATGGTAGAGTTTCAGATTCGCTGTAATTTGCTTTGTAATTTTCAACGTAAACTTGGGGTATGAGGTAAGTTTTGGTCATATTTCATGAATACTATACGAGACAGTGCATGTTGCAATATGTTATCGAAAAAAGAATAAATTACCTTTTCAATGGTACCTAACAAGTTAGATTATATTCAAAAACAAGCTCAGCAGATGTCTTAAAAGAAGACAGGTTTAACAAAAATGCATGCAAATCTGCAACACTGTGATATTGCGGTTCCCTCCAAAATCTGACTGTTACAGCTGTAAAGTCCCAATATTTTTCTGTTAAAAGTCTATTTCATATTTCTGACATGTCGTTGTACTAAATAAAACAGATTTAATAGCAAAAATGGGCAGATTTTTTGTGTCTAGCTAAAAAATTGGTAGAATTTGATTTTAGCTATGACTGCAATTGTCAATGTAAACTTTGGGGTATGGGGTAAGTTTTGGTCATATTTCATGAATACTATACAGGATAGTGCATGTTACAATATGTTATCTTAACAAAAAATAAATTATCTTTCTAATGATACCTAACAAGTTAGATTATATTCAAAAACAAGCTCAGCAGATGACTTATAGGAAGACAAATTTAACAAAAATGCATGCAAATCTGCAACACTGTGATATTGCGGTTCCCTCCAAAATCTGACTGTTACAGCTGTAAAGTCCCAATATTTTTTCTGTTAAAAGTCTATTTCATATTTCTGACATGTCCCTGTACCAAATAAAACAGATTTAATAGCAAAAATGGGCAGATTTTTTGTGTCTAGCTAAAAAATTGGTAGAATTTGATTTTAGCTATGACTGCAATTGTCAATGTAAACTTTGGGGTATGGGGTAAGTTTTGGTCATATTTCATGAATACTGTACAAGATATTGCATGTTACAATATGTTATCTTAACGAAGAATAAATTACCTTTCCAATGGTACCTAACAAGTTAGATTATATTCAAAAACAAGCTCAGCAGATGACTTATAGGAAGACAGCTTTAACAAAAATGCATGCAAATCTGCAACACTGTGATATTGCGGTACCCTCCAAAATCTGACTGTTACAGCTGTAAAGTCCCAATATTTTTTCTGTTAAAAGTCTATTTCATATTTCTGACATATCCCTGTACCAAATAAAACAGATTTAATAGCAAAAAGGGCAGATTTTTTGTGTCAGCTAAAAAATTGTAGAATTTGATTTTAGCTATGACTGAATTGTCAATGTAAACTTTGGGTATGGGGTAAGTTTCGGTCATATTTCATGAATACTATACAGGATAGTGCATGTTACAATATGTCATTTTAAAGACTAGTAATTATCTTTCTAATGATACCTAACAAATTAGATTATATTCAAAAACAAGCTCAGCAGATGACTAATATGAAGACAGCTTTAACAAAAATGCATGCAAAGCTGCAACACTGTAATATTGCGGTTCCCTTCAAAATATGATGTTACAGCTGTAGAGACCCAATATTTTTCTGTTAAAAGTCTATTTCATATTTCCGACATGTCCCTGTACCAAATAAACCAATTTTATACAAAGAATTGGATTTTTTATTCTGCCTAGCTAAAAAATTGGTATAATTTGAGATTTACTGTAATTTGCAATGTTAAACTTTGGGGTATGGGGTAAGTTTTGGTCATATTTCACAAAAACTGTAGAATATATTGCATGTTGCAATACATCATCTTAAAAGAATAAATTGCCTTTCTAATGCTACCAAACAAGTGAGGTTATATTAAAAAATAAGCTAAGCAGAGAACTTACAAGAAGACAAATTTGACGAAAATGCAATTGGGTTGCAAAATCGTGATTTTGCGGTACCCTTCAAAACATGACCATACGCTATTCCATCCCTATATTTTTTCTGTTAAAATTCCATTTCGTATTCTAGGGATCCCAAGGCTTCTGAAAATACAGGTTTGTTATCCTGTGTGGGGGGTGCACGTAGACCCCCTCTAGCCCACGGACTAATATATATATATATATATCACTACTATTTTATTTTCACTACTATATTTCACTACTATTTTATTTTATGTATTTATGTAGCAAGTTCTTGTTCTACTCCCTAAGGCACATTGAAACAGCAGCTATTTAGCTTGACTTGTCAACAATGCGTCTATGTTGATAGAATCACTCTTATTGTTTACCTTTGAGTTATAGTCCCGACCAGAATTCACTTCTTAACAATAATACTGCAACTAGCCTACACATGTACAGGCTGAGAGGACAAGCTCAACACTGTATCTCAACATCCTTTGAGGAGTGGACGTTGAACAAAAGACAGAAAAAAGCAAATAAACCATCAAAGTTAAAGCCATTGTCAATTTAATCATAACAAACTATTAAGGCCCAATCTTGCCTGTAAATCTGTCGGGGTTGTCCTCTGTTTCTTCCTAAGAAATAAGCTGGGATGAAGTATCCAGGATAACACACGATCATCCATATGGTGCTGAACCACATGACAAAGAAAGGCGCATCAAACTTTTCATTGTACGTGCTCTGGGTGAACTGGGTGGCGCCAACCCATGACACTGCTATGCCCAACACGATAAGCAACCCGAGTATGGTCTTGCGAGCTCCATCGGAAATGCAGCGGTTGTCACCACCATCAATCCTATCACCGGCTGGGTTATCAATTTCTGCCGGAGAAAATTCATTGATATCCAGGTGAGCATTTCATAACGCTTGCACCTTGCTTACCGTCCACCTACGTGAGTTGTGGTATTAAATCAGTAATTATCACTAGTGAAGAAATTTGCGAGAAATTTGCGAGAAATGGACACTTTCTCGCTGTATTGCGAGAAATAAGCGAGAATACATACTTTCTCGCGATCATGCTGCGAGAACTGTGCTTTCTCGTATGCATCTGCGAGAAATTGAATTCTCGCAATCAATCAGCGAGAACTGTTTTCTCGCTCTGTATCTGTGAGAAATTGTGCAATTTTTGTGAAATGCTTACACAGAAGAATACAATTTCTCGCAGATGTAGAGCGAGAAAACAAATTTCTCACTGATTGATTGCGAGAATTCAGTTTCTCGCAGATGCTGAGCAAGAAAACACAGTTCTCGCCAGCTGATTACGAGAAAATTAAATTCTCGCTAAGTTATTGCGAGAAAGTTATGTATCCTCGCTTACTTCTCGCAAAAGGCGAGAAAGTGTCCATTTTTCGCAAATTTCTCGCAAATTTTTGTACTAGTGTATATATCTTACAAGTTGAAGCCTGAAAAAAAATATTTGCTGGTGCAGCTGCACCTTTCCCTTACACGTATGTATTTGCAACGCAGATACTTTTTTCATTATCGCTTCAAGTGTGCAAGTAACTTTGTTCGTTTTCGCCGAGTGCCTTCAGTTATCAAGAAGCTGAATGTGGACTTGGTGAACTTGCTTACAATACCGCCATTGAACAGGGATAGCATGACTTGTATGAACTGGTCAGCTTTAATAGTCGGAAATTGTACATTATGACATTTGAGTTGATCTCTCTCTCTCTCTCTCTCTCTCTCTCTCTCTCCTCTCTCTCTCTCTCTCTCTCTCTCTCTCTCTCTCTCTTACACACTCATTAAAATGTCTGATGTTATTGTCTAATTCCTGTAAAAACTTTCTTACAGCGTTAATTGTGGAGAGTTTAACAAGTGTAGGCCCCCTATTACTTCATGGCGATGTACCAAGCAAGCTAAGGTTCAAAGGTCAGAGATCAAGCTGACATTATTATACGAGTTTTGTGTGTACCAGTTTAAAAGTAAAAGCTGTACAACACTGAGATTATTTTGAAAGACTGTAAGAAATGATCAATAATGGTATTCCCACCATTTGCTGACTGATCTTGGCTTGACATAACTGCTCCGCCAAACGATATTGACGCCCGGTCCGGGCGCCCGGTCACCTCCCGGCGTCACCTCAGAGTCAGGACTTCTGTTGGCGAACTTATGATGTAGCGGCACTGGTTCAATACTCACGTATGCTTGGCAGTTTTCAAATATTCGCAACTTCTCATTGTTTGGTATCGCGCATCGACGAGCAATGGGAAAGTCCTTGCGCTCAGAGTCACGAGATGCAGTCCCAGTTAAACCCGGAAGTGATAATTTAGTATCTCAGTTTTGATTTCAACATGTGCTGGCACCATATTACGGTGTCTTCGCGTACATAGCTCGTTCCGTCGTAGCTGGAACTAGTTGAAGGCAGTTGATTAGTGCTGTATACTGTCGTCATCAAAACTTATCTTTTATAGCAACTATCCTGATGTATTCTTCCTGGGGCAATGTGTTAAAGTCCGACGGGTGGGGTCAAGGAGTTTGCAGGCTGCAGCAGAAAGATGAAAATGCACGCAATTTTTGCCACAGAGGGCGCTGCAAATAGACGTTCTGAGCCATTTTTATAGGCGTCAAAGGCAGAGCTGCCAGCACCTGTGGTCAAAGGCACGTGTCTGTCTGTATGTCTGTCTGCCTGTCTGTCTGCCTGTATGTCTATGTGTATGTATGTATGTATGTATGTATGTATGATGTATGTATGTATGTATGTCTTGCTAAAAGCAAATGTTAAATTTGGCTTTCTAGTAACCCAAACTGTAATCCTAAACTAGAAAGCATTTGCAAGCAAAAGCGAAGTTCCAGAGACCAGAGCAGCGGAAGAAACAAGAGAATGTGTGACAAAGATAGGTGAAGAATGAAAGAGTGCTTTGGATTTTAATATTCAAGCACGTACCTATAGTTAGGTCTGCTAGCAGTAAACACCATAGGCTAATACAACTAAAAGCAAGGCAGTCCACAGATTACAAATGCCTACATGTACGGTAAAAACGCAACAGATACATACGGGGGCGACAACGCAACGGAAATGTATATCAGACGACATTCTCGCGAGCCAGAGCAATAATTTTCGCTCCGCTGACCGGATCTGTTCAAGTATGCTGCCTACCCGGCGGTGGCAGTCCCCTGGTTGGTGGGTTACCCATGCTTGTTACCCAAGTTTGAAAAGTACCCCCTTTCCTAGAATATTTCTGAGAAAAACACCCCCTATTTGTGGCAAATCTGGGAGAAATTAGCTGTAAAAAACATACCCTTATTTTCGAAAATCTAGGAGTTTAGTATGTTGACTTCCAGGGTTGACCCTGGAGGTTGACTTTGTATACATGTACATACATCACAAATGTTTGTCCTCCTGATTTTAGTCACATTCATACACAATCATCTTCCTTATCCGTTTGGATCTGGAGTTCTCTGCTGGACTACCCCTAATCTCGGAGGTTACTCTGAAAAAGTACCCCTTTTTCTCGATTTCACGGACCTAGAATCTCCGAGATGACTGAAGAAAAACACCCCCTTTTCCGTGAATTTGGTAACGTGCATGGGTACCCACAAACCCGGGGACTGCCACCACCGGGGCTGCCTAGCTCTGCATGGCAGGGTTGTGTGTTACCGGCGTTAAACGGCCTCGCAGATAGCCCTGCGTACGATGCTGTGTGTTGGCCGCTACAGCTAACACACAGCATCGTACGCAAGGCTAGCGAGAGAGTTAAATTGAGAATATCGCAATCCAGATGGAAAAGTTTAAGAAGATGATAACTTGCAGAAGATAAGACATTTTGAACTCACCTTCGATATACCCGCTATACGGAACCTCGCCATTGGCAGCGAAGGAAGTCCTACTCTTTCCCACTCTATCTAGTTGAGCCGGGAAGCCAACATGGTGGTAAATGAATTTCACTAGAGGCGGGTGGGGGCTTGGAAACTAACAACCTCAATAATATCTCTATCCTACAACCCCTGTAAATGTTTCCCGGAAAGTAAATTATAACCATGGCATGAGACTTTGAATGTCTACATTGGATAATGTGTAAGCTAGACCTGGAAAGTAACATATAAACAACAAAACTGAATAATATGAGACTTTGTTATCAATGCGAAAAAATCTGTAATCACGAAAAAAGTGATGTGACATAAACGGGTCCAATGTGTCGATTGTCGATATAAAATTTTGTTGTCGAACTTGTACTTCGGTAATGATGAACGTATTTGGATTGAGTACAGTACAGTGCAGTACAGTACAGTACAGTACAGTACAGTACAGTACAGTACAGTACAGTACAGTACAGTACAGTACAGTCAGTAGAGTACAGTACAGTACACAGAGTACAGTACAGTACAGTACAGTACACACAGTACAGTACAGTACAGTACAGTACAGTACACAGAGTACAGTACACACAGTACAGTACAGTACAGTACAGTACAGTACAGTACAGTACAGTACAGTACAGTACAGTACAGTACAGTACAGTACAGTACAGTACAGTACAGTACAGTACAGTACATACAGTACAGTACAGTACAGTACACAGAGTACAGTACAGTACACAGAGTACAGTACAGTACAGTACAGTACAGTACAGTACAGTACAGTACAGTACAGTACAGTACAGTACAGTAGAGAGAGTACAGTACAGTACAGTACAGTACAGTACAGTACAGTACAGTACAGTACAGTACAGTACGGTACAGTACGGTACAGTACAGTACAGTACAGTACAGTACAGTACAGTACAGTACAGTACAGTACAGTACAGTAGAGTACAGTACACAGAGTACAGTACAGTACAGTACAGTACAGTACAGTACAGTACAGTACAGTACAGTACAGTACAGTACAGTACAGTACAGTACAGTACAGTACAGTACAGTACAGTACAGTACAGTACAGTACACAGAGTACAGTACAGTACAGTGCAGTGCCCTATTTTTCTGGAAGAATTTGTAAGAGAGAGAGAGAGAGAGAGAGAGAGAGAGAGAGAGAGAGAGAGAGAGAGAGAGAGAGAGAGAGAGAGAGAGGGAGGGAGGGAGAGAGAGGAATTATTGTGGCAATTTTAAATATATCTATTTGCCGCGTTGTTGATGACTAGCCAAATTTTTATGTAAATGTGTCAAGTAAGAATAAACCTTTTAGTGAATAATGTACAATTTTGGAGAAAGATTGTCCAAACATTATCTTAGCATGTTTAGAATTAGAAGTATACTTTACTGTACATACATTCTACAAGACTAAAGTTGCCTATAATTCCATGGTCATCGCTCTGCTCCACACCGAAATATCATTGATCACGTGAAAGGTGTGGGGAAAAATATACTCCTTGGGCATGCGCATACAAATTATCACTGACAGAATGATGACGATTTATGAGTGACATCGACGAGGAGCTTGCCGCATTATAAGACGTTGGTCCACGGACTGTCAGCCACCAGGATTAGCTCGTACTGCAACAACTTATGCCGGCACTATGGATGAGCAACTGTGATGGAGGCTCATGCTCACTTATCTCCTCCGTCACTCTGAGGAAGGGAAGTGTTTTTCAAACAGGGAGTTATGGCTACAAGTGGGGGTCTCAACGCTTCACTACCTCACATGGAGGGAACAGTTTCGTCCTCGGAACGAGTGTGTCTGATCGCATCCGCCGTAATTCTCTGTTCGGTCATCATACTAGGCACCGTTGGCAACGCCACAGTATGCCTGGTAATTTCTAAGTACAAGAAAATGCGAACTGCTTCAAACATACAACTTGCCTCGCTGGCCGTGGCTGACACCATGGTCTGTTTAGTGTCTGGATCTCTGCGACTTCGCTCCAGCTTACTGATTTTGATATTCAACCTTGACGCTATAAATGTCTTCTCCAGTGTTACTGGCATGTTTGTTTGCAGACTTCAGATATTTCTGATGTTCTCATCTGTCTTTATATCCATGATAACCATGGCGACGTTGAGCATCACACGAGCAGTTGGAATAGCAGGAAGGTATCAAAGGACGGTATGAAATCACTTGTCACTGTCTTCATGGGAACAAGCTTTACTGTTGGTATCATTTACGGCTCGGTTAAGGCCAACTTCGCTCCGGATTTGACTTGCTTCTCCACCAAAGTCTTGTCGGACTCGGGGCTGAAGTCGACTTTCGCTGGGGCTGGTATCATGGTGGTCTGCCTTCTACTGATGTTCGCTTCATACTACTCAATCTGCCGAACGACCCTTCGCCACCGCCGAGAAGTCTTGCCGTGGTTGCAGAACGCCAATCACCTGAACAAAATGGACATAGGTACCGTACGAGTGTCCATCACCTTGGTGCTCAGCTTTTTTGTGACGTATTTGCCCGGCGTATGTTACTTTTTCCTGCAGAGTTTCAGTGACCAGGTTCCCATCAATCCCGTGAAGTTCAACCTAACAATCTCTGTCATGTACCTGGGAAGCGCTGTGAATCCATTCATTTACGCTCTGATGTCCAAATCTTTCAAGAAACATCTGTTCAGAAAACCCAACAAGAACCTGATCACAATCACTTCTTCGCAGTCGAATGCGCAGAACAAAGTCAAATCTGAAAACTTCAGCCGCCAGGCACAGTCGCGTGACATAGCGACCATTTGCGAAACCGTACATTAGTTTTGGCCTTGCAATACCCCAAAATTGAGATTAAGCTGATAACAAACCAATAAGAAGTAGTGTCAGAGATTTTGAATAATAAAGTCCATAGTTTGAGTCAGGATCTATAATCCTAAAACAGATAGTCTGCTAAAACCCATCTCCTTTTCATTTCAATTTACTTTGAAATATTTTACTCCTTCAAAAATGAAAGTTCTTTAACATTTGCCAGCTTAAAGCAAGCTACAGGAAACCGTGAGGTTATCCTTTTAAATAAGTAACTGGTTTATCATGCACGTTTTCGGATACCTGATGTAAATATCTTAAGTTTTCTGATAAATGAAATTCAATATAGGCAAATATTTGATATAAGTAAAGTAATTCTTGGTTTAAGATACAATTTATGTTCATCATGGAAGCATCAACATTGAAGTACAGAAAAGTTCTCTTCTTCCACTGTGAATTAGCAAAACAGACATGTTTCGAACAAATCGCTTGTCCTTCAACGGTGTCCACACTTGACCAGAGTCTGACAGAAAGATCCAAATACAGGCATTTAAACAGCTGGAGGTGTGAACAAACTCGAGGTGTGAAAACGTTGCATTGTCACACATTACACCCCGGTGTTGCACAATCTATTTAGTAGATGACGTCTTTCATGTTCTTTCTTATTTTTATCTTTGGGTTTGACCAGGATATCTCGAAGTGTGTTGCTGCTTTTGAAGTATGTCTGTATTCCTCTTTTTTGTAGTGTATTCGAACGTTGACAAAAGAAGATTATTAGAGGCCATGTACATTAATGTAAACAATCCACCACTCAACGCCAATGTTGGAAAATATGAGATCCCACCCATCTATGATGACATCCTGAAAGTCAGTGAACAGTTCAATGTCCACATTGTCTGTGACAATGAAACGTTTTCACACCTCGAGTTTGTTCACATCTCCAGCTTTTTAAATGCCTGCATTTGGATCTTTCTGTCAGATCAAGTGTGGACATTAATGAAGGACAAGAGATTTGTTCGAAACATGTCTGTTGTGCTAATTCACAGTGGAAGAGAGCTTTTCTGTACTTCAATTATTGTTGGTTGGGTTTTTCCTACCTCAACAAAAATAGGACGATGAAAATAATGGGTGAGGCCTAAACGAATAACAAACCCTTTCACCACCATGGTCTGACCCAAATCCAATATTATCAATGGTGATTGTAGACCTGTTGACAGGGAATAGGTTAAGTGTTTTTTCCCGTTTCATGGTGCGTACTACCTGTATTTGAATTAAAACAATTTCTTTGGGATCATTGTTTGACGTTTCAAAGTATGTCAATCGCTTTGATGAGGTATCCGATACCAGTATGTTCAGTATGTTATTACCACGTAGTCCAAGGATCGTTACATTTCTGTGCTAAGGTCAGTCGAAAAGATGATGTTATGCACCTCGAGGCGGACTGATATTCGGACTCTCAAAATATACAATTCTTTTCTGATCTACCTCTTGTAGGCGTTCATGTTTAGCTCACGTGTTTACACGTGGGCTAATGTCATAGCGATGTCTGTTTATCTGTCGGTGTGTGTGTGTGTACATATGTGTGTTAGTGTGTGTGTGTATGTGTGTGTGTGTCTGTCTGTCTGTCTGTCTGTTTACACGATAACTCAAAAACGCCTCAACAGATTCAAGTCAGATTTGGTACACAGGTACCATATGCTACTTGCAAGAACTGATTAGATTTTGTTAAGTGTTGCTTGCATATTAATGAAGTTATGCAATATCATTTTTTCCGTACAATGGTTTCCCTATGGAGACGGTAATGACAGTGTAGACATATATCAAGAAATACTGCACAAAATTTCATGTTTTGACAGATGACAATCTCAGAACATAATGGTGATACTGTGAGTGTCATGTCAATTACCTGCTCATTTGCATATTTAACGAACTTTTGTTATTAGTGACATAACTCTGAAATTCCTGCACCAAACTTGATGATACGTGCAACAAATATTGATCTGATATATATCTAATTATACTTAGAAGCATTGGGCTGTGTCAAGTTATTAAATAGCTTATTTGCATATTTTATGAAGTTTTATAATTAGTCATATAACTCTAATATAACTGCACCAAATTTGATGAATTCTGCTGCAGATACTGATCTGACTGATATCTAACTGTGGTGTAAAGCACTTAGTAGTGTCAAGTTAATTAAGGGTTCATTTGCATATTTAATGAACTTTGTAATTAGGTATATAACTCTGAAATTACGGCACTCAAGTCAGTGAAATCTGGTACAGATATTGATCTGATAAATATCTAGTTGTACTGACAAGCATTTGGCAGTGTCAAGTTAACAAACAGCTCATTTGCATATTTTATGAAGTTTTGTAATTAGTCATATAACTCCAAAATAACTGCACCAAATTTGATGAATCTGCTGCAGATACTAATCCGATACCTAACCGATAGATCTATTGTGGTGTAAAGCATTTAGTTGTGTGGAGTTATTTAAGGGTCATTTGCATATTTAAGAACTTTGCAATTAGTGATATTACTTGAATTTGCAATAGTAATTTACTTCAAAATTACAGCATTACATTTGATGAAACTTGCTACAGATATTGATCTGATAAATATTCAATTGTACTGAGAAGCATTGGGCGTGTCAAGTTAATAATTAGCTCATTTACATTTTAAATATAGTTTTGTAATTAGTGATTTATCTCTGAGAGTACTGTGCGAAAGTTGATGAAACCTACTATATATATAATTATATAACAGATATCTGATGGTTCTTATTACACGCCTCAAACGGGTGTCCATAATATTGGTATGAATTGGGTTTATTGACAGGAATATTGAAAAACATAATACAATAAATCCTCGTCAGAGATAGTTACTCTGGCAGTAGACCGTATATACGTCTAGTCTTATCAGAAGTCTGTCTTGCACTCCGCGTCATGTGCTCAATTGAACTGCCGTCAGAATACGCACTGTCTGTCTTTGTTCTTGTGTTTTGGTTTGTGATTAATCTGATTTATGCAAATGTTGCGTAACATCTCCTTGCTCGTCGTCGTTTGAGACAGGTCAAAGGTACAATTGATTTGCTCGTCATCGTTTGAGACAGGTCAAAGGTACAATTGTTTTCCACAATTTCATAACAGTCAAAAAGTACGCAGTAAATCATGTCATACTGTATTATTTCATGCGTCCAGTAGTGTCTGATAAATGTCAATACATATCGAGTCATCAGCAGTCAATTTCAATGCTCGATAACTAAGTTTATAATTTTGTCAAACTCAAAATCTGTACAAGTCATTCATATAACACGTCATTCCTTCCATTCAGGGGTCACATTAGCACTCGTAGTGTTGAGTAAATGCAAAATTTTTCTAGTCTGTTCACCGGATATCAACACGTGAGCACATTCAGTTCATATCTGGTAAAGTTCTTGGTGTAAGAAAACTTTTCATCGGCTTAGTTTTGCGAACATTTTGAATTGCAAGTATCGCAAAACGTTCGGTAATTTGTTATTTGCACAGTGACCCCCGATTTTTTGCTCACGTGTCCACACACGTGAGCACATGTCACAGCGATGTCTGTCTGTCTGTCTGTCTGTCTGTCTGTGTGCTCGATATCTCAAAAAAGGCTCATCAGATCAGAATCAAGTCCGGTACAAAGATTCAGTTTGCAAATGGAAAGAACTGATTAGTTTTTGGCGGGTGTGGCTTGCTTGCTTTTTGCTCATTTGCATTATTAATGATTTAAGAAAACACGGATATACATTGAGAATGACTGAAAACAATCTAATGAGATTTGCTACAAATGTTGATCACACCAAGATGTATCAGCCGTGAAAGATATTAAGGATTGACATGAACGATAATTGCTAATTTGCATATCAATGAACTTTCCTAATTAGGGATATATCTGAATTGGCTATATTAAAATTGACGAACTTGGTATGTATATTGAAGATACTATGATTTAACATTATTGAAAGGCATCAAGCATTTTTACTTCAACCAATTCCTAATATGCATATTTAATGAAACTTTCCAATTAGGGATATATATCTGAATTAACTCGATAGAGTTGTTGAAACTTGCTATATACATGAAAGATACTATGATATAACATTATTAAAAGTCATTAATTAGTTTTATTTCAGCCAATTCCTTATTTGTATATGTAATGAACATTTCTAATTAGGGATATATATCTGAATTGACTTGACCAAAGTTGATGAATCTTGCTACATATATTTAAGATACAATAATACAACATTATTGAAAGTTGTTAGCATTTTACTTCAGCCGATTTCTAATTTGCATATTTGATGAACTTTCTTAATTAGGGATATTTATCTGTATTGACTATTGACTAAAGATACTATGATACAACATTATTGAAAGTCATTTAATATTTTTATTTAAGCCAATTCCTAATTTTCCATGTTAATACTGGGATTTACTTGATCACAGTTGGCAAAACGTGCTATGTACATTGATGATTATACCAGGTTATAATAATATTGAAAGTCATTTCGCATTTTCATATCAGCTTATGTATAATTTGCATATCTAATGAGCTTTCACAGTTTGGAATGTATAGCTTGAAGGACTTGACCAAAGGCAATTACGCGTGCTATATTAAGAGGTGATACAAGTACTCAAAGTAATTTATTATTTTTATTTCAGCTAATTACATATTTGAATACTTAATGCCCTTTAGAATTGATCTGTGGTGTATATTGTTCATTATGTTGATCATAACACTTTCAATTAAGTTGCAAACATGCGGCAAAGGTTTAAAATTTGCACATAAAATGCAATATATGATGAAACACGTGAACATTTTCAGTTTATATCTGGTTATTGTTGATTTGCTTAGAGGATGGTTAAAAATATCATTTAGGAAAGTTTAAGTAAAAGTGTAAGTCTTTCACTTTCGAGGCGCATACTACCTTAAGGAAGTCCATTATGAAATTACTAATGTAAACAAAGTTGAAATTTCAACTTGAATGACGCACCGCTAAAGGAAAAGCTAACGTATCTCACGCATAGGTTCATACATTTAGCGAATGTTAACACCATTGTTATTACTTAAAACACTGGGTTCTAAATTATAATTGATTTGCATATAAAACAGCCACACATTTAATCGGCGACAAATGTACAAAGACGCTTATTGTGTTTGACAGCATATTTTCAATATTACCAGCTTGTTTATGCTACAGCTTAATTATTGGAAATGAGAATTTTAAGTGATATTTTGTAACTTGTTGGCCATGAATAACTAATTATGAATGCTATGTAAATTGAAACTCCTATGGTTATTTATTTTAAGAATTGTATGGATATTTATGATTGGATAAATTCGTGTATGATAATTAAAATCTATTGTATGAATGAACCCACACCTATAGGCACTTTTCAAAACTCAGAATTTCGACAATGCGAAACAGGAGGACAAGGCGATCAACTACCTGGCTTTATTCCAAGACACACCTAGACATGGGCGAGACTTTGTCTTGGTAATGGCATCTGTCAAGCTTGTCTACCTAGAAATAAATACAATGTACTTGAAATGAATTTTCACGTCTTCGTAGAGTCCATAGTGTGAATGAATAAAGAGCCCTTTGTATCTAGCAACCAGCTAGACGATTAAAGCCCTCAACAATCTACAACATGAAAAATGATGAAGAGCAAATCTCCATTGTAACATTATTATACCAGAATATTCCATATTAGTTTCATATGGAAATACATGTAATTCACCATTTCTTTAGTTTAGGTATAAAGACTTTGTTGCCTCGAAAATATTGCACTATTTTTAGCACCGTCCCACAGTTTGCACTGTAATAACACACTAGAATAGCTTTGACCATTGTTTGTCGGTTTTTCAGTACTGAGAATGGCGGGCTAAAAGTGTTCAGTTAGCTCCTGCAGGACTGCGGTGATTTGTTACTGTATGGTTTCCAGTGATGTCTGCTCATTACAGCGATTAGTAAATTGGACAAATGCGCCACTAAATGAAACTTAATACAGAGTTCCTGAGAGACGGGGGCGTTTCCTGTGAAAGGAAGTTAAAACTGCTCTGAGGGTTCGATATAGCGTCAAAGGAAGTGGGTTTTGTCGAGTTTAGAAACACCAACGATATGTAAGTCATCAGCGCACATGTGCAACTTTGATCACGCGAACCAATGTCTAAGAATTAAACTCTTGACTGAGTATCAGCGTTGGGTCATTTATATTGAGACAGTGCGACTTTTAAAGATCTTTTTCAAGATTATGCGAAGCTCCTAGAGGAAATTGATAACTACAAAATATTTGCATTAAAAATAAGAATAATTCATGAACGTCGTTTTATTTTCAGAACTGGTTTTTAACAACCCTTTCAAGACTTGCTATTCTTTCGCTTGCTTCAGTTATAATAATTGTTTCCGGAATTTTCCGAGTAATGTGTAATTTGAGAATAGATAAATTTAATTTTTCATAAGTGGGTGACATTTTCTTTCTTCTTGTACTTAATTTATAGATGAATAAGCGCCACCTTTTTTCTAGGAGATGTAATTTTCAGTGCTTCTCAAAGTGATTTTCAAAGTATATGTCCGCCATTTTAGGACGACGTGTCTAAATACTGATGATTAATAATCGATACGATCTTGTGTTGACGCTTGTTAAGGTAGTTAGCGCCTCGAAAGTGAAAGACTTAAAATTTTACTCAAAGCTTCCTAAATGACACTTTCAATCATTCCTTTACGAAATCGACAGTAAAAATCAGGTCTCACCGTGCAAAGTTTGGAACTAGCGAAAAAAAAAAAAAAATATTTTGCGACATTTGAAATTCAAAATGGCCACCATCCCTGTGTTAACTCTATGGAGGAAAATTAAATTTTGGATTTTCGAAAAACTAAGACACTGAAAGTTTTTCTTTCTCCATGCAAGAACTTTAAATGAGCCCCCTCAAGTGGTTGATCAGAAAAGATTTGTAGAAATTTGAGAGCCCGAAAATCTTTCCCTGAGGCGCGTTCTTACCTTAACAGTGACGTTTTATTACAGAGCGGTGGGGCTTGGTTCTATACTTAGGTCTAGCAGTCGTAGGTCTGCCTTCTCCATACTATCGGTGGTGCGGCTGCCGAAGGAAAATTGAGGGGGGAAGAGTGACAAATGCAGTATACTTTCAAATCGAGAGGGATGAACTGAGTGGGGGATGGCTAGGATTGTACATGCTATCTTTCGATGAAGGGCGCCCTGCGAGTTGCTTGATTGGGTAACATTTTTCATAGTCATCAGAAATACAAGTTCATCGATTCCTTTTTTTCAGAAACATCATAATTATCTGGAATATTTTTCAAAGATCATTCTTGATATCTCGTTTACATTCGCTCATTTCCACATTGATTTCGAGTTTTCAAGCTCTTATTACACGCAACGGTGAAAGATAAGGTAATTGTCAAGAGTGAAATAAGCTTCCTGTGATGTTAACGTCTCAAATCCTATTTTGAATAGACAACATTTCCAATATATTTGGAAACGCTGCTGCTAAGGCAACACTTTCTGTCATTTCAATTAAGGAACGGAAAGACATGGTGATTAGCTGTTATAAATATGCCCGTACAGTTCCATTCGAAGGGATGGCTCGAAATTTTAAAGTGGTGTTAACAACGATAGGCCTATTTCTTTTTGACCTTTCTCTCTAAAACCCTTTGCAAGCATGTTTATATTAGCTATTTTAACTATTTCCATTTGAACTCTTTGATTGTTGAGTCCCAATCTGGCTTCAGAAAACATCGCTCATGTCACTTGGCTCTAACTATTAAAACTGACGGATAACCTCTTCTCTAACATTAATTGATCCGGTCTTTCCAATGGTTTATTGTATTTGCATCTACGTCAAGCTTTTGATCTGGGTGGACATGATATTCTCATTGATAAGCACACTATCTATGGTGATTCAGGGTCATCTTTTCAAAGTTTTCGCTCTTACCTGGCAGACAGATCTCAGTTTGTTCACTATCTTGGACGTGAGTCGCAGGTAGTGGCGTGCTTCAAGGGTCTATAACCGCCTCCATATATTTTTTTAATTTTTAACAACGACTTCCCTATCACCCCTAAACGTGTGAGTTATATATATGTACTGACGACCAGACTCTGTGTTTCTGGTAATAGTGTTGATCGAGTTATTTCTCGTATGAACTAAATGTTGTCCCGATCTCATCGTGATTTCTAATTTTAATGCTATGGATGTCAATACGGAGAATACTACAAGTACAGTACTTTCTTTTTGTCCAAAAATTAGACATATTACTTACACTGAGGCCCCAGTTCGTGTCACAATACGTGAAGCAATTTTCTGTAAGGCCTCGTCTCACATCCTCTTAGGCGTTGCTTTTGATTCTTAGGGTTAGACATGATTGTTCCATCACGAACCATCTTCGTGACTTACACTGCTTGCCGATTGACATACGTATTTTCTATGTTACTGCATTATTGACATTCAAATCCGTGAATGGCGTCCCACTCCCTTACTTGACAGAGATTTTTCATCGAATTTCATAGAATACCCGCGTACCCGTGATGCCAGTCTTGGTAATTTGTGATACTGTGTATGTAACACGATTGGAACTAATTTGGGGTAAATTGGATTTTCATATTTTGCAAATTTCTCAAACAATCCACCACTCAACGCCAATGTTGGAAAGTATGAGATCCCAGTAACATTACAATGGATTTTATAATCATGTGTTCGCAGTCATTTCCCTTTGCTAATTGGACATGCTACTAAAAGACCTGTAACAAAATATTTCACTTGTAGTTCACGTACACCGAATAACACCGCATCTAAACTTAATCGAAGCAATTTGTATATCATGGTTGCTAGCTCTCCTTTCCAGCTGAAATTAAAGTGTACCGACTATACCTGGAAGCAGCTTCGAAACTAGTCACGCATTTGGATAAATTTCTCTTTCCTTTTTTTTTGCTTTCGGTCATATTTCTTTTCGATTCCAACTCCCGGCCTTCGGACTCAAGCAAGTCGGTGAAGTTTTCAAAGCCAGATCATTCTTCACGTTTCAAGCTTGAGGGATTTAATATTCAGAGAATATTCGAACATGTTCTCTTACCATTAACTTTGCTAAAAGCCTGCCACACTGCAAAGACCAGACTGACATTATTTTACACGGCTACAGCGATAGTCGCGAAATTGGCGGGTTATCTGTAACCATCATACTTCAACTAAATATCAGCGTCTTCTTAATACAAATTATGGCAGAGAAGATAACAGCCAATGTGTCTATACTTTGTTGTCTCATGTGAGTGTACTACCACGTGAATAGACCTTATGTACTATATCCTGTCGGCAAATATGAGAAGGTTCTATTACTAATGTAATGCGATAGCGTTTTCTTTGTGAACTCTCCGTTGCTAGGGATTTATCAAGCCAGTTGTTAACGAATAATGTGATTTAATGAGACAGAATAAGAAACTTGAAGAGACGAAAATTGGCTTTTACAAGTCTGATTCCTTACAAATTGACTTTTATAATTCAAGAAAAAATTAAGAAAAGTCAAAATAGAAGTAGGATTTCCTAAAAAAACTCTCTTATATAGATAGGCCTAAATGGAAATTCGAAAGAACCTCTCGATGCTAAATCACATAAAAAGTGACGACCCCAATTGATAATTCAGTCTGTTCTAGATTAATTCGATCATCCGCGCATTGTCTCAAGGAATGGTCACAGTCGCTTGTGGTTCGATACACGGTGATCGAAGTATAGGTGTTCGCTGGCTGGGTAGTCGGCTTGATCGATCGATCGTCTGCTAGATCAAGCGATAGCGTACACGTTGCTCTGCCCTCTAACGTTAGTTGCGGTTGAAGGCAGAGCAACAGTATATGCGATAGATTGACCGAGCAGATGATCGATCGATCAAGTAGAATACCCTGTCAACGAACGCCTCTGGATCGAATGCCAATGTAAGCATCAAAAATAGAAGAAGTTTGGAAACAGGATTCCTGTTTCTAAAAACAGCCGCAGCACATTTGAAAGTAGCAGTGCGGTGATTAACCATCTACTGTTAGTCCGCGATTGCATGAAACATGTCAATTCGGGTAAGGAGTGTGTGGCAACCGTTGTCGGAGAGTAGTTTCTTGTTGATATCACAAGTCCCCTCTGAAATCGTACCCAACATGCATAAAAGATCAATTGTGATGAAAAGACGACAGTAGGTATGAATTGAGAGATGAAGTGGAAGCTATCGATGCTGGTTTATTGAATAAATTGTGCCTTTTGGTGAGGGAAATCCATCCCCGAACTCGGCAATACGCGTACCTATATCGCGATCATTTTGTTTTCAAAATTCCTCTCTTTCTAAATTCTAATGCTTACTGGTAGTAGATTTCAATGTGGTGCTGTCGATTAAGTCGTCTTTGTTTCACTTTTCACATCAGATACTTTCGTACTGTTATTACTGGACTGACTGGTCTCCGTTAGGGAGCGTTCAGTTATTACGGCCAGGGATGGGCCGTCAAAGTCCGTGGGTCACCTTAAATTTGAAAACTGCAAAGGGGGAGTCATGCATGCAGTGTTCAAACAGCGCAGGGGCGGTGGTCACTTAATTTTCAAAAGTATCCGTCCAGTAAAAAAGCAGTTTCAGTGTTCAAAAATACTCTGGGAAATAAAAATGATTCATTCATGATTTCACTCTCTGACGTCATTAATCTAAATAAAAGTATAATTATCTGTAATTGAACATCTTGCTTTGGCAACTCTGAGGCTTGCAATGTCTTCTTGTAAATCGAGTCCACTAAGGGCAATGTACAGTTCCTATTACTTACATATTAGAGATATAGCAAGTTTTGTCAGAGAAAACATTTAACAGTTACCTGTAGACTACAATGAAAAGTGAAATAAAACTTTTAGGTGAAATTCCATATCGTAATTGTTGTCCACATCTGGACTTTCAAACACCCTATTTGAAGTAAGTACATTTATATCAATTGTCAAACACCCATAAAAGCACAGATTTAGTTAGTTTACCCTTGTAAAAATATTATTCACAGTTTTCTTATAGACTCCCATATGGTGAATCAACATTTTGGTGAAATTCCGAAAACAAATTTCTTGCACACACATCCACTTGTAACCACCCTAGTCTAATCAAGTACATTAAAATGAATTATCAAATTGCTATAAATACACATATTTAGCTAGTTTTATATTTAAAAAAGTACTGATAGTTTCCCCATGGACTCCCTTGTATAATGGATGGACATTTTTGGTTCAATTCCAAAATCAATTTCTTGTACACATAATATGCAATTGTAACCATCACATTGTAATCAAGTACAATTATGTTAATCATCAAACGTCTATATATGCACTAGTATGGCAAGTTTTTCATTAGAAAAAATATTCATAGTTTTATCATAGACTCCCATGTATAGTGGATGAACATTTTTCGGTGAAATTCCAAATCGAATTATTTGTACACATACGAGTTGAAACCACATATCCAATCAAATGTGTGTATGTCAATTATCAAACGTCTATAAATGCATATATATTGCTAGTTTTGTATTGAAAAAATAATACACAGTTTTCTCATAAACTGCCATGTAAAGTAAATCAATAATATCAATTAAATCCAAATATCAAATTTTTTGTACACATGTGCACTTTTTACCTGCCACTGCAAGCAAAGTACATTTACATGAATCATCTAGCATGTTTAAGTGTACAGATATAGATATTGTATGGGAAAATGTTAATAGTTTGCCCGTTATACTCCAATGTAATACGATTTGACATTTTGGGACGAGGCACCATATGAGCCACATTTTGCCTTCTAATATTTGAGCAAAAAATGATTACCCTCCCCAAAAGGCATGCACGAAATTTCATGATCCTTCAAAAATGCTTGCGCAAAAAAATTGCGAACCACCCGTAATTTCTCTCGGATTCCTTTGAGGGGGGGGGGGGTGTTAAAAATTATAGTAAGTCAGAACGGGAGATTTGTTAAGGGGTCATTTTTAAAAATCGTTTTTGGAGTCTATAGCACCCACACTCCAGAGGTGTTTGTGTGTGAAGCTTTACTAAGCAATGGGGATCATGAATTTTTGTCATCTTAAAAGGGGGGTTTCATCAATTTTTTGGTGCAATGGGTAGGGTGGTTCACTTATTTTGACCGATGCACAGGAAGAATTTGCCGGCCCTGCCCCGGCCATAATAGGCAGCCGTCTGGTCTTTCCAATAGTCGCTGGGAATAGGTGCTCCAAGATCGGAGAGAGTAGAGACTCACTATCTGAAAACACTGTTTTTCAGTTTTATAAAAGAAGTCGGCTCTAGTTCTAAATCCTCAATTTCCTCATCTTTTTTAAAATGCGTTTCTCGGGATAAACCGCGTCAAACCTAGGTAGCATCTGCTGTATGTTATGAACAGCCTACTTGGCGGTTTATTGTAAAAGGAAGGTAGAAGGCCTTCAAATATCGGCAGCAGCGTACTTCGCTAAACAAATTACGTAATGACGACTCGTTTTGTATAGTTCTTTTAGGCTGCGTTCACAAAAAATGGTTAGGGGGCTGGAGGAATTCAGGGGGGATTCGAACATTTTTGGGGTAGTAGAAGGGGGACTTGAAAATTTTTCTCTGCCTGTAGGGGGGACTTTGAAATTTTTTTATGTTTTACATTTTCCAATTCCAAGTTTTTGTAGGTGATTCAATGAAAACGAATACCATTTTTATGTCATCCAATTGTTTTAATTTTAGTAATCATTTAACAAAATCTAGAACCATTTTGTCATATTTCATGACTTTAGTACGAGCCTAGTAACAGGGCAGAAGCTGCAACCGTTGATGATTTTTGCAATATTTCTATGTAATATATCAACTTCAGTTTCTTGCTGTCTCCCTACAGCATAATCAAACACACAATATTAATTTGTCGACAAAGCCTGTATATATAAATATGTATCAGGTGATAGTTTAATCAGTGACAGTCAGTTGTCAGTGATACAAATGCATGGTACACATACACAGGCTGTGATAGCAAGCTGAATACTGGACAGTTCAACATGCTGTAGGGAGTAGAACAAGAACACAGTTGTATAAACTGAACAAAAATACTGTCAAAATTTGTCAAAGTTAATACAACCACTGCTTGCGGGCAGTGTCACTATCAGATACTGCCCTGCTACTGCAGTGTCACTGTCACTGCATACCTGAGCAGTGATAGAGATAGCTCTGACTCTGATGTACATGGTAGTTGAAGAAGAGTTTGTGTCAAATGACGCTCATGACAGTGAAACATACTTGTACACAAGATTAGGCCAGAGAGCAACACATGGAAGACCAGGAGACTTTCTGGCATATGAGAATAATATTAAAGAAAAAAGATGGGGTCACCATGTTCAATTTTCTAAATTTTCATAGTCACGTCATAAAATAATACAAAGTAAAACTTTGAACAGTAAAGACTAAATGAAAAAATATCTGACTAAATGGAATTATTTATTTTTAACCAAATTTGCCATTATTACACCCAAAATTTCAGAGATTAAAACATTTATTTCATGGAATATTTTAACCTTCCAATATTGTCAATTTTTAGTAGCATCTAATTCATATATGTCTTGTACTTTTGACAACAATTTTTGGTCGGTCACTGTGCTCAGCTTTTTACAATATGGCAATAAGCCAGAATTCACAATTTGCATACTCTCTCATGATTGTCATTTCGTGTGCTCTTCGGCAGGAGCAATTGACCTGGCCAGAGTTGGATTAACTCAAGTTGGCTTAGACTGATAAATCCAAAAAGTTCACTGATGCGTTTAAAAATGAATCAATATAAGAACTTGCCTTAGAAATATGACTTTACAAAGTACTAATAACAGGTAATGTTGAACATCTGCGAGCGGAATGGTGCAATACGTGTATATTTTGTCTGCGCGCACATCCTTTACAAATATCATTGCTGATAGTTGGGGGGGGGGGGGGGCACTTGAAATATTTTGATCAAATAGAGGGGGGCATTTGAAAATATTTTAGGGTATTGAAGGGGGGTCTGAAAAAAAATGATTTCAATCGCGATTCCTCCGCCCCCCCCCCCCAATCGTTATTTGTGAACGCAGCCTTAAAGGTTCCATGATGCTTATAATAGATTTCTCGGGATAAACCGCGTCAAACTTCGGTAGCATCTGCTGTATGTTGTGAACAGCCTACTTGGCGGTTTATTGTAAGAGGAAGGTAGAAGGCCTTCAAATATCGGCAGCAGCGTACTTCGATAAACAAATAACGTGATGGCGACTCATTCTGTATAGTTCTTTTACTGGTCCCATGATGCAGTGCGTGCTAGAGTACAGCGTACATAAACCATAGAACTTTTCAGGCCTGGAGTATATGCAGGTTATGTTAGCCATAGAACATTCTGGCAAGTTACATTCTGACCTTATATTAGAGTACCTACGGATACAATTACACGAGGCATTTTTGCATGGAAAACTTGTGTCATTTTGCATAAGAATCACTTGCACAATATAGAATCAGTATGTTTTTTGTTTTTATGAGTGTGTACACGATGTTTGATAAGGCTGCAGGAATGCATTGTAGGATAACCGGGAAAAGGTCCATAGAACTTGAAGATTTATGAGAACGAAGTGTCAATTATTTCATTGCGACCACTTTGTTCTCGAACCGGCGTCTGTGTTGCAACAACTAATTTGACACATTAAATCGAAAGTTTTTCGAGAAAGCTCAGAATCATCATAATACGAATTACTAAATATTTACAAATGTTAAAGTAGAATGCGCTTAAGAGACGTACATTCTGACTCTCAAACTTTTATATTATTCTTTCGGTCTACAACTATATAGTGACAGCTCAAACTGAAGTTCATTGAGTAATTTAAGTTTTCATTGTCTTATTTTGTGAAAATTGAAAAATGTTATTACCACATAGACTTCATCCATTGGCCACTTTAAATTTCAAGTGTCGATAAATATTGGGTAATTCGGTTCTCTAGTGCCAAATTTTAAACGATTATGCCCGATTATTATGTTTTATTTTAATTCGAAAGTGAATGGTTCAAAGTTTCCTTACTGAAAGTTTGAGCAATAGCTAAAGTCTTTCAAGAGGCGCTTTCTACTTTACCGTCAATGTCTCAACACTCAAAACGAACCTTGTATCAGTCGATGGAATTCAGTTTGTCTCGAGTTTTGAAGATTCCTTTATTGATACCATAGTAAAAAGTTTCCAATAATTATAAAATATCTTTCTTGGGTTTGAAGTGTAATGTTCAGCTAGTACTTTTTTGAACACTGATTGATAAACCATCATTTATCATATACCATGTACTATTGATCTGCAGAAGCGGATGGATGATTTTATAGAAGACATGAAAATATCTTGCTGCTACCTAAGAAGAACAATTATAAGGAATAAGTAAGTCAATAGAAAATTAGGAATAAAACAAGTAAGTAGAAATTATAAATTGACATGTTCACAGAGCATTCCTTAATCTGTAATCTAACATAAACCTTATTTTTTCGTTGAACAAAACAAATCACCCAATCATCGCATATAGCCCAATAATTGGCTTTGTTACAGGTATGTAAATTATTCTCTTTGATCGAATATCTGAAATGTTTTCGTATGAATGATTGACGGAATGTCTTACATGTCATGCATGTACTTGCCAAACTTTCCCCTTTCCTTATCAAAGATTTGTCGGGTTGCATGGAATAATCGCCGACGACAAAAAGAGCTTCCAATAATCTAGAAGTCTGCACATTGACTGGTTTATTTCAGTGTTTGTTATTGAGTTAATATTTCTGAACGATGCCGAAGGATAATATTAAAATGGATAAAAAAAAACAAAAATCGAATATGCATTTTTCTAAGTGCAATATAATCGCTAATGTCTGTTTAAAAAAACTGGCAAAATCCCATTACTGAAGACAGATTTATGACTGATTTTCTAACGCATAGGCGTAACATATTTGAAGTCACTTCCAATGCTACTGTTTTATCGACACGTTTTTACACGTGCGCGCACTTTTTTTTTCCTCTTATCTGGCTATTTTGGGAGTTTTAATTGGTTTAAACAAGGCGTTTCAGTGCTTGATAATCATACGTTTATAATTTCCCTCCTTGAGTAAGTAGACCAAAGCAAAGTCTTAATTTCTCGCCTCACGTCATCTCGCTTGCTCAGCTTTGTTGTACATGTATGGTATGTTTCCAAGTGTGTTATATATCTATCTATCTATCTATCTATCTATCTATCTATCTATCTATCTATCTATCTATCTATCTATCTATCTATCTATCTATCTATATATATATATAACAGACACACACACACACGCACACACACACACACACACATATATATATATATTTATATATATATATATATATATATATATATATATATATATATATATATATATATATATATATACATACATACATACATATAGGATCTTTGTAGATATCTATATACAGTGTAAAACCCTTGTAGCTGTTACTCTTGACATTTATTGACGTGAAGAACGCTTTATGTTTTCTCTGGTCTCTTTAATTCTACAAATTTAAAGGTCTACTACTGAAAAATTGGACAAGTAAATTTAAATTTTAACCGTTATTTTGTTTTCCCGCCAATTTTAAAAAATGGAACATTACGAAGAAAACAAAGCATATGATGTCCCAGTGGAAAATATTCAGCACTATGCATTATATTGTACTACTCTGTTGTTTCTGTGAAGACTCAAATGCATATATGCACAACGTACAGTGTTTTTGCTTTAATTTGCATGGGGGGCGCCATTTTATGTTTGGACAAACGTTTATTATTTATCTTACTTACAATTGCACATGCAGTCCAAGTGGGACAGTTTATTATACATGTATAAACACCCCTTAATGAGTACATTCCCACAAGTATGTTTTAGTTTGGAAGTCAAATCACAAAAATAATGCTAAAAGATACAGCTATTGTCTCTCTCTCTTTCTTAATCTCTCGATATATATATATATATATATATATATATATATATATTATATATATATATATATATATATATATATATATATATAATTCGAGTATATATATATATATATATATAGATATATAGATATAGATATAGATATAGATAGATAGATATAGATATATATAAGTATACAGATGTCCTTGTGGGAAATCACAATGCTCGAAGCTAAAAGCAGAGTAATATAAATAATAACACAAATTACTTCAAGTACAAAGTAATAATATCTGTAATATAAGTTTCATGCATCCTTCAGGGGTATCAGACGATCAATTATGAACAAGAAAAAAGTAAAGGATCGGGAAGAACTTCTTTTCTGTTTCTACTCTGCAAAGCTTGTTGAAGCACCCGCTATAGTTATTTATATGTACGAAACGCGCCGTTATTGTTTACACTTGAATTATAGCCGAAATTCACTCGTCAACTCTAACAAATGCAGTTGAAACGTGTACAAGCCGAGTTGACAAGCTGAATACTGTATATCAACATGCTTTTGACAGTAGAACAGGAAATTGTGGTTGACATGGAAAATATAACAATATTGACAAAAATCTAAAAAGTGTTACAGCTACTGGTCCTTTAAGTCTCATATATCTGTGTTCTATGGGAATCATCGCTATCAAAGCCAAAATAATCGCGCTCATTTCTGTTGTATGATTTTCAGTACTGAAAGAGCTGGTAGTTGCGAGAACTGTTGGACGATGAAGAAAGTTACCTACGTTGATTGAACCCAAGGAGGTGGACGAATCAGCTAACGGATTACATAAATTTAAAGCCACTCTTCCCGTTTATGCAATTATATCTCATTAGTCAGACGATACTGGAAACTTGAAATAATAAGGGTTTGCAAACATGCAATACTGTAAGAAAATGTTTTCTTTAGATCTTCATTAAAAGCTGAAAAACTCTGTAATTACTGCATCGCGATTTAGATTTTTGATGAAACTTCTTTTGTTGAATTCAATAGAATGGCAACAAAACTTAGATGTCAGCATTCTGACCATCCCTCCAAAAATATGCTGTTTTATCCCTCATTTGGTTTATAACCGACAAACTTTCCATCCGAGGAGAGAATTCGTCTCCTGACCAACACTTTTGAGAGTATAGAGGTACAATTGTGGGCTTTACTCTTTTTTTTCTATTAAAATGATGAAAACATTAATTGGGTATAACTGTCCAAATTTTCCCTACAATCTATAACTAATTGTCACCACATTACTCTATACCTGCCTTTAGCAAAGTCGGTTATAGCATCGCTCCTTATCATGGCATTTGATAGGTGGAAGCGGTGGCCACGCCCAGGTTAAACCATCAGTTGCAGTATCAAGCTTAGAGCGCCCTCAAGTAAACTGCATGAGAAATGTTTTGTATTGACAACAGCGAAAGTAAACAATATTTCCCTTTGGTTGCTGTGTACATTGAGACAACAATAGACTTCACGAGAAAGTCGATCCATTCTACAGTCAAGAATATACATAACAATAGCCCCTCTTGATGATGTCATACGTTTTCACAATGTACATTACGATTGGGACCAGCCATTTGTGGGCCATTTAGCTACTGAATTACCCGGCGATGTCCCGGTCATCGTGCACGTTGTAATAGCAATGTTGTCATTTACAATGCTGGCGCCACAGGACACAATTTGAATACTCCTCAGGTAAGGCGACACAAGAGATTTGTGTTACATACATTTGAATACTGTACCGAGATATAGTCACACTCTGAAGCAGCTTCTGGCTGCTTCTAATACCCAGTAAGCTTACGCGTGTACTCACTCAGCGGTGTGAACTGTACCGCCAGCAGACATATCTACAGTATTAAGCCGAGGCTCACTCTCATTCCGCGCAATCAACCTGTAACAGGTGATTCCGTTTATGTGGTAACAGGAAATATATAACAGGAAATATATGCTATAATTGTGGACAAGTATCACGGTCATAAAATTCATGAAGAGGTGTGAGGGTCATTACATCCACTACCTGCCGGAACCATTACCGTCTCACAAGTGATATTTTGGAGACTGATTCGCATTACTCATATGAGGCCAGCGGCGAAGTTGTGGCTTGTGTGACACCCAGAGGCTGAAACAAAACTGAAGGGTGCCACAAAAGAGCAGTTAGATCGTAGGTCAGTGTTGTTTACGTGTACTCTCACAGTACTATGGTGTAACAGAGATATTTGGTGTTCGGACTGCACTTACTTTCAAGGCAAGTATAGTTCAATGTCGATCATGTACCGAGTATCTAGGTACTAGGAAGTATCAAGGTACCTCCATGATAGTGCATACAAGGACCACGGTCACTCCATAAATTCAGTGACAGTGGAAGGACCACGATTGGATCTTTTAATTGTTCACATTTATCAAAAAGTGTTAGGTGCCCTATAGCTGCAAGTTGCATAATTACAAATTACCCATAAAAACAAGTATATTGCCAAAAAGGAAAAGAAGATCAGCTTACATTAATATTGCAGATTAAACCAACATTGCTACACTGTCCAATTAACCTAAATTAGTTCCAATCGTGTTGCCAGTAGCTGTAACCTTTGATGTTTTTCACCATTTTCGTTTTATACGTAAATTCCAAGTTCGAGTGTTACTCCCCAAAGTATGTTGAAATACGGACTGTTTAGCTTGTCAACACAGCGTCCACAAGTGCACTGTTATTGTTTACACTTGAATTCTAGTCCGGTCCAAATTCACTTGTCAACAATAACAACACAGTCTACCCATGTACAGGCTTAGTTGACAATCTGAATACTGTGTATTTCAACATGCTTTGGGGAATAGAGCATAAAGCTGTAATTGATATTAAAAACAAAAATATTGAAAACATCGACTAAAGAAGGGATGTGAAAACACAGGGACCTAATTAGGAAAAAGTGAAATAAAATAATTTGGATTTATTTCTAAGTATCTACAAGTGAGCGGTCAATAACGATTAGGTTTTGTCTTGCACAAGTAGATATTAACAAATTTCTCCAGGATTTCAAAAACTGAAAATTTATGTATGTAAGGCCAAACGTTTACGCCGTCTTTTCAGCACGTCTCGGCAACACGGTGTAAATATTCGCACTCAACCACCTGTTGATTGCGATGTACAAGAGCCTTACGGCAATAACCTACAGTATCTATGCAATTTGCCAAATTCTGATTATAGTGGCAACCTGTCAATTCTTGGCTCCCATTAATTCTGTATAATTATAACACATTCCACTGAATGAGGTCAAATAGTAACACATAGCCTCTGTTTCCTTGGATTTCCTTACAAGCAAAGAAGGTGAAATCAAATCCAAGTGCACGCCAAGTGCGTGATATCACAGTTGAATTCTGGGATATCTGAAGCCAATGACCTAATTAGCCACGAGTAAAAATACCCAAGGCAATATTGTCACAAAACTATTTTATGGTAATTTTGAATTCCTTAGTCTAAGCTGAGGTTGAGGTGAGACTTTGTCGGAAATAACAGGTCATATTGTAGACTGGAAAATGTTCAAATTAGTAACTTTATTTTGTCAAGATTACCTTTCTTTATTGTCCGATGTAATCAGGAAAACGTTAAGGATAAATTCTCTTATCATGAGTTTTTGTTTGACATATATCAACTCAACACGAGTAGACAAAAGCCCACAATTTTGGAACATAATCGTTACTGCCCACGTATATTACCAAAGTAATGTATATTGTTGAAACCTCGAGGTTAAATAGATCACAGAAGATTATAGCACCATGCCACAAATCAGTAATTCTACTAAATCCTTATGTACATAAAGCGTCATATCAATGTAACTGCAGCGAAAATATTGTAATCTACAGATTTGTCTTTCCCTCCAGATTTCACATGAATGTAAACAAGCAAAACTGTCCTTTCCAAATACCGTAGACACGATTGTGACTGGGATTGGAAGAGGCGTCAGGATTATTTTAAAGTTGACAAATTTAGAGTTAAAAGACCACGGAAATTTATTGAATATTTATTTAGCAACGCGATTTCGTCGACCAACTTCCTCATATCAGTTTCACAATCTGTGCAAATTCCTTGTGAATTTTTCTATTGTTCAACACATGCACTCAACGAATGTCTGTACGTCCTTCATTCTACCACAGTGCATGACTTTTTCTAGTCTTTTTCCCTTGGAAGAATTTTACTAGATTAATTAACGAACAGTTTCAGATTTAAGGTTAATAATTGTTCAGAATTATGTTGGTCTGATTTTTCTCCAAATACCCGGGACGATAACCCTAACATAAACTCAGGTAATGCACAGCAGACTCTATGTTTGCGTTCTTTTAATACATCAGCGAAATTTACGCTCATGAAACTTTGGAACACATTGGCGCCAAAATCTCACTTCTGAACGTTGCTATCTGAACTTCTATTGAAAGGTATTCGTACTTTCTCTGTTCGCTTAAGCAGATTATAAATAATGTAATATATTATGTACAGCATCTTAATGCCGGGTCAGGTCACATAGACAAATAGACGTGACAGAATTTTTGTCATGATCAGGAGAACTTCACATCGCCGTACGTCCACGTTTCAAATTATAACAGTGCACTCTTATATCCTTCACCCGCAACGTCTGGTCATCTCGCGAAGCTACGCTGTACGAGAGGAAAATGATTTTCTTCGATAAATCACAAACGGTAAGCTGTAATAATAGCGCCAATGTTCCATTGACGTGAATCAGCCATTTTGTCTTTTACGGCGATAGTATATACAGGTTGTAAATAGTCGCAAATCAATCCCCTCTCTCTCTCTCTCTCTCTCTCTCTCTCTCTCTCTCTCTCTCTCTCTCTCTCTCTCTCTCTCTCTCTCTCTCTCTCTCTCTCTCTCTCTCTCTCTCTCTCTCTCTCTCATATACAATTTTTCACCTTTTGTTGGGAATCACACAGAAAACACCGGTTGACCCAAATTTTCCCGCTATCGTTCCAGTCTTTTCCAACCGTTTGAAAGCTACATTCTCGATTCATGACTATATACACGTAGTTCTTACCCTTTCAATATATTTGACCTGAAATGACCCTCACTAACAAGCGCACTTTATCATTAAGGCGATTTATTGGTGCGGCATTTTACCTAACACAGTGTATTCTACAACGTCTGTCACGCAATTCAGTGTTAATAAAAAAGTTAAATTTCTGCGCCATGATAGCGACCTTCTTCTGCTGTATCAAGGCGAATAGGGAAAGCACGGAAATCTATCATCTATTGATGTATAATATGTACATACATGAGCGGGTACGTCAGGAGCAAAGTCCTATTGACAAAATGCTCCACTCCTTCATCATGGCTGCTTAGCACGCCGAAAAGGACAAATTGCAGGCTGCGCAAAGAGGAAGTGATTATAATCTGAGCCATTTGCAAATTTTTCTGACAAACAAGAACATCGGCTATGTTAAACCCTGGAGGTTAAACATCTCTTCCTTTTAGTACATAGTCGCCTTCGTCTGCATATTCTGGAGAATTGAACAACAAAGATACCATTGGGAAGGTCAAGGTCCTAAGCTTGACTTTTCCGGTCCGTCTTTTCTGATTGCGTCAAATTCTGTGTTAGTTGAGTAAAAATATCACTGCAAAATAAAAACCTACTCATCGTTCACTGTAAATGGAGGATGGAGATATTAACATAACTGAGAAAACGAAACAGCAAGTCGGCATGGCAACCATTGAAATTCATGTCATTGAGTTACACGGTAAACCGTGCTTTTCATTCGTAGCGTACATACACCACTGTGTTTTTCGGGTCAACGCACCGGTTGAACTTCCTTCTGACTGCATTGTATTTCTTTTTTTATGTACTGTTATGTAGGTCATTTCCCCACACTCATCATGACCTGAGTTCAATTAGTCTAGAACATTCCCAAGGTCACTGCCCTTGATGACCTCACAACCTTGAATTCAATTAGTCATGTTTGGAATGTTCTGGAAAGTTGATTAGTTGTGTAAGGGAGATAATTTTAGAACAGTAATTAGCATGTCAATAAAAGTTCTAGATTGTTCTTATATGCCTTTATAAAAGGGACGTGCTCAGCTTCCAGTCAGACTTTTGGGATCGTGTCTCTTGTGTGTTACTAAACTCCAGCAGTAGTCATTCTGTAGACTTTTCAAGACCTTCACTGCCAACGCTGGATTTATACTGTGGACTTTGTGCAGCTTCAAGCCTGCAAGGACTGTTCATTCATCCAACTGACTGTTACAACTCTGAGACTGGAGCTTTGCCGTCCCAGCTGAGATAAGTAGTCTGTACACTTTTAAAGCTTGTACTCTATCCCTGACTTAGCAATTAGTTTTATTTTCGTAATAAATTTTGTTTAAACGTTAACTGCTGAGTTCACCCTTTGTTCGTTTTCTCTGCACGTAACAAATTGGGGGCTCGTCCGGGATACGAATATTTTGAGCCGTTTGACAACATTTTGCCTACCTTTTCAAAACTGCTTTACACTGTGAACTCAGCGAAATTTAATCATGGCGGAATTCAAGCCAGACGAATTTATGGAGGACCTTGATCAGGACACATTTAATTCCCTCAGAAAAGACAACCTCATAGCACTGGCAAATTTCCTTAATGTAGAAGTCAAAAGATCTATGCGCAAGCGAGAGATACAGTTCAAGATTGCAAAACATTTAGTTAATTCAGGCCATTTTGAGGAGTCTGCCCTAAAAGATTATGAACCTGAGTCTTCCTTTGAACTCAGAAAATTAGAGTTAGAAATACAGGCAGATTTGGCAGTGAAAAATTAGCAATGGAAGAAAGACAGAAAGAAAAAGAATTACAATGAAAGAAAAAGAATTACAAATGAAAGACAAAGAATTACAAATGGAAGAAAGACAGAGAGAAAAGAATGAGAGATTAGAAGAACAGCGATACAGTTAGAAATGAGACGTTTAGAGCTTGGACAGTCAGGAAAATTCTTCCCTTCAGACAAGTTTGACATCACTAAACATTTCAGGTTAGTTCCCCCTTTCCAAGAAAAGGATGTTGATAAATATTTCCTTCATTTTGAGAAAATTGCTCAGAGTCTGGATTGGCCTAAGGAGTTCTGGTCTATGCTTTTGCAGAGTGCTTTGGTGGGTAAAGCCAGAGAAATTTACATTCAGTTGTCAGTAGAGCAGGCTTCAAATTATGATTCTGTGAAGGAATTAATTCTCAAGGGCTATGAGTTGGTGCCTGAAGCTTACCGTCAGAAATTTAGGGATTGTGAGAAGGTGAAGGATCAAACTTATGTTGAATTTGCTCGAACAAAAGAACAACTGTTTGATCGTTGGTGTTCTTCTGAAAAGGTCAGTCAGAATTATGAAAAATTACGACAGCTTGTTTTGATTGAGGAATTTAAAAGGTGCATCCGGAGTGACATCAAGACGTTTATCAATGAACAAAAGGCAGATACATTGGAGGTTGCTGCACGTTTGGCCGATGATTATTCATTGACCCACAAATCTTCATTTCTCAGCAAACCATCCCAGTCCTTTTTCACAGAAACAATGCAGGTAAATTTAACTCCAGCTTTTCATCCAAGAATTTCTCAAAGGAGAGTAGAAAATCAAATGACAACAGTTCACAAAATTCAAGTAACACTCCCACATCATCAGATCCCAAGTCTCAATCTCCTTCTGACAAACAGTTTGGTACACTTTCTTGTAATTATTGTAAGAAAGGCGGCCATTTAATATCAGATTGTTTAAAATTGAAAGGAACACGTGAAGGTCAAAGTGGTCAAAGTGGATCTAAGCCCACCGGCTTTATTTCTTCATCAACTCAATTAGAGTCTAATAATGTGTGTAACACATTTTCTGAGGTTAAACCCCTCTTATCCCCAATTAATGAGGTCAAGGTCAATTCTTCTCAAGATAACATTATGGGTATTTTCGAGCCATTTATTCATAATGGTTTTATATCACTTTCTAGTGATTTCTCTTCCGCTACCCCTGTCAAAATTTTAAGAGATACCGGGGCTTCCCAGTCTCTTTGTTGGCAGATACCCTGCCGTTTTCTGAAAAGTCATTTTCAGGTTCTAAAGTTCTTATTAAGGGGGTAGATTGCAATGACTACATTCCTGTTCCTCTCCATAATGTCTATTTGTCTTCGGACTTTGTTTCTGGACCTGTGACTTTAGGTATTAGGCCTTTTTTGCCTTTCGAAGGGATTCACCTTCTTCTTGGAAACGACCTGCTGGGGACAAGGTCATTACTAATCCACTTGTGACTGATAATCCTAGTTTAGATCAAAATCCAGAGCCAATAGAGGAAGACATTCCCGGCCTTTTCCCATCATGTGCCATTACTCGAGCCATGTCAAAGAAAACTTCCGAGAATCAAAATACTCTCAAAAATAATGTCACAGATGTTGACTTAAATGACACTTTTCTCAGTCAGGTGTTTGACACGGATCATTCCGTTATCCCTCGTGGATTTGAAACTTCCAGTAAAACTTCTGCTGACCAAAGTCAGACATTTTCTAGATCAAATCTCATTGCAGAACAACACAAAGACACCGATGTTTTGTCTTTGTTTGACAGGGTAGATGATGAAGATAAACTTCAGATAGCTCTGTTTCCTATTATACAAAATCTGGTATTCTCATGCGTAAATGGAGACCTCCAGATGTTTTGGTTGATGACGATTGGGCTATAAAACATCAAATTGTGGTTCCAAATCCCTATTGTGCTGAAATATTGCGCCTAGCCCATGAAACGCCCTGGGCTGGTCATTTAGGAGTCAGGAAAACTTATCATAAAATTCTCAGTCACTTTTATTGGCCTAATCTCAGGCAGGATGTAGCACATTTCTGTAAAACTTGTCACACATGTCAAGTGGTAGGAAAGCCAAATCAGACCATTCCAAAGGCCCTTTACAGCCAATTCCTGCATTTCAAGAACCATTTAGTAGGATACTAATAGACTGTGTTGGGCCCCTACCAAAAACAAGATCAGGAAATGAGTACATGCTGACAATAATGTGTACATCAACTCGGTTCCCAGAAGCCATACCACTGAGAAATATAAAGACAAAGACTATAGTGAGAGCTTTAGTCAAATTTTTCACTTTATTTGGCCTCCCTAAATGTGTCCAGTCCGATCAAGGCTCCAACTTTATGTCTGGTATTTTTCAACAAGTAATGGATCAGCTAGGCATTAAACAGTATAGGTCATCCGCCTATCATCCAGAAAGTCAGGGTGCTCTTGAGCGATTTCATCAAACTTTGAAAACCATGATTAGGACCTACTGTTTCGATACAGAGAAGCAGTGGGATGAAGGAATTCATTTTCTGCTCTTTGCTGTTAGAGAGTCAATTCAAGAGTCTCTTGGTTTTAGCCCATTTGAGCTTGTATTTGGACATACAGTCCGTGGCCCACTCAAGCTCGTTAAAGAGAAATTCCTATCAGACGATGATGATTGTCTGAATATTTTGCAATATGTGTCAGATTTTCGTACAAAACTCTCTAAAGCATGTGAATTAGCCAGAGAAAATCTTGAGTCATCTCAGCAGTCAATGAAAACCAAATACGATAAAAACACCTCAAAACGGAAGTTTGAACCAGGTCAAAAAGTTCTTGTTCTACTTCCGGTTCCTGGCAAACCACTCCATGCTCGTTACTTTGGGCCATACCTAATTGATAAGAAATTGAGTGATTTAAATTACATCATAAAACACCTGACAGGCGAAAACAAAAACAGCTATGTCACATAAATATGCTTAAGCCATATTTGGATAGGGATAATCCTACTATAATTCAGCCTGTCAGTACCGTCAGTTCTGGCCATTATGAAGATAGTGATACTGAAACTGACTTGAGTGAAAATACTCTAAACTCAAAGCTGGGCTCGGTCAAGCTTCAGAACTCAGAAATCCTGGAGAAGCTGGAGTCTACAAAGTTGGCACACCTCCAGCCAGAACAACAACAACAGGTGAAAGAACTGCTCCACGAATATAAACACCTGTTTCAAGATGTTCCAACGAGGACAAACGTCATCTATCACGACGTTGATGTTGGGGACAGTAAGCCTGTAAAACAACATCCATACAGACTGAATCCAACAAAAGCAAATATCTCCAGGAAGAAGTCAAATACCTGCTGGACAATGACTTTATTGAACCCAGTAAAAGTAACTGGAGTTCGCCGTGTATACTTGTTCCAAAATCAGATCACAGTTATCGTATGTGCACGGACTTTAGGAAGGTCAACACTTTAACAAAGACAGACACTTTCCCAATCCCGAGGATTGATGACTGCATCGACCGAGTGGGAAAAGCCAAGTATGTGACGAAATTTGACCTACTGAAGGGATTTTGGCAAGTCCCTCTGACGGATCGTGCTCGTGAAATATCCGCCTTTGTTACACCAGACGGATTGTTCCAGTACAAGGTGATGCCATTCGGAATGAAGAACTCTCCGGCAACGTTCCAACGGATGATCAACGACGTCATATCCGGGCTAGACGGGTGTGCAGCCTACGTTGACGACGTCGTCCTGTATAGTGACACCTGGGAGGAACACATCAAGCTCATGCGGAAGTTCTTTGAGAGACTGAGCAAAGCAATGTTGACTGTCAACCTTGCCAAATCTGAGTTTGGTTGGGCAAGGGTAACTTACCTCGGACATACTGTAGGACAGGGTGAGGTAAAACCTGTTGATGCTAAAATCAGTGCCATTTCAAGTTTTCCCATACCAAACTGCAAACGACAACTGATGCGCTTTCTCGGTATGGCTGGTTACTACAGAAAATTCTGTCCAAATTTCTCCACAATTACTGAGCCTTTGACTAACTTACTTAAAAAGAAAGTAAAGTTTGTTTGGTCAGAGCAATGCCAACAGGCATTTGATACACTTAAAGCCATACTTCAAAGTGCTCCAGTGTTGTCTGCACCAGATTTCACTTTGCCATTCAAATTAGCTGTGGATGCTAGTGATACGGCTGCTGGTGCTGTTTTATTGCAAGAGGATAGTCATGGTGTAGATCATCCTGTTTGCTATTTTTCACGCAAATTAACAAATCCCAGAGAAACTACTCTACAATTGAAAAAGAGTGTTTATCTTTTGATATTAGCTTTACAGCATTTTGAAGTTTATGTTACTTCTTCAAATCAGCCAATAGTGGTTTATATTGATCACAACCCTCTTGTTTTTCGCAGAAATTCAAAGGCAAAAATCAGAGATTGCTAAGATGGAGTTTAATGTTACAGGAGTTTAATCTTGACATTAGACATATCAAAGGCAGAGACAATTAATTGCAGACTGTCTCTCTCGTATTTAGAGTTTATTGTTGTTCACTTTCAAGAAATTTTACTTTAGAGTACAACAAAATTTGAGTACTTAAATCCTTTTCAAGATTACATTTGTAAAAGAAAGATTTTTCTTTGAAAAATTTTCTTTTTTTGAAGAGGGGGTGTGTTATGTAGGTCATTTCCCCCACACTCATCATGACCTGAGTTCAATTAGTCTAGAACATTCCCAAGGTCACTGCCCTTGATGACCTCACAACCTTGAATTCAATTAGTCATGTTTGGAATGTTCTGGAAAGTTGATTAGTTGTTAAGGGAGATAATTTTAGAACAGTAATTAGCATGTCAATAAAAGTTCTAGATTGTTCTTATATGCCTTTATAAAAGGGACGTGCTCAGCTTCCAGTCAGACTTTTGGGATCGTGTCTCTTGTGTGTTACTAAACTCCAGCAGTAGTCATTCTGTAGACTTTTCAAGACCTTCACTGCCAACGCTGGATTTATACTGTGGACTTTGTGCAGCTTCAAGCCTGCAAGGACTGTTCATTCATCCAACTGACTGTTACAACTCTGAGACTGGAGCTTTGCCGTCCCAGCTGAGATAAGTAGTCTGTACACTTTTAAAGCTTGTACTCTATCCCTGACTTAGCAATTAGTTTTATTTTCGTAATAAATTTTGTTTAAACGTTAACTGCTGAGTTCACCCTTTTGTTCGTTTTCTCTGCACGTAACAGTACTCACTCAGTTCAAAGAATTCACTCTCTATATCTTAAGTGGGTGTCTTTCCTAATGGACTGCCAGCGAACGTTTTTTATTGGACAGCTTAATTCTTTCCCAATATGATTCACATAAACCTTCAAATCATTGTCCCTTGTCTAATAGCTCTGTAACGTCAATCAGCGTACAATTTCGACCCAAACGGACCTTCAAAGAAGTAATGGGTGGTTGTGCCATTGTGTTTGATTTTACACAGGGCGGGTGATTTCTATACTTTTACGAGATCTTGGGTCAATCGACACACGAGGTTGTAAAGCACGACTAGTCTGACGTCATATGTAGTCTGTATCCGGGTTGAATGGACTGCGTCTAGTTTGTCCTCAGCTTTAAATGGGACACAGAGTGCCACTGCGTTTGACAGCCGTGCATATTTGCCTTCTGTGAGGGGGGGGGGCATCATAAACGACAGCGATATGTCCTGCTTTGCCTAAAGTTTGGTGATCATGTTGCAGTCTTTTATATCATTTGATATGTGTACCAGTCGGGGTAACCAGTAAATACTCGTTTGTCACGATGAAGGACTTGTCTTGTATTTGTTCAAAGAGACTCAGGCCCATCAAAATCAATCAGGTACTATGATAAACCAAATAGTTTGCTGTTACTTTGGGATTGTGTAGTTGTTGCTTTCTTTTGTTTGTTTTTTACTATGCATGTATGATGTTATGTTGTGTGACTGGAGAAGTCTCAACGAAAAGTGTCCATAAGTAGAAATGGTTTTATTTCTTAATTTGGAATCACAGTATCCGTACTTTACAGAATACGTTATGTTGTTTACATGAATTGTGGATTATTTAACCACACAAGTCATCAGTATTGTCTGTTGTTGTTGTTGTTGTTGTTGTTGTTGTTGTTGTTGTTGTTGTTGTTGTTGTTGTTGTTGTTGACGACGACGACGATGATGATGATGATATCATCATCGTCAACTTTACCACTATCTTAAACACTTCACATTCTTTCATCGTTTCAACAATAATTCGTTTTCGTCTGTTGTTCTTCACACAGGGTGAACGATCTTTAGTTTTGCTACGCTATTATCAACAACTTATACCTTACTGAGTACTCGGCTATGAAATCTTGGCATGTAGCGTTAGTATTGGCGACATGCGTCATCGTTATCGTAGCTGTCACGGTTGTCGTCGTTGTCTTTGGTAAGTGTTATGACCACATTGATATTTACTCATTTCGTGTTTCTGTGAAAATTTTGTCAAGATACAGGTAAAAGTTCGTCCAAAAATCGCGTTCTTCTCTTATGATGGCTGTAAAACTTTTAACAATTTCAAAGGGCAATGTTAATCCCCTCTTTCTTCATCGAAAGAAGAAATTTTATTATCAAAAGAAGATACTACAATATGAATTCAAGATGATATAAGGGCGGTCTTGAGAAATATCACTTCTGAAAACTCGAGTGATTTTTATCGTTTTCATTAAACGATCGAGTGCACACACGTATTCATGACCAGGTTTTCAGATTTTGCCATTTATTTTAACATAAAGCTTAACATATGAATCACGCCTTCATTTATAGTTTTGGGGGAGTGTCAAGTCACAGCCACGACAACTGAACTTATTTTTTTGAGAGGAAGTTCCGTATGTTCAAATGCGTGTGCTTTATCACCCATGATCCTTTGCAATAACACAGGAATGTACTGTTGAGATGTTATATTTTTGTTTGCCTTCTCAGTCTTGAAATCTTCAGTAGCTTGCGAACCGACAACAATAACACTATGTGAAGACCACATCGACTACAACAGCACAGTATTCCCAAACAACTACGCGTCCTCGGAGTCCGACGCACGGTCGAAGATAGGGGCTTTTAGGTCTCTGATGTCCTGCCATAACCAATCGCTGTACTTCGCTTGCGCCCTCTACACCCCCAAATGCGTAAATGAAGGCGAGTATATACTGCCGTGCATGTCGCTATGCGAGGAAATACGAAGAGTTTGCACGGCCACGAAGGAGGGCGTCACATTTGACGTCGACTGCAGTGAACTTACGGACGACTACGTGGAAAATGTTTGCATCGGCGGAACGGCGCCGAAAAGTGAGTGTTTAAGTTTCATCATACCATTTCTTCGGGCCGACAATTACGGTCGTTTCAATTTTTGCGCAAACAACTTTTATACATTCTATCTATAACGAGTAATTTTTTGAAGCTAAATTTAAAAGAATTGTGTTGGACCTGTTCCGAAAAAGTATGTTTTAATGGACTTGACGTCGACCAGTACTACCTGGTACCAGCTCATTTAATCTAGATTTATAATTCTGAAATGAGGATACGTGTGATAATTGAATACCAAACGCTTCTCTGCTCCGTCCATGGCTACTTTACATCTATCCCTCACTCACCATCTTTATTTTCGGGCCAAATCAGGTTTCGGTGGCACCTGTAACTCCACGGAATACCAGTGTGCTAATGGACAGTGTCTTCCTGATACAAAGTATCGCTGTGACGACACCACAGACTGTCTTGATGGCTCCGATGAAGTTGGATGCAGTAAGTACATAATGATTCTAAACTTAAAGGATCAATAGTCGCATATGTTCATTAATTTTAAGATTCAAATTATCAGCTTTTCAAATAGAATATGCACTCTGTGGAGTGTGTACAATATTCACAGTTTTGTTGACAAATGAATTCTCGTCCAGGCTAGAATTCAGTCGTCAGCCTTGGACGTTACATAAAATACCCACGTGGGTATATTCTCACACATAGACCGTGTTTGGGAGTTGAACGTCTGATACTTTAACATAATTTTCACAGCAGAAAAAAGAAACTGCATTTACAGACAGAAAAAAAGTACCGGAAAACGCTAGTACAACAAAATAATCGGGATTTAAATTATGGTTTTTAATCAATGTTTAAACAGTACGACACAATGCCTTTGTGTGAGCTTAAACATTTTTATTGAACATCTTATAATTAAGATAATTAAAAAATTCAAATACCGACACTACACTCGAACATGACCCTGCAGTGATCACGCCCTCTACCTTATGATATAACTAGTTTGCTTCTCTTCTTGAATTTCAGCATGTGCAGAATATCGGCTGATAGCGTGTGAATCTGGCAATGAGTGCATCGATCCACATTTTGTGTGTGATGGTGCCTATGATTGCACTGACAAGAGCGACGAGTGGTATTGTAGTAAGTATTATGACTGAAAACGTTTTAAAATTACTTGTGCAATACACTCATCTTCGTTTCTTCCGACTCGACACATCAATACTTCTCTCACCATCTTTGTCCATTTTAAATTTGAAGACGAATAATATTATTATCACAAGCTCCACGTCTAATCATATGCCATCTAATTTTCCTCACGCGTCTCGAGGTTCTGAACTCCACGCCGCAGAGGGCGTTTTTCACCCCTGCCATTCAGATGTATATACCAAGGCGGCATGTTGTTCTTTGACAGCAAAACGCAGTCTGACTCTGGCTGGTGAAAGCGAATAGTCTTTACACCATAAGTGCTGTAATTGTTATCAATTTTAGATCAACATTTTACCAATTTTTAGGATTTTTCTGTCATATTTTTTATAATTTTGGACCAAACAGACATCATATTTCATTGGCTACAGTTTTTATCAAACATTTGGCTGAAATCTGAAAAAAAATAACTTGAGGTGTATTTTATTAGAGGCAAAAACTTTACTTTGGCGCTCAAAGAGTTCATGAATTTTGTCAAGTTCTTATTTCAGATGGCAGCCAATGCATGGTGTTATTTTGACATTTCTTAATAAAAATCTTTTGGTGCTTTGCAGTCAGCGACGTTCAGTCTTGTTCTTTGATTTCCACGGATTACACAAGGTGCAGTAACGACGCAGGTTGTATATACGAAGATTGGTTATGCGATGGCGTCATCGACTGTGCTGACAAGAGTGATGAGAGCGCCTGTGGTAAGTGCTGTACCGCTATTCCATGAAAAGCAGTTTCAATACTGAGAGGGTTAATGTTAATTTGGATAAGAATGGCAAAATAGTCACCAATTAGAGTTATTTTTCTTACTCAATTGTTCAGCTTTATACATATGTTATTACGTACATGAACCCGCGGTACATACCCTAAAAATCACATTATTTTTGGACATTACTTCGGCTAGCTTAACATAGCACGTCATATTAAGTGTCTGTAATAATCAGTGAATGCATGTGGTAAATAAATGTGCGTTTTTGTTGATTGAAATAAACTTAACTAGGACCAAAACCTGAATATTTTCTACCGCCAAAGCAAACCAACCACAAAAATCACTTTCACGTCATGCACGGACAATTTAAGTCAATACACTTGAGTTATTACTGGTTGACGTACGCATTGAGAGAGAGAGAGAGAGAGAGAGAGAGAGAGAGAGAGAGAGAGAGAGAGAGAGAGAGAGAGAGAGAGAGAGAGAGAGAGGAGAGAGAGAGAGAGAGAGAGAGAGAGAGAGAGAGAGAGAGCTCATCAAATACTAAAACAGATTCTGTAAAATTAAAAAATTAGACCACATAACTTTCATTTTTATTTCGTTTCCCCTAGATCCTTGTGCAACGGGACTCTTCAAATGTGGTGACGGTACTTGTATAACGGACGATCAACTTTGTAACGGGTACCCTGAATGTAATGACGATAGTGATGAAAACGGATGTTGTAAGTCTCTTTCAAGGCACATTACCTTGAAGTTAGACATAAGAATGACTGGAGGGAGATAGAGGGGAGAGAGACGTAGTGAGGGATGAGTTGAGGGAGATTGGAAGAAAGATCTAGCTAGTCACGGTGCACGATATAGTATCATATATCTAATGTGATCGAGTATATTTATCAAACACAATTCGAGGGTGCACGTATCTTATAACATCAATAATGATTTTTTAATATAATAAATTTTACTACCTTTCAGATAAATTGTTAATTAGATAAACAGAAGGCATTATCAATACGCTGTGTAACATGTGGTATAATTGTTCTTGTTATGTTTTATCACATTGACAAGATTCCAACACCATTTAATACTTCTTCGATCTTTGCGTCCTTTTTGACTCGGTGATGGAATTCGAAAATATTGTTGGTATACTTTTTACATGGAAATCAGTAGATTTTTATTGTGAGTAAAGCTCAAACGTTAATTTTTGTTGACATACGTCTTTCCTGTAACCTCGACAGCAAATTCTACGTGTGTGGAAGGTACATTCCAGTGTGACAACGGCTGGTGTGTTATTCCCTCCTGGGTGTGTGATGATTACGATGATTGCGGAGACAACTCGGATGAAGCAACAGCGATTTGTGGAAGTAAGTGTACAAAGCCATTATGAATTTATATGTTTCAAGACATTGCACAGTGTGTGGGTTATCAGATAGGTGGTGAAAGGAATTGAAATTATTGAGTACACAAACTCAAAGTACGTCATGTGTGGACTGTTTAGGTAGGATAAACGCCACACGCGTAGTTTAAGACAGAAGACGTGGCGCATTGATCTGCTGATGTCACGGCTGCATGGCCTTTACATATATGAATATATATGAATGTATATGAATTCAGCTTTCGTAGAGGGCATGTTTTCGCGAACCCTGGAGGATACTATATAGAGGTAGAATGCCGCGGACGTTTAATGGATTTAGGTCTGGGAAGTACAATGTAACTACGGTGCAACTCCTTTTTACTACTGAAAGTTGATATAAGGGATGATTTGTTCACAAATACTTACAGAGAGAAACTTATAAACATATGTTTGTCTTTGTTCCCTCACCATAGCATGCACCTCCTCGCAGTTTCGCTGTGACGACGGTTCATGCGTGACTAGTGGTCTGCGATGCGATGGCAATAACGACTGTGCAGATAATTCTGATGAGGACAACTGTGGTGAGTTTAACTTGAGTTTTTTTGCAAATACAGAAGAGATTCCTGTTAACGAAACCTGTAACATGAATTCACGTACCGATCCTGAACTTTCCTTGCATTCAAAAGCAAATCCCAAGAGATGAGGAGACAGTTTTGAAAGTCACATGTCAGTTTGAGTCGTAAGATATATTTAACCTTCGGTAGAGATTTGCATAATAACCTAGACATTGCGTCGTTGTAGGTGCATGTGAGGAGAATCAGTTCACCTGTAATGACGGTGGATGTGAAGAGTTGACGGTGCAGTGTGACGGTACAGATGATTGTACTGACGGCAGTGACGAACTTGTTTGCGGTAGGTGATACATTATAATACGCTATCTCCAATCTTCTAAAGTACTTGTACTTTTTCAAACTGTGTAAACCCTTTAACTATGAATGGAGTACGAGAGAAAAGTACCGAAATTCGAATCGTTCGTGTTTACACGTTTTACTTATCATACATTTGGATACTGATCATTTTGGGTGATGGACTTAAACCCAACTCTCATGGTTACTTTATCGTCAGGACACAGCTACAGCTAAAGATCTAAGAGTCACTGTGGCGTAACTGTCACTGTGCAATCTGTATCGATCATTATTGTCTATACAATCTGATAAGTATGCAAGTCCTGGAGAATTGCTCGATATGAATTTTGAATATTTACGTAACTCATTATACCTGGAATGATACAAGCTTTAACATGTGGTGTTATGATTGAAACGTAACGTTTTTGGAAAGATTGGAAATCGAAGCTTCGATTTGCAATAGAGCGGTTTTTTTTAAAACTTTTGATGAATGATTGTTAAAGGATGAAATATTACGTTGGCAATGTTTCAACTTCAACATTTCTTGTCGACAGAATGTGGGACAAGAACGATGACTGGTGCTAGCACTCGTGTTGTTGGTGGTGTCAACGCAAACCTCGGAGACTGGCCGTGGCAGGTCTCGCTCCAAAGTTCCGTCAACGGCATTCATTTCTGTGGTGGCGCTCTTGTGGCCCCGGACTGGGTCTTGACAGCCGCTCACTGCTTCGATGAATCGTAAGTATGTGCATTCTGGACACGCCTGAGTATTTGCTTTGAACCGGACTCTCCACCATGTCATTTTGTTTTAAAGGTATTCCTATTTGACAAGACATAAGAATATCGGGTCAAAACTGAACAACTTTACAGATTGTAATCCTAAGAAGTCAAGTTGCTTCATGCGTTCGGGCCCCCTTAGAAAACCTAATTGATTTTTTTAGTGCACTTCGCATTAGTTTTGACATAGATAAAATATTAAACAGCACTTTCACTGTTTGTCTCTGTCGGTTATCACTCCGTCTCTGTCTCCCCGTCTCTCTATCTGTTCGTCTATCTTATCTGTCTGGTGTCTCTTCTCTCTCTCTCTCTCTCTCTCTCTCTCTCTCTCTCTCTCTCTCTCTCTCTCTCTCCTCTCTCTCTCGTCTCTCTCTCTCTCTCTCTCTGTCTCTCTGTCATTTCTGCGTACAGGAGAAACCCATCCAACTTTCAAGTACAAGTCGGTATTACTCAACTAGCCACTTGGGCACAGACAGGAACCCGTCAAGAGCGCACGATAAGTCAGGTGATTGTACATCCCAGTTACGACACGGCGGGTACAGACTACGACATCGCCCTCATGCAGCTGAGTTCTCCCGTCCAGTTGAATGACACTGTGAGATTGGCGTGTCTGCCGACGTCGATTATGGAGTTTGATGTTGGAAAGTACTGTGTGGTAACGGGATGGGGACTGACCGATGAGGATGGATGTAAGTAAAATTACTTTTTATTTATGTTTCCTGCAAGTATCTGGAATTTTTTCATTTCGACATGATACGACGCGTAGTCAGGCATGGCAGAGTTTAAATTTGAACGTTTCTAAATCAAAGTAAAGTTGGTCATGATATGAAATCTATAAGTTTTAATGTTACATTTAATTTCAAAACGTTTTCGCTGCTTTTCAATAACCTCTAAAACTTCGGGTATTTAATAGTTCGAACCCCGAATCGACGCCATATTAGCATTTCATAGTAAGTTGAGGGTGCCATTTAACACTGGCATGATGCCATACTTTAACTTAGTCGGCGTGATATAATAAAATACATATTTTTCCTTTACTTCCCACGTTTTAATAAAATATGTCGATACAATAATTTGTTTGAAGGATATTTTTGTTCATATCTAATGGAGTCTGCGCACTGTACTAATGTTGACAAATGCCTACAGCAACCGATCATAGTAACGTTGTATATTTCTTATGCTAAGTAAATTATTGGGTCATATGAATTACAACTATCAACTAAAATATTCATGAAAAAAAGGGAAAATTCGTTACTATAAAATGGTTTGGAAATAGAGAATTTCGTTTACCGTGTTCATCGAACCCATTAAAATGATACCGTTTATTTGTTCAACAGCGGAATCGCCATATGTTCTCCAAGAAGCATCAGTTCCGTTGATGTCCAATGCCAAGTGTGCATTAAAACTGGATGGTGTCACAACACGAATGTTCTGTGCTGGATATCCGCAGGGTGGTGTTGACAGTTGCCAGGTAAACTATCTTTTAGAATCCATGATCAACATAGCAGCAGAATTTAAATTTTACGATGTACATTATGACAAAACCTGTTTTAACTTTCATCAATCGTTTGATACCTTGGATATAGTGCTCATATTGGTCATACGGGTCCCATAGACCTTTTAGCACCCTTCCGATGACCCCTCCCTTTAAAATCGATTAAAGTGCAGCGTTAACGTTGAGGGAGATAGCTGTAGATATGAGTGAAAAATAAACATTTTGAGATACTCTGATGCCAAATCTCAAGCCCACAAGTCAAACAAACATTAAGCTGATGAGTATTGTCACTGTTCTACACGCTGTTTTATCAGCGATTTGTGCCAGTTGTAAAGTTTGTAAATGTCAGGGTACGGAAAGGTGATATGGCATATCATTATCAACCGATCTATTTTAGCATATTTTTAAGGATGCAATTTATCTTTGTTTTTCAGGGTGACAGTGGCGGCCCACTCTCATGCTACGAAGACAACAAATGGTACGTAGCGGGGGTTGTGAGTTGGGGAATTGGATGTGCCAGACCAAACAAGCCAGGAGTGTACACGAAGGTGTCGTACTTTGCTGACTGGATAAATGAGTACATAACCTAGGAACAAAATGACAACTACGCCAGCGGTGGTCTCATCAAAGGACTTATTGCCAGTGAGTGCGTGGTATCTGGTTGGGACGATGGTAATTGTGTGCTGTTGCAGTATTTGAATCATAAACAATATAGGGGCTCTACTTTCGATGCTCCAATTATGTGCCAAACGATACCTTACTATTCGCAATCGCAAGCACTGCGTTTGTATCAGTACTGCCGAATTTACATTTACTTAAAATGAAGAGTTGTTGATGTACTTAAATGGACGAGGTGTCTGGACTGGCCTACAAAAGCCAGAGACTCACTTTGAAAAAGAAATACTTGTATTGGGACATCGTATGCTGATGGCGTGCGATGTTACACCGTTCATAACACGACTTGTCCAAACTTATAGAGGTGTCATGAATTTGATCTAACCTCAAAACGTCCATCCTACAGAGAGGATGGACTAGAGAGTGTGTGAACATGTGTTTTCGTTTACTTCAACCAAAGTTGCGCGCCATGGGACGCCGTACTTAAAGTCTGACCATGGTATTTCCTACATATTTAATACAGATGTTAATCTTATATGGCGCTTATGTTGGATTTACGTCAAGATCGAAACTGAAAATGTTTTCCCGATTTTATTTTCTAAATTAATGAAATTTATAGGCATACTCTACCTGCCATAATATCACCAGATGTTATCCAATGAGCATTCAAACAGTCTGCCACTATGCGTGTCCTGTGAACTTATCGACCTCTTCTTAAACAGTCATGTCAGGGTCATTTTTCGAAAGATCTGACAAAGATGTTAAATATAATCTTAAATCAAAAATAGACTTGAACACGATTGGACGATATAATCTGCAAATGTAACCTCATCTGCTTTTCTTTTTAAGTTACACACTCGTTTTTATGACTAATTTGTAATATCGCAACATTCAGCTATAGGGCACCTAAGACTTTTGAGAAATTTGAAAAATCTAAACATCCAATTATTCCAAATTAGTTCCAATGGTGTTCTTTATATGCCTACAGAGGATTTTAAAGTTCTCTGTGATTTATTATTTTCTGAATGTATTATAAGACAAAATGGAACATAGGCTTTGTTTTAAAAGACCACAGAAACTTTTTTTTCAAGAAAACATCTTATATGTTCGTAATGACACACAAGGAAGCCAAACAGTAAGATAGATGGTCAAGAGTGAGAGGTCCGATACTCGGATTTTCAGTTTTTAAAAGAAAGGACGTAAACTTAGGCTGCGATAACTTGAGTAAATTTTGATTTGCAATAACAGAAGTTTGCACAATAATATCTCTTTACTTTTATGTCCTTTTGCCATTTGGTGTTTCAGATTTTCAATGATTGGTTTTCAGTCAGTAAATTTTCACATGAAAAACAGTCGTTTTCGACAAAACTGAGTTATGGTCCTCTTGCTCTTTTCCATCGAAATGAGAGCTTGTCTTTGTTTTTTGCTTGAAAGACACTGAAGTTTGACGTACTGTAAAGAATTGACATGTGAAATAATGTGTAAATATGTAAGATATCAGTATTGACACTGCATCGTCAGTCCATCCGAAAACTGCCTTTAAAAAAGTTGTAAAATCAAATTCCATTGCTGGATATAGGTCAAGGTCAATGACAGGAGAAAGCGAGCAATATAAATTAGCCAAATTATCTGCTGTAGTGGTAAAGACTCCACTTACATCATAACATTTATTGTCTGTATTGATATCATTAAGAGGCACAGTTGCTTGTTTTTCCCGGTAAAACATGTCTTTTGACTAAAAGAGCCGGATAAAATTCATATCGGATAAAGGGTCTCAAGAAAATACTGCAATAATTATTTCAGATGAAGTTCAAATTTTACGACAAACAAAGTTGAAAGCCACCATATCAAAACAAACGTCTGTCCTATACCGTAATTCTAGGCGCCATTAATATTCCATCGAAACGTAGTGTATTGCGACTAAATATCTGTAGCAGTATATTTTATCAATTGTTTGCTTCCGAAATTAGGATCGGAAATTTCAATATATTAACATAAGCTATCTGAATATTTAGCGTCAGTGTAAAGTTTCAGTGTTGCGGATATGTTGGCGTAGTGCATCTTGACATTGTCATGAAATACAACGGTTAGTAAACAAGAAAGTTGCACAGGCGCAGTTCGAACGACCCCCTTCCCTTTAAATCACACCTACTCATCCTGTAAGATGCATATATTTTATTATCGTAGTATGTAATTTTGACAGCTGTTATAAACTGGTTGACCCCTTTGCTAAAGTTGATACTAAGCTTGGATGCATTTTACCGTGCATAAGCTTAGTGCTTAATTTGCCAGTTCCCAGAAATAAGTTTCATAAACATTAAAGCGTTATAGTCAGAGACTCTGTTTGGGAATAAAGAAGGTAAAAAAAGTACACAAAAGTTCACTGAAATCTAATTTTCCACCCAAGTTTTGTATTGTCTCGAGGGTTTTTTCTACATCTCTGAAGCTAAGCAATTTATATAATAGAAGTACTGATGTATGTATATTAAGGATTGTAATAAACATGTATAGCTGGTTTTTTGCCAGAAAGCAAAATCGGATATATCCCTCGTTTGGTTAACCGAGGGTTTTTATCTCTGTATCTCCAAAATGTCAAATTTTGACTACTTGAATATGTGAAATGATAATAAAATTTTGTTTTATTAAAATTTTAAAAACCTTCATGTCTATACCCTTCTTGTTGTGTACGATCAGAAATGACAGGTTTATTCAGAAGCTAGCTTGGAGGTTAGATTGTAACGCGGTGCCGTAGCCATGCCAAAATGTTTTTTACAAATCTGTTCAGATGTTGTGATGTAAGTCTTTGGGATGGAATACCAAGAATGAATGCACAAATTGATTGTATATATACAAACCCAAATAGGGCAAAAGTTCCCATGATCTGAGCAGTAGCATTCAGAACTGGTACACTATCTGTGTCAGAAAAGCGTACAGTATGCACCTCGGAGACAGATATTTAGATTCTCAAATTCCTACAATTCTTTTCTGATCTACCACTTGTGGGGGCTCATTTTAAAGTTCTCGAAGTAAGAAACATTTTCACCGTCCTAGTTTTAGTTTATGAAAAAAATAGTTTATTTATCTCAGAGGTTTAACACAGGCATGGCGGACATTTTGAATTTCAATATCAGTAAATATTAGGTAATTTGTTTCTGTAGTACCGAACTTTGCACGGTGACCCATATTTTCTTGATTTTTGTAATAAAGTGGTTGAAAGTTTCATTGAAGAAAGTTAAGTTGTAGCAAAAGTATGTCTTTCACTTTCGAGGCACATACTTCCTTAAGGTTGAGTTATCTCCGGTACTCATACTGGCTTATGCTCTGTACATCATACAATTAATTGTATTGCATGTGTTTATGGTTATATAAATTGTGTAATCTCTTCTGACCCAAAGTCATTACTAAGAGTACCGGGTAACCAATGAAGATTTGAACTGACCAACACACATTTCATTGTTGTTTTTATTGTTCCTTCTGTGCTATTTGGATGAAATGGTTGTGTTCATGAAGGATCTACATACATAGCTGTCCAGAAATGACCAGTGCAATCTTATGCTGCATTTAGCGATGCATATGTCTTCAGGTCTAGCACTGAATTTTCCTCTGAACTTTGCTTCGAATCAGTACCTGAATCAAATTTCTTGTAGGGGTCGATATAAAAAAGGTCAAATTTAAGTGCCCAGACAAAAAATAAAAATAAAACAAAGATAAGCATAAACAGACAAGTACAAAACAGGTTAAACCACACTCTGCTCCGAAGGGAATATGGTCACACAGACCATTTTATTTTTATGCTTGCATCTTCAACACACTTACATACTATTAAACACAGAGCAACATCCACAACATGCGCTTTCAGGTGTGGTTTATTTCAATATTATCAATATATTGCAAGATATTTGGATAAAATGCATAATTTGTAAAACTATGAGTAATTAAATTTGATATTATTTACATATAAACAGAGAGAGAAACTCAAAGAGTTTAAAACAGTCTACGTTTTGTACAAAATGATAAAAGGATGGAAATTTACAGGACGGTATGTGCTGTGTAATTATTCTGCATAACTCTACAAATATTAATTTCTCTGAACTTGCATTAATTCTATAAGTATTTTCACTTTGTTAAAAATTTAAAAGTCTTGGATTTTAAAGTTTTGATGCATGAATGTGATTATGGAATGTTCATATCGTGGAGGGGTAAAACCTCCGGTGTCAGGACGGAATTACACAAACTGTAAATTTAAAAACAGAAATCTTGGTTAAGATAATTTCCTCTAAATTTACAGCAAAGTCAGTAATAAACATAAAAAGTAATTAATAACGACATATCCTGCCTCTGTATAATTTTAAACAAATATACTCTATACCAGGCATCGGTCCAGTTCTACATCACTTGTAGTTATTTTCCAGTAATTTCAAGGTCTACATGTTACAACGCCCTCAACGTACAAAATAGATTATGATTAATACTTTGTTTTTACATTGAAACTATAGTACCTGGCGATCTGCCTTTGGAGTACTTCTGCAACAAACATACACTTTTTGCAGACATCGCTCAAAGATAATTTAACAATTAATTTTCATGATTTACAAATAGTCGTTACATATTTAGAAAACATAAAGTGCCAAAACTGCAAAATATGACTATAAAAGCAATGACTACATGTACTTTTTACAGTAAAAAAAGCTGGCTTGCACAAAAGTTGTAAAAAATGTTTAAAAGTACAAATATTTCTGCTGACTGTTCAGGTTATGTAAATTGAACATGTTCTTGAAAAGGTTGTGGTAAATTTAGTTTCAAGGAAAAAGTGTCAAAAATCTAAACAAAAGCCTGCTTTGTTTCAGAAAGTCTAAAACGTACTTGGTGTGAAGAGATTGTATGGTTTTCAAGACAATTCAAAGTATGTACAAATTTGCAAGTTATGGTACAAAGAAAATAAAACTTATAACATGTCCACTGACAGACATATTCAATGGACACTTGTCCTCTGATTATCAAACTCACTGTTCTGATTGCACTCAATTTACACTTGTATGACCCTGTCTCCCAATTTCCATTTAATGGTACATCTGTACAATGGGGTGGTGTCAGTGTTTGCCAGTAGAACAGAACTAGGTACATTACATGGCAGACCTGCGAGAAAATTGAGGGTTAATGTGCAAAGACAAGCTATTCACACAACGGTAAATGTTCAATAGTATTTACAGGCTACAAACTGAGTTGGTTGGACGAGAGAATTCTATATCCCTATATCCCTTTTTTAGAACAATAATAGTCTAGCCTCATTGAAGAAAACACAGGAATAGTATATGGAGCTGTTATTGCAAGGGTTTGGAGTGTCTGATCTTTCTTTGTCTATCAAAGTTTTCACGTCTTTATGCATTGGATTCAGAGGCAGCCAGCCTTGATTTCATTGGCGTTGAGGCACGATCATTGTCAACAGGTGTTGACACCCTGTGTTGTTCACCGAGTGCTTCTCGCAGCTCCATGGATCCCAGACCCCCTGCCGTCTCAGGGCGGCGGTTGCGTAACTTGCTAAGGCTGTACTGTGAACCCATAAGGTTCTCTACTCCCTGTGCACCTTTGGTCAGGGCATTCTTCACGTCTCTGTCCATGCCAGCAACTCCCATCTCACCAAACACCTGAGAAAAAAGAGTTATGGTGACAAATGTGCTCAGTGTACTGCTACCAGTAATGTAGTTTATCAATAAAGTGGCATCAACATGTACACATACGTTTGTAATTTCTAATTTTCATGCAATGGGATTACTGTTGGATAAAATGTTGCAAGATGACAACAGTTTCTCATAGAAATGGATGCTGGAAACATGAAAGCAGTAGAACAAAGAATGTGGATAAACTTGTGCACATGAATACATAGTTCCTGCACATTGTGTTGTTTGTACTGTGTTCCATTTGAATTCCAGGTTTAAATCATTGTTCACAGTGTCCTTGATTTGTACTGCGTGACACTTGGATATGAAGAGCTGCTTCTGCTTGGCTATTTTATTCTTAGTTAACAAATTAAAAATATATCATAGGAAATCTAATAAGATGTTTAAAATCTATAAAGTTCACCGATAGTGAAAATGTACAAATCTTCTTCCCCTTCCCACAAATAATTAAAATTGTCTACTTTACTCTAAATAACAAAAATTTTCAAATGTACTCACAATGAGCAATGAGGATAATTAAAAGTTTGACACTACATTCTAAAAATCAACTAAAAGACTCAGTAAGAATTTCTGTAAGTGGATAAGATTTGTCTGAACTAACAGAGTAACACTTTAGCAAACCTAATCACACTAAACTACTGGAAAGTCAAAGTACAGAGAAATAAACATACTTCAACAATGGCTCCATCAGGAAGTCGTAGAAAATGTCGGTATAGCTCTCGTAATCCATCAAGATGGATGGTATGTATGGATATGTGTGTTGTGATTTCCTTCTTGCCTTGTTTCATCTGACGGTGTTCACCACTTTCATCCCATATCACTTCCTCAACCTGATGGCAAAAAAAAAAAATGAAACAAAAATGAACATATATAAATTGTACTCAATCCATGGGTATACATACATCATTGCCAACAACACTTACTAACAAAATGAGTCAGTTCAATAGTATTGTGTCGCTGTTGTCAAACTTTTTTCTGACAAATTTTAAGTTATCAAAATTTCATACAAATGAGTTTTTGGACCACACAGTACAGTATCGAAATGGACATTGGCATGCACACTGGGTGAATACATTCTCAGCCAATCAGTTCAGTTCTATTTCTACACAAGTGAGATTTACACTGAAATACATTGTATGGTTCTGTATCCAAAGGAGACATGCGGATTTACATTGAAATTCAAGAGCGATGGCACCACAAACTCTTACTCCTCAGAGAAGCTTTGGTTTTTCCATCAAAGAAACATTGTTACTATAATTTTATATACATGGAGTAGTGTTGTCTTGAATGATAATGCATTACATTCAAGTTCACTTAATTTGCCATGCATATCCTTTATATAAAATTATATTACAAACTGACCGATTCCTCCTCCCATATGTAGTCATAGATCGCTGTCTTTCTCCTTTCACCCTCTTCACCACGCCACTGTTCAGATTTCTTCACAATGTAGCTGAGTTCATGGATGCTCAGTTCAAGGTCAAAGGGCACAAAGAACTCATCATTGAGTGAGCTCAGTCTGTGGTATGTATCCAGCATGCGACCATTGTTATGTAATCTGACGTAAAAACAGGGGTAAAATGCGTGAATGAGAAAAAGAAAGGAAAATTGTTGATCAAATTTATGTGATTAGATATTTGAACTTCTTTACCAGATTTTTCAAATTTACAGTATGAGGACTTGATTTATTCATTAAAGGTCCAAGGTGAATTCAAATTTGTTTATAAAAATATCTGAATACCGCATGACATAAACAGGAATTATGTAAATAAATGTCTTCCATAAGGAAACTAAAATCTTTAACTCTTCACAGTACAACTCCATTACTTACAAATATTTTGGTAACACATTTCCCCACGAGAAACTTGGTTGACATGATGGAATCACCACGGCAATTTGAATGACACAATAGAATCACCTGGGCAACTAGAATGACGTGATAGTTATGAACTTTCTGTATGTCCAACTATATTCAGCAATCTTTTATACCTTGCAACAGTGCTGAAGATAAGCTTGCAAAACAAACAAACATGTATTTGACAATATCATTCATGGGCCCAATTATAACACACAGTTCATTCATTCATTGGCTGTCAAAGTTGATGGCCTGTTCCATTAAGAAGATAGGGGAGTACAAAGAAGTGAAATATGATCTGTTCCTTACCTGAGGAAGTACATATAGATGATGACCACAGTGGTAAACATACAGAATATGTAGAGGAATATTGTCATGAATATTCCAACCAGACCGTTGTTCTGAAGTCGATAGAAGTTGTAGTAGAGTTTGGAAGCATCAGCAATAGGATCATCACCACTTGTGTATTTCACTCTCTGTAGGAGACAAAAAGAATAAAAGTACTTCATATCAATACGGAGCAATTTATAACAGATTAATCACATCTTATTGTTGACTTTCCATGTTCTAGCTGTTAAATACTTGCTTCTAAAAGATTTTATGACTTAGAAAAGGAGAAAATACAAATAAGGAAACATATTAGAAATATTTTCCAAATATTTCGGTAACTTTTTTCAACTACAATAGGAGTTGTTTCTGGAATATATTTAAAAAGGATCAGCATGTACTATGAATTTTGTCAACAATAGAGCAAGTCAAATCTTTAACCAAAAGTTTGAAAACTTTCCACTGAACATTCTAACCTGGTTCAAACTATCAGTTCACTGAGTTGCTCATTCATAATTGTATTGATTTCATAATAGTTCAATGTTTGAGACAGCAACTGCAATTATTATTATCACAGTTTATTCCCATCGGAGAACTGGTGGCAGAAAAACAGCATTGTTGAGCAATACATTATCTTATTTTACTGACACCTGTGGATCACAGAAACTGAGACTTACCCCAAGACATGCATCCACAATCAGTATCCAAATGGGATCAAGGAACGTCATGATTCCATATGCCATGATGAACTTTGACCCAAGGCTGGGGAACGACCCCATGACCTTCTGACAGAGCCAGGAGAGACAAATCATGGCAATAAGGAGAAAGATGTTGGAGAATGGTCCAAGTACTACCACAGCAATCTCCTCTCTGGTGTGAAGCAGGCTCTGTTGGTAGTTCAGGTCAACCGTGTATGGATAGAAATTGAACCTGAAAATAGATAAACATAATTTATATTCACTACAGGTAAACTGCTAAACTCAGAGGATTTTTTTTTTATTTTAAAACTGTTTACTACCTATTAAAGACAGACCTGTATATTTTGTGAAGAAATCTTACTTTTGACTTTTTAGAACAGTTTGAAATCACCAACAGTATGATCCTGACCTCTTTTTGACCTTTGACATCATGAGGCAATTCACCCCTGGACATGGTTCAAGAGGTCAACTTATTGGAGTTAAACATTATGTTTGAATCCTCCATCAGGATGATATGCATAAAATCAAGTTTTTTTATTGAAATATCAATGCATTTTCTTTGTTTTTGAATAAGAAGAATGAGATAGGTCAATTTGAATCATGATGATACATACATCAATAATTCCATATTTGGTCATCATTCATTCTCATGACCAATCAACAAAAATGAAATAAAAGAACCAACCAATCACAGAGCAGCTACTTACTGGTTGATGGGAATGGTGATCAGGTTGAGGAAGACCCACTGTCCGATGTAGTGAACGTACATCCTTACAAACCAGGTGAGAATGAACATTATCATCATTCCCCAGAATTCCCTGGATCTCCACTGGGAAAATCCAAGCTCTGCCAGGAATTGACGGGAGACATACTCAGCTCTCTCATGGCCTCTTCTCTCAAGGTGTCCCTTGGTGGAAAATGGTTTCCTGGGTTTTTAGAAAAGAAAGAAACATCAAAATATTACAAACTGATATCATCACTCGTTCTTGTTCCACTCTGCATCATGTCAGATTGTCACAGTTCCACTCTGCATCATGGCAGATTGTCACAGTGTCACTCTGCATCATGTCAGATTGTCACAGGTCCACTCTGCATCATGTCAGATTGTCACAGTGTCACTCTCCATCATGTCAGATTGTCCCAGTGTCACTCTGCATCATGTCAGATTGTCACAGTTCCACTCTGCATCATGTAAGATTGTCACAGTGTCACTCTGTATCATGTCAGATTGTCACAGTTCCACTCTACATCATGTCAGATTGTCACAGTGTCACTCTGCATCATGTCAGATTGTCACAGTTCCACTCTGCATCATGTCAGATTGTCACAGTTCCACTCTGCATCATGTCAGATTGTCACAGTTCCACTCTGCATCATGTCAGATTGTCACAGTTCCACTCTGCATAGTGTCAGATTGTCACAGTCACTCTGCATCATGTCAGATTGTCACAGTGTCACTCTGCATCATGTCAGATTGTCACAGTGTCACTCTGCATCATGTCAGATTGTCACAGTGTCACTCTGCATCATGTCAGATTGTCACAGTTCCACTCTGCATCATGTCAGATTGTCACAGTGTCACTCTGCATCATGTCAGATTGTCAGTTCCACTCTGCATCATGTCAGATTGTCACAGTGTCACTCTGCATCATGTCAGATTGTCATAGTTCCACTCTGCATCATGTCAGATTGTCACAGTGTCACTCTGCATCATGTCAGATTGTCACAGTTCCACTCTGCATCATGTCAGATTGTCACAGTTCCACTCTGCATCATGTCAGATTGTCACAGTGTCACTCTGCATCATGTCAGATTGTCACAGTTCCACTCTGCATCATGTCAGATTGTCACAGTTCCACTCTGCATCATGTCAGATTGTCACAGTGTCACTCTGCATCATGTCAGATTGTCACAGTGTCACTCTGCATCATGTCAGATTGTCACAGGTCCACTCTGCATCATGTCAGATTGTCACAGTGTCACTCTCCATCATGTCAGATTGTCCCAGTGTCACTCTGCATCATGTCAGATTGTCACAGTTCCACTCTGCATCATGTAAGATTGTCACAGTGTCACTCTGCATCATGTCAGATTGTCACAGTTCCACTCTACATCATGTCAGATTGTCACAGTGTCACTCTGCATCATGTCAGATTGTCATAGTTCCACTCTGCATCATGTCAGATTGTCACAGTTCCACTCTGCATCATGTCAGATTGTCACAGTTCCACTCTGCATCATGTCAGATTGTCACAGTTCCACTCTGCATAGTGTCAGATTGTCACAGTTCCACTCTGCATCATGTCAGATTGTCACAGTGTCACTCTGCATCATGTCAGATTGTCACAGTGTCACTCTGCATCATGTCAGATTGTCACAGTGTCACTCTGCATCATGTCAGATTGTCACAGTTCCACTCTGCATCATGTCAGATTGTCACAGTGTCACTCTGCATCATGTCAGATTGTCACAGTTCCACTCTGCATCATGTCAGATTGTCACAGTGTCACTCTGCATCATGTCAGATTGTCACAGTGTCACTCTGCATCATGTCAGATTGTCACAGTTTTATTACATACATTTATACATATCTGTTGAATTTAAATTTCACTAGTAACCTAAGGAGTCATGAGGATTTGGAAAAGAGCACTTTACTGAGAGGACCTAAACAGAGCCTTTCACTTCACTTCATATCAAGAGATATTGCGTCTGCCTATTTTCATTTGCACAGCAACATAAATTCAAATCAGTGAGCAGAATCTATGCGGGAAAAATAGGTTACTTAAAGCATCAAAATCAAGAAGCTAAGGGTACTTACTGTACAGCAAATGTATGCTGATCAAGCTCCTCTAGGTGAGTCAACTTTCTTCTCTTCTTTCTCTGATTCAGGAGAGCTGTCTTGGGTAACATGGAGTACAGTTTCTTGGTGTACACATCCATAGGGTTGTTCACATGTTTCTGAAGATGAAAAAGTATAGTAAAGCAGCATGATAAATTTTCTGAAGAGCATAGGATATATCCATGATGAGAAGTTTGAAAGTGTCTTGATATTTGTATTTAGAAGAGTCATCTTGGGTGCCTTTCTTGTTTTTGTTTTCATTCAGGTTTGTCTCTCTGTTTATCCGTCTATTTATGACTCGTTCAAAACAAATTACTGCTGAAGTTTCAATTGAAATATTGCAGAAAAGTCCTCATTACAGATATGGCTGACTTCTCTGACTTTGAACTGAAACCAAATCTTAAAATTTTAGCTTTTTATCCTTTCCCTTCTATATTATCTATTTAGTTGCCCATCTCTGCTATTAAAACAATCAGAATTTGGTTTTACAGGATACAATCAATGCAAGTGATAAAGTTTACTTTGAAATTTGAAAAAAAAATCACTTCTGTAATAACAACATGGTTGTTTCTCTGACAGCTAATTCCTATCAAGGGGTTCATAGGATGTTTTATTTTGGGACTTCAAGACACATTTCACACACTAACCTTGTAGTAAACCCCAGATTCCCCAGCAACAGGAATAAAATCCTCCTGTTTCTTCAGCAGGTATGCAGCTTCCTCGTCGTAGTCAGACTCATTGTCTGATTCCATCTTGACGGCCTTGGACTCCACGAGTTTGCGTGATCCAATGACTGTGATTGGACGGACCTTGCCAGCAGTGCCTGCTGATCTCTGTCGCAGACCATCCTGACTGGACTCTACAGAATCCTGTATGGATGATGAACACATAATATGGAATGATTATACTGACTTGGTTAATGTAAGGACACCTTGTTATAAGCTGCCGCCATTTTAATATTCTCAATATTTCATTAGCTGTGACTTTTCATGTATTTTCTTTTTTTGTTGGTTAAATTAAATGTTTTGCTCAACAATCCAAATCTGAGGTTGAACTTGTTGATAGAACTGTTAAATGTGTGGCGTATGATACCTTTGTCAATAACTAAATTATACTTCAATAAAATTGCAGATTGTACAAAATGCACAATGTTGGCTCTGCTCAGACTTCTCTATTTTAAATACTTTAGGAAAAATGTTTAAAAGTACCTTTTTTCACAGAATGAAAATATTTAAAAACAATTTAGTGCAAACATTTTACCAATTTTTATGACTTTTTCTGTAATTTGTCGATAATTTTGGATCAAATGGACATCACAGTCCATTGGCTATAGCTTTTAGTCAAAATTTTGTCAAAAATCTGAAAAAATTTGACTGGAGTATATTTTATAAAGGTGTCAAAAATTGACTTTGGGGCTCAAAGGGTTACTCACAAGTTCAGGTTTTTATGACATCTAAAGATATCACAGACGCATATTTTGATATAAGCTAGCTGTGGCCATTTCAATCCATTTATCACTCTTTATTGAAACATCATAAAAAGTAAGCCTTATGTCAAAAACTTATTCAAACTTTGCAATAATTCTGCTATAACGAATGATTGAATAGAAGTTCAAAATTCTGTATCCTAAGCAGAGAATGGGTAGACAGACAAGATGCTCGTTTCAAACAACAGATAACCTAATTTTTTGGTGCTTGGTAAATTTTACATCATAAAAGAGATGTTGGTCTCATGAAATAGGACTCAGTGAATTTTTGTCTTCCTTAGGTGTAGCTCTCAAAGAAATTATTGAGAGACCCACTTTGGTTCCAATGCCCTCAGCTATAGAAAAGAAGGCAGAATTTGATGAGGATTGCTTTTCATGAAATATGGAAATAAACTCATCTTCAAATTAGATATTATCAATTTAGGAAAAATAGATGGCCACTTTGCAATTTTATGGCTACATTCATTCATTATATTTTGAGTCAATCATTGAATATTGTAAGTGTTACATTAGATAAGCAAGAGCATCTATATAACTGGACATTTTCACCCCTAACTCCAAGTATTAAGGTCCAAAGTACAAACCAAAAACAATCAATTCAGACCAAGCTGTGTTTATTACTAGGTTAACAGACAAGGAGGGAATTTCACTCACAGTTTTGAAGATTTTCTTTTCAATGCTGTCATTACTGCCTTTTGGATCCATTTGCTCTTTGGTCACAGAGTCTTGGTCTTTCTTGGCATTGCTGGTATCAAGTTTAGGGTTGTCTCCGGATGATGTCGATGGCTCACTTGGTGGAAGGGAGCCCCCTGCAGTTCCAAGACTGAATTTGGAGGTCTGTACATTAGATTTGCTGTCACCTACATGAAGATGGTGGATTGAGAAATTTTAAAAAGACCTTAACAAATACTTCTATTTTTTCCAAAATATTATAAAACATTTTCCTATTTTCTATTTGATATGCACTTACACATTTACCTAACAAATGTGAGATTTGAGTGCACACAAGTTATGAAAGAATATGTATATGAACAAATTGAGAACATCTATAGAATTGTAACAATTTTAAAGTTAATATTAAAATTCTCTCATCTTTGTCATGATTAAGTTTTGTTGAAATCCATTTCTGGTATTTTTACATATATATTACAGATTTTCTTTGATAAAATTGCAAAAAACATGAACAAGTTTATTAACATCCTGATGAGTTCTTGTTGCACTCACTACACTTTCATGTGTAAGCATGGCAGATCTTGAAATCAAACCTGTGTCAATATTAGGACCTTGAATGCAGCTTTCCGTCAGAAAACATTGACACAATCAACTTGAATGATTTATCAAATTTGATAATATCCTTCAATATGGTTGCAATGAACCTATCACAGTCATAATACTTGTAAAAGGTAGTATTCCTTACAACCTGTTCTTTATCAACAAAGAAAAAAACAAGATAAACAGACAATTTAGGGTTTTCTATGTGTCCTTTACCTTCCAGAGATGCTAAGTCTTGGGTTGAACCAGGAATAGGTGCTTCCCCATCGATGGGATCCTCTGCTCCTCTGGTTCTGTCTGGAAAACTGATGATGCTGGAAGAGAACTGTAATTCCACTTCATACTCCTTCTGTCCTGCCAAATACCTACAAAGAGACAGAAAAACAATCAGATGAAAATTTTCTGCAGATTGACACAGATTTATGCAAATTATGCATGTGACAGATACAAGCTAGCCTATAGCAATACTTTTTCATTGGTTTGGTATAGTTTAGCCAAAGTGTGCTCAGACCCTGATTGGAAAACTTCTGGAAAAGATTTTGAATGGTTTGGGAAAACAGATTATCTTAAAGTCTCTTGATTAAACCACTACTCCTAGCTAGGATTGGTATGAAAGTTCAAAACAAGAATGTATATTGTAAGATTTTTCAATAAGGTCTGTGATTGAATTATTTTGGCCATATTTTTTGGCAAACAAATTCTGTCAAATGTTGAGATAAACACAAATAAAACTGAAGCTTTTTCTTCGATTGAAGATTTCAAGAATGACGTCTTCATTACTTGAACTTCACTCAGCTATATGCCTACTTAAGAGTGTTGCTTCCGAAACTAGCAACAGATATGAAGTTCAAGGACAAACTAAACAAACCTTGGCAACTTGACAACCTCAAAGTAAAGGTTACACAGCCAGTGGTCAATGTCACTGGCAATCAGTTTCTCTGGGGTTTCATGCCTTTCAATACGGGGATCCATTTCACCTCTCAGGAATGGGGTCTTGTACCTGGGGGAGGGGAGGGATGAGGGAGGCAAAAGAAGGAGAACACAATAAATGAGTAAAACAGATATGACTACATGCATAAATCTATTTTCCAACATTGTTACTGTTAGAGGCCAATTAACGCCTAGAATAATACAAAGTTCCTGAACCATGCTATTTAAGTTACTGGTACATGTTTATGTAAAATGTAAAATAACATTCAATTGTTTTATTATTTACTGCATCCACATGGTAAAATGCCAATTTACAGGATTGAGGTATACCCAATCTTTTTCAGCATTGAGGAGGGAAGTGCCTTGCTCCAAGGGCACATCACAATATAAGAGCTGCGACTCTGATCTGATAACAATCATCTGAGAGTACTCTTGCAACACATGGGTTTCAAACTCACAATTCAAACTTGCCATCTATGCATCAATTCAACAACATTCTATGACATCATTTTGCGCTGCTCTTCATGACATCAAACAAAGGGTCTTTTGAAGATTTTAATGAAACTTTTATAAATTGTTGGCATAAAAAAGTATTTACAAGACAAATAGTAAAATTTAGCTCTATCTGATATGCCATGATGGATGAACATGTGAAAGTTGGCTATTTCATTGACTTACTTTCCTTCAATGATATTGAACTGTGCATCACAGATCGGGAAACTCCCCAGCCGACCACTTTATCAATGGGTAGCATGGAACCACGGAGTAAGAACAGCTCAAACATGAGTATCATTCCAGGACGAACATTGACACGGGACGGACACACTGTGAACACACTCTGGTCAAGCTGAAAGTGAAATATTAAACATGATATAAATAAATGGAAATAAACCACCTTAGTGGTGAATTCAAACATGCAATACATTTCATACAAGCAATTTAGATGAATTCCCCTATGTCTTCATAGTTGTGTAGATTTTTTGCTTAATATCTTCTCTTTTTCTTATATGACCTAATAAATTTCAATGTTTTGTTTGACAGAATTATTAAGATGAACAGAAATGTATACTTTGATGTATACTTTCGATTACCGTACTCTGCATGTCAAGAGCTGGAGAAGTACATTGATTTTGTCGTGACATACCTTGGAGGATACTACAATCTGTAACTTTGATCTTTAAACTTTACCTCCCAGTACAGTGACCTATGACATTGCACGATGATTTACCCCAAAAACAATATATATCAGAGGGCTTCCCAGTGACATTGATTTTCAGTTTTGCACCCCTACCTTCATTTCAATGCTGTAGAAATATCCATCATGCTGGATAGGTAAAGTGGCACCGCCCCACTGCTGACCTTTCAACCTTGACCATCTGAGGACATGACCTCCAATTCGGTCATACAGGGACACCATCAGTACATACCTTCCACCTGAGTCAGAACAAAAGAATTGATAACTTCAAATTTTTTCTGATTTTCATGATCACATGGAATCTCAATCTTTCTTCCACATCAATGGACCATACTACTACAATTATAGTCTAGTGATTTCTCATCAGCAATATATTTCAAGGAAACTTGATATCATCGTGCACTAAAAATAGGACGTTTGATTTATTACAATTATGATTATGTTTGATAGGGGCTGTTTTTAAGGATTTTCAAATTCTGTCCAGTGTTGGACTAGAAGAACGTAATAGCACAAAGTAGTTTGTAGATCTTTCAAATGTTTACATTGTTTCATTAATAGGTAAATTAGCTATGAAGTATGAACTGAGAATCTTATTTTCCTCAGTGTAGTACTTTGTATAATACCACACAAGGTAGTACATTGAGAAATAAGATTCCCAATTTATTATTTGAATTTACTTTTTTAGAAGTAAGTACCTTATCACACTGGACAAATCAAAAGTAAACAGCCAATGGCAAGATAGAGGCATGGGTATATACTGGAAGTTGGGAAACAGAAAGAACTCAAAGCTCACTGGCTTTCATTTCAATTTTGAGAATTTTTTTTTAATTTTTCAATTTTCACCAAGACCATTACCTGGTAGCTTGTCTCGTACACCTCGCAGACATTTCAGCTTGATCTGGATTGGCTGCGGCGTTTTGTTCCAGTCAACTTTCCAACGTCTGCCCTTTGACCCTCCATACTGACCATCAGCCATTGTCAAGTCACCATACATAGTCTACAAGTGATGACAGAAAATAAGATTGTGTTTCATATTGGCTTGAAAGTGTAATGTAGAATTCAGAAGGTGGCTGGTGCTGTGAAATGTTCATGCCTAACATATGCAATATGCTTTGAACTATTGTATTTCTCTTATCTGTACATGTATATCATACTCGATGATCAAACCTGTTATCATACATTATATCATATTGTTATATTGATGGTACAAACACAGTGATCTGATTGATGGTGATTTGGAAATAACCATACTATATTCTTGATAAAGCACAGTTGGAACTGGTGCAAGGTCTCAGCTACAGAAAAATTCATATTTTGAAATTTCATGCCAGAATTTCAACGTACTGTTACAATATGATAGCAATAAACCATGCCATGGTATACCCGTTGCTGTGGTTTATTGCTCAAATACAGCACAATACAGCCAATTTGGGGCAAAAAGTCAAACAGGAAAAACATATAAAATGGCTATTTTTCACAAGTGAAATTCATAATTGATCATTTATAATTGAATTTCACAAAATAAAATAACTTTTCTGCTTTTTATTGCTTATTATGTTCTTCTAGTACTTTATTTTTTCTCATAACTTTTTGTATCGTTACGTTGAAATATGCATCATTTCAGCATAAGGATATAAGCATACATACTTTTGAGGGACGTCTGTTTCTACATACCCCTACACATGAGCAATCCAACAACATTTTACCTATCTTTCTCTAATATAGTCTTTGCCAGCAAGAAAATTGCAAAACTTATTTTGTTTTCATCAGCAAAGTTACATAGTTTATTTTACTCACCTGTACTTCTCCCTTTCTTATCTCTAATGCTCTGATCAGCTGATTCTCTGATCGTCTGAAAGCTTTGTGCAAAATATCCTGTTGTAATCTCTCTCTCTGCAAAGCAAGCTCCTGTAATAAACAAAAGTTGAGAAAGAAAAAAAATCTACAATGATCAAATACATACTAAACATATGCAAATGTTTACCAAATGTTTCTCTTGTTACAAAAAGTCCTTATATTACATTCATTAGCTGGTAAAATTGTGCAGAGAAATATTGAAAAATTTCAAATTGAATGGAAAAACTTCTGAAATCTTGTAGGTACCATAGATGATGCATGGATCAGGAGGCTGTAGAAATGTATTGTGATGAAACTTAAATATTTATTTTGTTTGTGAAACCTGATCAAATCACACACCTCTCTCTTGGCAAGTTCCCGTCTTTTCTCTTTCATCAGTGTTATCACATGTCTCTTGGCTTTCTCTTCTCTCAGTGCGACGTCTTCCTGACGTCTCTTAGCCAGTAACATTTCCTGTTGCTGGTAGGAGATGTGTTCATCTCGCAAGCGTTTTTCCTCTTCCTATCATGACGATAGGTGACAAGAAAAAGAAATTATTGTTAATGCATCCTCCACATTATGTACCATTATTGAAGGCAAGAATACCAGATTGATGCACAATTAGATAATTTACATATTTACACATACCGTTACACCAACAACTTGCATTATGTAAAAATTTTCTTAAAATCTGATGCAATTTTAATAGACACAGGATAATGTACTTTATATGAAAATTACTACATCAACATCTATGATGATAAAATTATTCACAGAAAATTACATAATTGTACAGCCTGGTGAGAAGAACAGTATGAATACCATATTTATAAACTGCATTGACAGATATCTATACCTTTCAAAGAATATAACACTTAGTATGTTAAATGGTGAACCACTTTTTATCATTCATGTTTTTTTCAAGTGTCATGCAAATATGTACCTCTTTACAAGTGAGCTGTGTTCAACCCCCTTATGGGTGTCAGTCAAAATAAAGTAGGACCTACCATACACATAGAATAGGGGTGGAAGCAGCATTATACCAGCTAACTTACCTGCACTTCCTCCAATGATATGTTACCAATCATCAAGACATCGTCTCGGATGTTATCATCAAACTCAGTCACGTACGGATCTATCTCCTCTTTCTCAAGTTCAAGGGTAAGGTCAGTGATTCTCTGGTACTTGGGTTCATGCTCGGGTTTGGTGAACAGGGAAGGTGGCTCCCTGTCTGTCTCAAGTTCAGTGTCGCCACCTTCCAGTGAGTCGATAAGTTTGTACAGATCTGGCAGATCATCATTGGTTGGTGGTTCTACAATTGACAGATTTGGAGGAAATGAGAGAAAGCATAATGACCTGGTGTATGCATGCATACAACAGAGAAAAGTATAAATTCTAACATTCCTTGTCTCTATGCAATCCAACGTATCTACATAAAATTTAGTTGAGATTAAGATGCGTATTCACTGAATATCATTTAATATTATTGAATTCATATTTATCATATTCAATATCACTTGTCATTCCTTCAAAATCTATCAGTAGTCTTAATATCAATTTTTAATATCAAAATCTTAATATTCTAATTTGTTTTCAAATAAATTCAAATATTTTAGGCAGATTCATAGAACCTGATGTCTGTCAACATTCAGCTTGGCTTGGAGGAAATGAAAACCCAGATGTGAGAATTAAAAGACTTTACTAGTAATTTCTGTACTACAGACATCCATGGTACATTAAATGTCATTTGCCTAGTGCCTGGATTTGGAGATGAAGATTTTGAAGTTGAAACAATCCTATTAATCTCTGATTTCAATATCCAACATCACATTCTATCAACACTTGTCATGAGTTTTGTAAATTTTCACATAAAGTACATTCCTTACCATACTTATATTCAGGTTCATCTTCAACATCAATGCCAAGCTCCTTTGGATCGATGTTATCAAAATCACGATTTTCATAGCCGTAGGTATCGGTGCCTGCTGTTGTAATCACAGTTGCAGTTCTGTCACCATCACCATCGGAGGTTGGCTTGCTTTTCTCGTCTTCATTTTCTGGTTTCAAACTTCCTGTTTCTATCTTCTTGTCAGTATCTTCAGGTTCTGTTAGGTGTAAACCAGGTGAGTTAGTGTGGGGTAAGTTCTAACCCAGCAGATTATTGAATACTCTTTGATTAAACTAGCTGTGACATTGTAGTACTGGCATCACAACTTGAACAATTAACACATTTCAATATGGCATTATGGGTTACTCAACTATGAAACAACAAATGTACAGCCCGGGTGTACACATCTACAAAGGTACCACTACGACAGATTTGTTCCTTGTTCAGGGACATTTGTCCTTCAACTGATAAGTCTGATAAGAACATATGAAATATCAAAGCCAAACACATGCTGTATCACTTTCAAAAAGATTTTGTGTATTCATGGGTTTACGAACAAAAAACTTCATCAAAGTTGGACACTAAAAAGGAACTCCATGACAATGTTTCATACTCACACCCAGACCATGCTACAGAGTGCAATAATCATGTCTACACAGTTTTCCAAATACTATCAGAAATATCTGCATTCATGTATAGACTCTCAGTAAGACTATTTTTACATTGAATTCATAACATTTTAAGGATGGTATATAGAGTATCTTACCTTTAGTAACTGTTTCTTCATCCTTTACAACTTCAGGTGCAGTATCACCAGCTTCCATGGTTACAGGAACGTCATCTTTCTTCCCAGCTGGTTAAAAAAATATCAATATTATTCATTATTGTCTCACATATTTATAACATTTTTAAAATCATAATGCATCTGTGCGTGATGTGCACCCTCATGGTAATGAACTCAAAAACACAATCAAGGATAGAAATGCAAAAATATTCATCTTAAAAAAATTTAAATCGCTGTACTTTTAAGGTCAATAACTGTGAAGGCTTTATCTTGCAAACATCAAATTGCTATTTTTTGTTCTCTGGTGACATTTAGTGCTGTAACAATTAGCTGAAAACTATTTTGGGCACAGAGTAGAGGTAGACTGTAGCAGGTATTTGTCCAACATTAAAACTAACAAATATTTTACATCAGAACATGCATTACTCAGGAATCACTGAAATTCATGACAATGAAAAAAACATTTGCTGAAATAATACTCGAAAATCAAAGGCACCTTTTTTTCTATGTCAGTCTTTGCAAATATCTAACAGGTTATCACTGAAAGGCGATAGGATAGTAAAATAATCTGTTATCTCAAGGATTATGAGTTGGCATCAGTATACAAATTTTTGCAAAAACACCTCTCAATGAAAAGAAGGAATATCCATATACTCATTCCAGGCACATTAATATATTTGTAAAAGCATACCATCGTCAGGTGCAGGACTTTGGGAAACTTCAACTTTTGTATCAGGTTCAGTGTTCAGATCTGTAGCATTGGCATTGCCAGTGTTAGTATCAGATGTTGATGGTTCTTCTGTGCCATCGACAACGTTAGGTGTAGCTAAGTGTTAAATCAGCATAGAATTACTAAGTAAGCTTGCATTTACTGGCAAAAAAGCAGCAGATAAAGTAAGGAAAAGTGGATGTCAGTGAGCAGTCAGTCATTAACATGGAGTTAAGTTGAAAAGTTGAAAGCTATATGATTATATTGACAGAGAATCCTTAAATGACAGACTGACCAATGATACATTGGCTGCTGAAAACAGTTGATACTTTGAAAACTATAGGACTAAATTACTTATTTTACAGCATGAAATCATGCCAAGAGTCACACTTGAATGAGTGATCTGTGCACTTTATGTGGAATAAACAGTTGTCAAATGTTGTTTTCCTTCTTTGTGTCATGACAGTCAAGATTAAGTACATAAGACAATTTCTGCTCCAGAAAAGCCTGTATATAAAATGTTTTCCTAGCAGCAAACAACTGTTGGCACACACATGCTTCCATCTGTGCACTGTCAGCCTTATTTATTGCAAGCCTCGTTTTCTATAGTCTACTTGAATCTCTAAACTTGGAAATGCATGAAATGGGGGAGAAACAGTCAAGAGGAATTTTTTAACAAACACACTAGGTTATGTATGATTATGATCCAAATGAAATCATACGGGGAAAATGTTTACACACAAAAAATTACTGCAATCTTCTAAAGCTCTACTTTTGTTCAACTTCAATTAATGATTTCAATGAAAAAATGGAAGCACAAAGCAGTTATGAAAGATCACTGCACACATAAACATTATTAACCCTTTAAGGCACGGCTCTCTTGTAACATAACTGAATTACTCCAAAGAAGAAGGTTCAGAAACAATGCAAAATTACAAAGAAAAACACACAACACTAAGCAACAGACAAAAAAACAAAGAAAAACATGAAGCAACAGACAAAAATACCAAACTAAAAACACTACCACACAGATTACCTTCATTTTCAGTCTTTACTTCTGTAGGCGTTTCATTTTTTGTTTCAGGGTCAGCATTTTCAGCAGCTGTGCAGCAGACAGATTTCAAAGATCACTTTACTTTGCTGCTTTGGAGCATTTACAAGTCTATTATGGTTTAAAAGGTGTATATTTAATGCATTCTAAATGCTATGCAGCTTCTAAGGCATGCACTGTATGTTGGCTCTTCAATAAGTTCTATTACCAAAAAGACATTACATTGACTTGAAGGAAGTATATGTAGGACTCAGATCTTTGAATCATGTATTTAGATACCATAGCCTGTCCAGAAACTCAAATGTACTCAAAAAATGAATAACCAAAAGTAGTGTACAATGTAAAATTCTGTTATAATTAAAGCCTGAACATCAATTTCAAGGTCAAGTCAGAACAGTTTATGAAACTTAGTCATTTTTTTACCTGGTTTGAACTCGCAGCCGACTGGTAGTAACCCTTACAATCTTCCAGATGTTCAAGAGTTTCGAAGCAGTCTTTTGGGGGTATTTCAGGTGAAAGAAACATTTTCCCGAACGAAATACTTAACAACTTCCTTGTACCAAAATGCAGATTGTTTTGGGACATAATTACATTTTTCTAAGTTTTATGACATTAGGCATTACTTTTATTCTTGACTGAAAATAATTTTGACATCTGAATTGAATATTGTTATAAATCAATAAAAAATACTTGTTAATTTGCAGTTATGGTGTTAATAATCTGAAGAGATATTTGTTATGCGATTTCCCCCCAAATTTAATGTATGTATAAATCGACCAATGGGCCGTGTAATATATTCAAGCTAATTTATGTAAATGAAAAGGAAAGTGTGAATGTTTGCTGTCTCCATGGTTTAAAAATAGCATATCATTAATAGTAATAAAGAGCACTTACTTTTTGGCCTTCGTTTGGTCGATTTAGAAGGTCTGGTCTTCTTTTTCTTGACGTTTTCGGAGTCTGCCATGTTTGCAAAAGCTGCAAACAGTAACTAACAGACCAAAACCTGGATACAGATAAGAAAACAGTATTGGTAATGATTGGAAGCTCAAGAATTTTGACAAAATACTTAATTTTCCCATATTTATCGATATTTGACAGAATGTTATTAGGGCATCTGAACTTTCTGGTTTAGAAGACGTCGCCACTTTAGTGATATGTTCACTTGTGTTGGGTACTGACTCTGTGACTACTGTGTATGTACATTGTCATTCATCAGGCTATTTGCGAACTGTCTATCTTTGCCAACTTTAAAATATGTCAAAGTCGAGTTTACTGCCCATAAATACAAAAACACATGCTTTAAACCATAATTTTTTGCTAACAAGGTTCTCGCCCTTCCAACAAGTATATCGTCAAGACACCTGTTGAATCGAAACGGGCAAGTTGCGATTGAATATATGTACTGTGTGCATTGAGTCCTCCGGGAAATGAGCGCCATGTTGGATTCTTCCATTACAGTGAAGATTGTTTTGCAAACGGCGAATGGGCCAACCCTTCGCTGTAGAAGCCTTACAAAACCCCAATTCATTATCAACCTAAATCAAGCCTTTACTCAGCTTCTAAAATCCGATCGAGGAAAAAAAAATGCCAAACCTGTACTTAACAGACTTGGAACGACAATACATCTCGCTCAGATTACGGACCTGGCCCGGTCGGCCAGCCAGACCGTAGCTCGCCCATCAAAACAAGACCGATTGGCGAGACTCGACGGATCGACTTCAGTTCCAAGACGTTCGAAAACACAGCTTACGTCGTCAAATTTGCTATCACTAGCAAATGTCATAAGATGACTAACGGGTTTGTACAAACTAGAAAGTACTGATTTGAAGTCTTACCTTCGCTGAGCGATAAGTAACCCGTTTTCTTATTGCGATTTCCCTGTCACGGATCCTGCATGAGAGTATGTATGGCTTCAGATATTACCTCAGTAACGATTGACGTCACATGTATTTGCATAACAATGGCAAACTACGGACAGTGTGTTTTTATGACTGTCGTGCGAACAGAGCCTCTTTGGTTCTATTTATACTAACACACCATGAATATCCGACTCAATAAAAAAACAACATTTTGACAGTCTAAATACTTCTGTAACCAGCTTCTGGGGGCATCGTGTTCACCATGTCAGCGTCCACGCAATTAAGAGGATTTAGAAAAGCTCCTGCCATGACCATAGGAATCAAACGCGGAAGCCAATGTGACTGCACATTGACACAATAGTCTGCACCATGACGCAAATCTAATTTGCTGTTTAAATTGTTTAACACCTACATTAAAGAACGTTCGTATACACACCATGCAAATCGAATTTGTTATATCGAAAATGTTTAACACCTAGGTGAAAGACCATGCTTATACAATAACTGTAAATCATGTGTTAATTGTTGTAAAGATTTTAACTGAAAGGCTGGGTAACTTAATTACGTTCAATTAACAGCAGTGTAGATGTGAATTTGACTTTCATGAGAGATCAAAACTACTTTCACATGTGACTGAAGCAGTTAAATCCCCGAGATGTATCGTTTCTTTTATTGTACTTTAAGCTACAAAAACTTGTGTTCTTTCTTTTGTAGAATTACACAAGGGGACACTGCCAGGAATTGCAGTACAGGTCTATGTCGAAGTTTGTTGCCAACATGGCATTCTTCATTGCAGACGTTGATGGCGTCATCAGCTACACTAAATTATGTGTATTATGGTGGTGATCCTTGTCACAATTTATGACAACTGCCATCAAACAATATTGATTCCTTTTAATATAGTACGAAATTTTAAAGTTATCTTCAGTAACTTTTTTATTTTGTCACTTGCGAATCTTGATCAAAGTAAAAGATGTTGAAACTACACTCACAGATATTGTTGGATTGCGACTATCTTGTCGTGGGAAAAATTCTTATCATACTGCAGTGATGTATGCACACCAGTGAGTAACCTGTGGCGGTCCATTACATGAGCTTACAATGTTTTGAGGAATAGATATCTCACTAACAGTGAAACATGTCAGCCATTAAGGAAATCACTATGGCATGACTTGGAGATTTTTACTCATGGGTGTCGGTGTGTTACAAATATCAAGGCTGTATAAAATGGATGCAACATGCTCACAGTGTACACTTTAGAAGTCATTTTTATTCAATTAGTTCATGATTATGATACAAATTAACCAACAAATGGACAGAACGGGTGAGAAAGAAACCAGTCTGAGAGCTTCTTGTTCAATATTTTCAGATGTAAGTCTTGGCTGTGACGACAGTATGATCAACTCCACAAGCTACATTGGTTACTTCACCAGGAACATGCACCTAAGACAAAATATAGAAAGAAAACTTGCCATGAAACAAGCATGAGCATCAGCCTGTTGACTATATAGAAAGAGTTTAATCTTGAGTTAGAAAATCTGAATATTTCTGACAAGTGTACATCATAACACTTCAGATGCACATCACGTGAGGTTTTCTAGGGGCCTCTAGCTGATACTGTATCCATCATCATCATCCTAACAACTCGCTCTGTTACTAAACATTGTCTATGTCCACTATTCTTGACCCAAGCAACACTACAAACCCCCAACTTTGGTATAGCCCTATTGGTTTCCATGACGAAGTGGGATCTTTACACAGAGGACTGGGGGTGGATGGGTTCAACATGATCAGGGCCTGAAAATTTCCCTTTTTTCCCACTGGTCCCAGGACCAGTGACCTGGTTTTTTTCACTGGTTCCAAAGTAAAATCCACTGGTCCTAAAAAATTTGCATAACAATACAAGAATGATTCATTTCTTGTACTCATGTTATATATGCATTTCTATCAGATTTGCTTGGAATTTCACTTCTTGGTCTTCTGGCCAGAGGTCCAAGTATCTTTCTTTTATGAATATGACTTTGTTTGTGTACCGTCTATTTACTGTCTGTTCTGTGCTGTTTTGTGTCTATGTTTACAACTATTGTCTTACGAATTCTGACCTCCTGTCATTGGATTATGGATTGGTATGATTGCGATTATTTTATATACAGCAAAAACTGTCAATCTTTGTAATACAGACACACTGCATAAACATTTACTTGCTAGATTTCTCAAGTTCATGTACAAACACTTAACATTTTTGTTTTTACTATTGCCATAAAGTTCACTTCATTTTTATAATTCCCCAGCGGTTGATTCTTTTCCATTTAAATTGCAAAAAATAGGTTGAAAGCACCAAATATCTGAGAGGAACTTCTTTTTCCTTTGATAGCAATAGCAAATTGCCATAACGCTGTTTTGAAATGCTAGGCGGTTCTTGTTAAGGTCAGCTACAATGGAGCTAGGGGGTCTTGACTATATAAGGAATTCAGCATGGTGACCTTCTAAATTCTGAAGCTTGCTTGCTACGGAGGATCAGAAAGTTATAATGAGACTCTTTCCAGAGAAATTTACTGCAAAATACTACTTTGATAGACAGAAATACAATATTTTCACACAATATTGGGGTTGCTGATATTTTTAGGTGATGCTCTGGTCTGGTTTTTACCACGTTACATTTTACATGTAAGATGAGTACGTAGCCCAGCATTTGTCCAGTCCAGGGCCCAGTGCAGTGGCTGGTGGACGTACATCGCCTTGCTCATTATCATAGATCGCAGACTTTAACAGAGTAACTGATTTTCCTTTAGACACTGTTTAGAGTTTACGTTGTGATGAAAGAAATAGACTAAATTTTAAATGTTTGATTGACTGAAAAGAAGCAACAATTATTGTAATTTTGTAGCTAGAAGACGTAGTCTCACAATGGACTCTTGGGTTTCAGTGAAATTCTAGGCCCGATTTTAGTGTGTCCCCGTAAACTCCCGTATTTTGGGGGGGCGTAGTTTCAAATTTTGTGTCAAAAGACACTAGAACACAATCTGCGAAAAACACTGGAAATTCCCTTGCAAAATAAATTGGCTCCCGTTTGTACTGGTCCGCGGACTTTTTAGGGGTAATTTTATACTGGTCCGGGATAAAAAATCACTGGTCCGGGACCTCGGACCAGAGTAATTTTCAGGCCCTGCATGATAGGCTTAAATAAGTAGATAGGATTTTTAACTAAGCAACTGCTTGTATGACACACAAATGATTAATACATTACTGTGACCAGGATATGAGGGTATGAGTAAAATTGAATGTAAATTATGGAAGGAAAAATGGGTAAGTTAATCTTTTAACTGGTGACAGAAAGAAGATTTAGAGATTGATTGGAAAATGCTTTATTTCATACAATTCTTGATTTCATGATATTCTGTCTTATTGTGAGGATAGCTCAACTGATGAAACTGCCATGGTTGTAGTGAAAGGTGTTCAGAAAAGGTGATGGATAAAAAAATTGACCATACCTTCATTGGAAAGAATTGGTCCTTTCGGTGGCCAAGTCCTAAACAACCAGACTCATTTCTGCCCCATGTAAACAATTCACCAAGACCTGAACATGTACAACAACAAACAAGTAATATTTTGAATGACTGATCTCCAATGATATTTTACTCAGTAATATTTATTACTATTAAAGAGATGGGTATTATCTGTGCCAGTGTGACTAAAAATAATATATTTCATGTACAATATCTAGATGCACCACATCAATATAGCTGCAATTCTTACATTTTGTGATGAACATTTTTGCAAGTATGATCTAACTTTCATCAATAGGTAAAACCCGGAATTCGAATGGACCACGGTACAAACAAGCCCACGTGTGCAAACACGCATAGAAGTACATATTTGCACCCATGTGGGTTTGTTTGTGCTGCCATCACCTGATCTCTTGGGTGTACCGAGTCTGTAGAACACATATTGTCTTCTTTATTATGGAGTAGAACCATTGCCAACATACCCTGGATACAGTGTTTACATTGGTCATATGGGTGCCATATTACCTTTGAGTGCAGTTCCAGACAATACCCTTCCCTAAAGCCAATTATGAAAGTAAACTTTAAAACGTCTAATTTATCTGATGATTGCAATTTTTATTGTCGACTAAATTAATTAAAAAGCCATGAGACAATGTACAAAATGGACAGATGAAAGGACTTACTGTTAACTGCAGCAAAGTGATGGAGTCCACAAGTAATTTTAGTGACAGAGATCTCTTTGTTGTACTGACTTTTCCCAAACAGTGAGGGCGGAATCTTTTCCGGTATCTTGCTTTCCCTGAGGTTTGGACCTTTCCCAAGTATGCCATACCCCCATACAAACACTTCACCAAACTCTGTGAAATTCAAGGAGAAAATGAGTTGAGGCCAGAGTGGCACACGGTATCTTTACACTGTCATAGTTTTATTTAACTTCTAACTATCAAGCACAAGCAGGTATTTGAGTACAGGATGAGATACAATTTATTCCTAAGTACAGAAACAGAATGACTGGTAAACTCTCTTTTAGAAGTATATACCTAGAGGGCAGAGATTCAGACTTCTAACATTTTACAATGCTGTATAGTCTGCTGCTTTCACAGACTCATTTTGAAGGTTGTCCAGGTAGTTTCAACAATCTTGTTTTTGGGAAGATCAAAATTTCAGTTGACGCCATAGAATTCATACAAGGATAGAAGCAATTTTGGATTTTTAATGTCACTGAATTTTAGCACCAGTGCTATGGTTTCTATGGTTTTCTATGGTGCAGTAACACCATAGAAAATTCAAAGTGAAACATGTCCATGAGCAGGGGAGATAGAAACAAACACTACACCTGCTCATGGACATTTTTCACTTCAAATTTTCAATGTCTTTTTGCTTCAATTGTTCATTCCACCCTAATTGCATCTGATGAAGAACACTATACTTCTCTGAAAGCTTATGCTCCGGTAACATTTAGTTGATCATAGCCTGCTACCAAACCCTAGATTATATAATAGGATTAAAAGTAGGTTTGAGGACCACAGACCTCTGGTACTGGTCCTTTGACTGCCACGGCCTGAATGGATTAGCTATCACCTGGCTACTGCCATGCTTACTGTACTGAAGTCATAATCCTCTGTCTGCCAATTCTGTACTCTGGTTACTGAACTAAAATGCCTCCCTTATGAGGCTGATGTCAAAAACTACAAAACTGGACATTTGTCTTTCAGAGATGCAGGGTAACTTAAAAGACACTGATGTCTTATATAGCTTTTATTTTCAGAGTACACTCCCCCTACAAAATAGCTTGAATCTAACCCTTTGTTTTGACTAGCTGTCACTCAATCGTCACTTTTAATGCAGATCAGCAATTACTACTGCCACTGAAAACTAGAATAACTAACTATCCATCATTTTGTGTGAATTCCAACTGAAAGCTATCAGATCTTACCATTTAAAACTGCACAGATAGTGCCTCCTGTTGCAATGTCAACCACTTTGCCAACTTTCAGTGGTAGATGGGTGGGTGTGCAGACCTGAAATACACAGAACAAATACGTCTCATTTCTTTCTCTGATGCCATTTCTTGGAGAGACGAACACGTAATTTCTGTAACACTGCATGGTATTCAACTATACAGCAAGAATGGCTACCAACATAAATAAAGACAATTCCTTGAGCCCAAGCAGTAACATATACATTGGATACCATTGGATATATAACATATACATTGGATACCGTTGAAATTTGGATAAACTAAACTACTGCTACTGAGAGACTAAGTATCCACATAGATTGCCCGGGAAAAGTGAAATGTTCTGGATGTTCAGGTCATTTGTAAGAAAAAAAGAATGTGTCTTTATTCTATGCTTAAAACCACATTTTGTTGGTTTTAAAGCATTGCTATTTTCTCACCTGAGTTTCTTCCGTTACTGATGACAGTTGGTTGTATTCTGAATTCCCCCATCCAAACACTTTCCCTTTCTCTGAGAAAAGATATACAACAATATAGCTGTAGATAAGTGCCTAATGTGTAAGTACATCACATATTCTTCACCACACCATAAATACCAATACTGGCACCAGTACACACAGAGAGCACTACCACATGTCAAAAGTTTAGACAGCAGACCTAAACAACTCAGGGACCATGTGTCTCATGGCATCAATCACTACTTGTCTAAGAGTGCCCTCCATGATGAATAAATCCAAATATACCCCCTAGAATAGTGTTGAATTTTATTTTAGTTAAGTACCAGCCAAGTGTCCTTCTTTGACTAGATGTTAACATTCTTTATCACTGTTCAGAACGCTGCATTTTTTTGAAAATACAGTGGCTATGCTCACCTGAAAGTGCTAGACAGCAATCTGCAAATGATGTAACTTTTATGATCTTCTCATTGTTGATATCACCCTCTAACTTTGCAGGCTGGCTACTCGTGTTGTAATGTCCAAGGCCTGCACACAATGTAAATGATTAATTCACTACGGTGACTGGTTTTTACAAGGGGACAGTAACGTTCGTTATTTATTCTATGAACCATTGTGTTTCTCATAAAAGTGTGAAGGAAAGAGAGTGAAGCTACAGTGAAGAGAGAGAGTCAGAGGCAGCAATGTGTAACTCAGCAGTGATAGTCAATGCCATACGAAGAGAAGATTTGGGTAATTTTCTTTGGGAAAGCCTTTGGATTTTTGTTGCAAATACAAGTAATGATTGTCCGGAATCGTCTATACATGTACTTGTTGCAAAAAGTTCTCTCACGAAACATTCCAGGTTTCTGTTCATGTCACATTAAAGACATTTAACCCTTTGAACCTGGCTCGGACATATATGTCCGATGACGTCATAGAGTACCAGGGGGTCAGGGTGCAAAGGGTTAATAAAATTACAACTGATGTTGATGTGATTGATATTTGCACGATATCTTTTACAATATTATGTAGATTTGATCTGAGACAAATCAAGCCCTATACTTATTCAAGACATGATATCACACAGTGATTCAGTAAATGGCTGGAATAAGGCAAACTATTTACTGTTTCATGACAAAAGATATTCATGTACATTTTGAAAAGATGAGAAATAATACATTTTTAAATTTTGAGCTTTACCTGTTTGTCCATCAGCGCCCCATCCACAGCTGTATACCTCTCCCTTCTCTGTTAGAAATAAACTGTGATCATGGCCACATGCAATCTTAAAAGAAAAAACAAATGATCATGAAAAACTTAAACTTGGACATAGAGGGCAGAAGATCAAGTCAGTCAGTTCTTCTACCAATCCTCTGTCTATGCTCTAACCAGTAACAACCCATATTAAAGGTATTCGTCTGGCTAATTCATTTAAGGCTCTATGACATATACAGAATCATTTTCTTCATGTACATGATTTGGAGCTGCATTTTCAACACAGATTGAAGGAGTCTGTCAAATCCAGTAGAAAATACTGTTGAGGATAAAAAACATTATAGGTCTTCCTAATCCTATATCTCTCATAATAATTATGTGGTGACACAGTTTTTCTACTTTCGTTTTTACCTGAGAATATCAAAGTACTGATATGAAAACAGAAAATCAGGAATATTCAAATGCGGGTGTAATTCTGACAATAACAGAGATATTAAACTTCAATGCTCAGAACTGCACAGTGTGTGCATGTGATCCTACAGATAATAATGTTACATTTTCAGCTGTATGCAGCACACTGTGATTTGATTTTTTTGCATGAACATGAAAGAAAAGGTAGACCCAGCTACTTGTATGAGGATGAGAAACAAACTCTCTTCTGGTTTTGCTTCAGTACCACTGTCACTGAAAGCTTCCAAAAGAATATGCAACCATCACATATGGCATTAAAAGCCAACGAGCTGCACAACACAAAAGTGATGGAAAGATTCACTGACTGTAGGCACAATACAACACTCACCTGTGTAACTGAATTCTCCAGCTTTCTGATTTTGTGAATTATTGGATTTCCCTGGTACATTTCATTTTCAATGATTGGTCTTCCACACTGACCATGTACATTATTTCCTAGAGAGAACACTGGAATAAAAATATCAAGCAAAGCAATACATGAGTGTTTACTTCATGTTTCTTTCAAAAAGGGAGATGTCCCCGTCTGTTTGAAAATTTTGTGAGGTGGGGGATCTTTATAGTTATGAGTGAGCGACAATTGTGAAATCCTTTGTGGATGGTCTTTTAAGTAAGGATCATTTCTGAAACTTTTTCAGCGTATCATTTCAGTATTTATCTTTCTGCAAAAGATCAGTGTACTCATGCTGAACACTTTGTGATTTTACTATGCCTAACTTTGATTTTGCATATGCTATAATAATAACCTAAGTAAAAATGAGATGACAAGTTTCAAGAAATCTTTCAGACCAGGAGCAATTTGCATTACCATGTTTGTACATCAACAAGGTTTTCATGGTCAGCTCCCACAAATGTTTGTGAAAACAAACCATTTGTAGATATGATCTATGCTATCACTGTGACAATTGCATTCATCTTCGGAGAGAAATTCCGACGAGAACAATCACAACAATTGGGGGCCATGAGGTATGGCATGATACAGTCTGCATCTAGGCATCAAACATTGGGTATTCAAATATATACTCATAAAGGCAGACCATGAAACTTACGTTGATATTTTGGTAAAAGAATGCACGAAAATTTCAGTATTTTGAGCTTATTGGTTTTATCATAGCAACTTATGCTTTACAAAATATTACAAAAGTTCACAAATTTTTATGCAGCTTTTCTGTTGCCACTAGTTTTGAAAGAATTGTTATCAACCTGCTACTTACCCCCTTCTTGATCAGTAAGAACCAGGGAATGCGCTCTACCACATGCTACTTGGACCACTCTGGTTGTCAACGGCTTTGTGAGAGGTAAACTCACAGAAATAGGGCGGATCACATAGTCTAAACTTTGACCTTTCAAATATAAAGATCATATACAAAAATAAATAAGTGAATAAATACATAATGTACATATGTCAATACTCAAATTTTATCACCTGACCTTAATGACGATGGTGTTGATAACCAAATATTCTGAGAAGATTCTTTCATTTTAAAATACCTTTGTACAAACACACTTTTACAATGTGCAAATTTGCATTATGCAACCAAGATTGTCCTTTTCATTTGTGCAGCATTATTTTCTATGTCGTCTGCAACTACACCTGTCAGTTTCAGGATGTCACAAAACTTCACCAAGTCACAACACAAAATCAAACTGTGATTTAAAAAGCTCACATTCTACAGAGAACGATTTGACTCAAGTCAATATCCCACTTAACTGACTGTCTGTTGTTGTCATCGAGGGCGCACCGGATCAGGACAGTCCCCTGTGCTTTTCCAGTTTGCGCCATCAGCACTTGCGAATCCCCCCATCCCCATATGTACGAAAGACAACATCAATAATAGACAGAAAAAGGCACAAGGGACTGGCGACAGCCTAACAGAATGACAGGAGGGTGGTTTATCCATAAGAGATGCAGTGAGTATTTTTTTCTTCTCATACCTGGTACCCCACTCATTTCTTGAAAACCAAGCTGTGAATCAGTATTTATTCCAGTACCGAAGACTTTTCTAGCATCCTTCTGTCCACTAGCAAGTAATGTAAAACCATACCCACACGAGAGGTCTGAAATCTCACAAACCATAAAAAGACACAAATTAGAAGCTGTCAACTTCATCATAAAAAAATACAAGCTGTGATTTTACAGTTGGCAATACAATGCTCTCAAAATTTCACCTTGTTCCTTGATCAGACTGTCAAATGAAACACAAGATCCCTGAAAACTCACCTTTTCATCTAGGTCTAAGCGATAAGGTGTGACTTGATAACGTCTTGGTGGTTTCCCAGTACCTTTTGTTTTGACAAATGTTGGGATTCCAAGAGCCCCGGTAAATGCAAACCCCCAGACATACAACCTCTGGGCTCTTTTGCTCCGTTCACCTGCATACTGGAACACAGGCATTTCTTCTACGTCCCTCTTTGTCTGTTTAACTTTCCGCTCATAGACATTTTTCTTGGTTTTCCATCTCTTGAGGATCGGTCTCTGATTTTGAATTTTATTGTGGACCAGCTGAAACAGTGCTAAATTTGAGTGACTAGTTCCTTTGAGTGTCCACAAGTTTCTGTTGCCGTGCCTTGAGATTATGTGACTCCTTTGTGATTGTGACCACCATGTGGAGTAGCAGTTACGGTTTGACACATCTGGAGAAGATGCTGATACCAACGAAGTGTGACCACTGACAGCGAGAATACAGTGTTTCCAATTATGTGCTGGAGATAAATCCGTGACCATCTGCTCAAGGATTCTGCTTCTTAGGATTCGCATACTGTCACTTCTTGTCAATGTAATTCTGTTACATCTATGATTTGATTGAACTGATCAACCTGAAATCATCAATATAATGACTAGGTTACATTGTAAGCGAAGGCCTTACTTTAGGTGTAAATACAGTGGCTTGTGTCAGGATAGATGTACACAAATATTTGGATACTGGCTAATATGATAATTAATAATACGGGAGGATACAAATAACAACAACAACAACAACAATAGTAATAACAAGTGTCATCTTTCATGACAGTCATAAAACGACACAGGGTTTGCTCTGGCTACTCAAGCTGATTAGCCTTTTTGGCTAATACAGTGTGAACACAAGTAGCCAGAATTTTTTTGGAGATGTGGGGTCAAGGGTCACACACATATTCATCTCAAAGGGTCAAAGGTCAATTATTAAACACACAAGAGTAATGATAATCAAATATTTTAGAAGTCCGCCACTTTCTCATCATCATATGTATCCTCAGTGATGCTTTAATAGTTCAATAAAAAGAATGCTTCGTACCAAAACTCATGCATGACTTGAACTTTCAAAAATCGACCAAAGAAATTGTGAAGTACAAAAAAAATACAGAAAAGAGTAACATCCTGAAGATCTTCATGAACGTGACATATGGCAATTGGCATGCCATGATCACACTACACGTCCATGGCAAAAAGAGAGTAAAACTCAGTAACTATTTCCGAGCTACGTAATCACAGTGTTTTACAAAGCTGTTTCAAATCAAACTGATTTACACAATACTCGATATAAAAGTGACATTTTGGTGACATTTCAGCTTGAATCATACCTTGAAATAAAATATGAACGTGAAACAAAGACATCATGTATGCATGTTCAAGATCATGGTGTGAACCATGAACTGGTGGCATGTGCATTGGCTGCACGTAAAGCAACTCTACTTTCCAAGATCAAACGGTCCGTGTCTTGTGGAAACAACACCATAACAGTGAAAATTGTAATGGTCACCGGTAAAAACTCTTCACAGATGAAAGGATGATCGCTGAAAACAACTGAAGTTGCATGTTTAGACTATGACAATCCCCCGGGAAAACCTACAGCGTGAACGTGAACAAACAATGGCGGACGTCACTGGAGTGGGACTATTCTATTTAGGTAACGGGGACATTTCGGAGGGGCACAAGTACATGTATTGGGTAGACGTGCCATTTTCCTCACGATGCTATCACGGGAACTTCGATGTCCCATTGGTTTCTTTGATCTGAAAAGTAATTTTACCAACTTTTATGACCCATTATACTCTGAAAACAGTGGCGAGGCTTATACTTAGATGAGTACGGTAGTACTCTGGCGAAAGACTCCCCAAGAAATAAAACAAAATACCGCAATGCAACACAACATCGTAGAAAAAAAGCGACCGAACGTACAAATTTTGAGTCGCCAGTCTGGCGATTGTTCTGACCGTCTGAGTCGCCAATGAGTGAATCAATTCGCCATTTTGCCGTCTGGCGAGCGGTAGCGCGAACACTGCGACAGATGCCGCGCAGGAGTTTTCATGGCTGTGATTCAGCGCAAGGTTTTGCTAAAGGTTGTGGTTTTGCCATAGGACCTACAACCATGGGCTAAACTTTTTACTGCACTACAGGTGGAGCATTCTGGGAAAGATTTCCTTTTAGCCCCCCCCCCCCCCCACCCCCCACCCCCCTCGAAAAAATCACTTTAATCATGGACTTTCCTTGGCAACTACAACTTTTC